>NC_091473.1:245544320-245878695 GCF_036971445.1 Narcine bancroftii
TGAAATCATAGTTTACTTACAGTGGGCACTGCTGACTCTCTGGGATGCTGTTGGCAGCTGGATTTATGGAGATTAGAAGAATCAGAATCAGAATTTATTGTCATAAACAAGTCATGAAATTTGGTGTTTTTTTCAGTAGCATCAGAGTGTAAACATTCTTACACCATTACTATAAAAAAAATGATAGTGCACCAAAGTGAGGCAGTCTCTTTGGTTCATTGATCATTCAGGAATCTGATGGCAGCAGGGAAGAAGCTGTCCTTGTGCCGTTGAGTGCTCGTCTTTAGGCTCCTGTACCTTTTTCCTTATGGTACCAGAGTGAAGAGGACAAGGCCTGGGTAGTGGGGGCCTTTAAGGATAGAGGCTGCTTTTTAAAGACTCCATCTCATGTAGATGTCCTCAATGGAATGAAGTTTGGTGCCTGTGATGTTGCAGGCCGTGTTAAGAACCCTCTGGGTCTCCACAGTAGACCTGTAGAATTTTACAAGAGTCTCTGGTGACATACCGAATCTCCGCAGACACCTCACAAAGTATATTTGCTGCCAAGCCTTCTATGTAACATCAATTTGTAACACAATGTAAGCTAACTGTTTGGCAGATCCTGATAGGAGACAGGTGGCCAGGCCTTTCAGCCAGAATATGGGACAGTTCAGAACCTCTCACAATGTCCAAATCATCCAGTGATTGGTTGTGAGGATGTGAGGCCCTGTCACTTGCAAAACGCCATACATTGCTGGATATTCATGCCTCACAAAAGCAGGTTGGCTGGGAGTGTTATGAACTTGCATGCTCATTTTCATTAATATCATTAGTATTAAACAGCATAATATTTTAAAAAAGGAGATTGTTTCTGTGATGACACTTCAACTTTCCAACCAGAAAAGGGAAAAATTGAAATTGTTTCCAAATACATCGTTTCAGTGAGTTTTATAATTATAACTTAAAAAATATATCCTACATTTTATCTTGTGTTCTTCATCCATTTTTACTTTTCATCTCTTTATTTTGCTTTCTGCATCTATTTCCATTTCACACTTTGTGACCCTTTTCAGAATCCATAAATCCCATTGATTAAGAAGATGGATGGAGGCTTCCATTGTTGGAGAATACATATCCACACACACACACACACACACACACACACACACACACACACACACACACACGCACACGCACACACACACACACACACACACACGCGCACATGCACACGCACACACACATATATATATGCACGCACACACACACACACACACACAAACTGGACTTTGGCCAAACAGGAACGTCTGCAGACGTTGGGATTGTTCCTGGAGGTTGAGGAGGCAATCAGCAGGTTCTGCCGCCCACCTTTCTTGAAGATACTTACATAGAGAAAGACTTCTCTGCAATCATATTGAGTTGTTGCTTAAGTACAGGGATCAACAAGGATCAATTGGTCCACAGCTGAATTGGGAATAATCCTAACCATCCAGCCCACAGTATCTTTGAGTCACTACCTTCAAGGAAGAGGTACAGGAGTCATAAAAACCAGGGCTACCAGGCTGCGAACACCCTTGTGCTCTGGGTGACCCTGCATTTCCTGTTGCCTGCCACTTTTATTCTCCATCTCACTCCTTCTGTGACCTGTTGGTCTGTGGCCTCCTTTACTGTCACAATAAGCTTGAGGAGCAGCATGTCATTTTTCATCTGGGCACCTTGCAGCCTTCTGGACTTCGACAATGTCAATCGCTTAATTTCTTTCCCTGCAGCTGTGATATCAGTTCAGCTCATTTATTGGCTTTTATTTTCCTTCTTCCCCATTTTTTCTCTCTCTCTCTGGGAATGGAGGTATCATACTTTTCTGCTCTGAATTTCGCAACTTGCAGATTTTTTTGCCAGTGTCCTCGCTCTTTTACTGCTCTTTAACTCACTCACCCAATATTCATACATCTTAATTTTGATTATGTATGTGATCATTGTGTACAGCATTTTGTGTGTGTTTTTGTGCATACACCATGGTCGGGAGATATGCTGTTTCACTGGGTTGTACATGTATAGTCAGGTGATAAAAAACTTGAACTTGAACGTCACCTTGTTGACAGTGTTCCACTGTGCTCACCCAGTTTTACTCGATTGGAGGCATCTTCCCTTTCCCACCCTCCCTGCAGCCTAGCAAGCTCCTTTGGACCTCTTCCAAGTTCTGACAAAGGGTCTTTGACCTGAAACATTAAACCGATTTTGCCATCGACAAATGTAGCCTGAATTACTGAGTGTTTTCATCATTTTCTGTCCATGTTTTATAGATCTGATGTTTTACATAGTACTGAGCAGTAAATTCTATAATAGATAAATTGAAGGTGACAATTTGGTTCAAAGCAATAAATTCACAATTTATAATCATTCCAACTATGAGGAAGTAGCCACTTGAGGAAAATACACCATTAAGAAGTGTGAGCTCACAGCAGAATCACAGCTGTGTAAAGCTGTTGGGCAATAATACTGTGATGGATTATGTTATATTTTATATTGTATATAGATATATTTTAAAGGAGATAAATTGTGGGTTTTTTTTAGCTAGGTCACACACAGATACAAACTCTTCACACAGATATCATTTAAAATGCCGGAGCTCTGCTCAAGCCAGACAGTCCAGGCTCCGAGTGCCTTTGCAAAAACTTTTAAAAATGCCTATAAATGACTTCACAAGTAGGTGTTAATTGGACATGCTGTGGAGTAATGGATTATTGTTTTGGAAAGCAACAGATGAACAAACTCAGAAGACTGGGTCCGGTGCTGCAGTCTGTCGGAATGCAGTTTGTTGTTCTAGGAAGCTCATTGGTTTGACAAGCAGAGAGAGTTAAACAGGCTTTTCTCTGAGAGAGAGAGAGAATTCAGTCCTACAGTTTTAGGGTCTCAGCAGCAGCAGCTGGGACGGGAACAGGACAAGCTGGCAAGCTTGTGGAAAACCCCATTTTGAAGACGGGTTGTGAGTTCTTAGCTCAGCCTGTTCAAAGCCCTTGTGGTCCATACAAGAGGAGATGGCTGGCTGTATAATATTTCACTTGAAATAAGGGAAACAAAAAGGAAATCTAGTGGTGACCTGAAAGAAAAAAGATTATCATCTGGAAAACCCTGATGGGGCAAGTTTCTTCGGCAAGACACTGAAGTGGCTGATGGAAAGGAATCAATTTGTGTACAACGAGCAACAAATCTCTCTCTGAAAACCAACAAGAACCTTCCTGAGCGGTAACCATTTACCTTTCAAGCACCAAAGCCTGGTGAAGATTCATAAATGTTAAATTCTGTGCACAGTAAAAGAATTGCCTGATACTGGTGAACTTGGAGGAGTAAGATTGGACTGTGAATCAAAGAATTTTTCTGAAGTGATACACACATTACATACACATGCTCTTAGAATTAGAAGGGGGTTAAGTTAGATTAAGTTAATAGTAATAAGTTAAAGTTTGATCCTGTTTTCAAGTTTAAAGATAATTAAAAGCAACTTTTGTTTAAGTAACCATTTGTTTTGGTGAATTTCTATTGCTGCTGGGTTTTGGGGTCCGCTAGGCCCATAACAATGAAAATAGGAGTAAGGGGAGGCACATGGCCCCTTGATCTTCTCCATTGAATTAGAGCACAGATGATTTTAATTTACCCACACAATCGCAATATTTTCTGATTTCTTTTGGTGTCAGGAAAACTTCTGATTTAGTCTTGATGTGAGGCTCTGTTTTGAGTTCCAAAGATACAGGATGCCTTGAAAGAAAAAATTACATCTTGACTAAAATGTAGATAGTCAACGCCTACTCCTGAGAGTTAAAAGAGTTGAATTGAGTTGAGTTATTTATTGTTAATGAGATATAGTGAAATATGTTCTTTTGCATGGTATCTTAACAGGTTGACCAGTCCGAGCCAAGCTGAGTTGCATCTGGACTGGATACTTTCAATGATACATCGTGAACAATGCATAAGCAGTATTTAAACCTCTTTTAGAAAATAGTAATAGCTGCAGAATAGGAGGAGTGAGCTACCTCAGACAGACTGACTTAAAGCAATAGACATAGTGGCTTCTCACATCTTTTTGCAGGAGCTTTGAAGAATGCTCAGAGAGGTCACTGATGGGTTTTTGTTTACCCAAAAACAACAGATGAAAGAGCAGGCTGCTGCCCTATTATCTACAGACTTGCTGTTTTTAGAGGTGGTTTTGCAAGCAGAGAGAGTCAAACAGGCTTTTTCAGTCTCAGAGTGTGTGTGTGTGTGTGTGTGTGTGTGTGTGTGTGTGTGTGTGTGTGTGTGTGTGTGTGTGTGTGTGTGTGTGTGTGAGAGAGAGAGAGAGAGAGAGAGGGAGAGAGAGGGAGAGAGAGAGAGAGAGAGAGAGAGAGAGAGAGAGACAGCAGTGTCAAGCAACAGAAGTTGCTGGAACTGAAACAGAAGCCCCAGTGTGGAAGATGGCCTAGTCAGCTCTTGTGGTTCATGCAAGAGGAGAGGACTGGCTGTCTAATGTTTCACTTGGAATAAGAGAACAGAAAGGAACTCTGTGGTGACCTGAAAGAAAGAGATTATCATCTGGAGAACCCTGAAGGGGCAAGTTTCGTCAGCAAGACACTGAGGTGACTGAGGGAAGTACATTAGTTGTGGATGTCCTGGAACAACATATTTCTCTCTGAAAACCAACAAGAATCTTCCTGAGCGGTAACTGTTTACCTTTTGAGCACCAACGCCTGGTGAACTTTATACATGTTAAATTCTGTGCACAGTATAAGAACTGCCTACAACCAGTGAACTTGGAGAAATGAGAAGTGAGATTGGACTGTGAACCAAAGAACCTTTCTGAACTTATATACACGTGCGCTTAGAATTAGAAGGGGGTTAGGTTAGGTTAAGTAAGTTAATAATAGATAAGTTAAAGTTTGTTTCTATTTTCATGTTTAAAGATAATTAAAAGCAACTTTTGTTTAAGTTACCATTTGTCTTGGTGAATTTCTATTGCTGCTGAGTTTTGGGGTCCTCTGGGCTCCTAACAGGAGTTTTATTCATTTGATTCTGAGGGAGAGTGACTCTTAGTACAGTGGAATACCAATATATATATATATATATATATATAGCTCCATGCAATCACATTGATGTAAATTAGGAGAGAAGATGACCTTAATCAAGGGATGGTTAGTTGCTTTTAAATGTCTGCAAATTGTAAGAATAGATGGGAATAATTGAAGAAATAATGAGTTAACAGCTTTACAATCCCGTAAAAGAGTTGAAGCAGGAGTGATGATAATTTATTTGTACCCAGTGGGAATATATGGTTAGAACCATATGGTTAGAAGTGAAATGCTGGAGAAGAAGATATGGAGGTGGGTAGGGGAGAGGGAAGAGGGAAGGTAAAGCATAACGGGTCAGTACTAGAGACAAAAGTGCAACAAAAGGACAGATAAAGACAGGTTTAATCAGAGAGAGATGGGGAGAGTGAGAGATGGGTGACATGAGCTTAGAGAACATAGAGCAGTACCACAAAGGAACAGGCCCACAGTTTCAGCCCCAAACACAATGCCAAATTAAACTCTATCTCCTCTGTCTTGTCAATGATCCAGAGTCCACGATGTGCATAACTATGAAGAGATCCATAGAGCGAAGAGGAGAGAAAGTGAAACCAAGAGACGCAGAGAATGGAAAAGAGTGTGAGAGGAAGAGAGGGTGAGAAAGAAGACAGTGTAATGGACAAAGCAACTAAAATGAAGGGGAGCTCTGATAGTTGGCTCAATTGCCCTGCTTTTGTGTGTTTCTGGAGACTGGATGAAGCTCAGATATGACATGAGTCTGTTAGCCTATTCCATCCAGGCTGGGATGTGAGGAATGACCACTTGAACAGGATATAATTCAATCCTATGTACAAACAGAATGCTTCCAGTAACCTGTTATCAACTTTGCAGGATAGCATTGAAAATAACTGGAGCATGATTTAAATGTCTAATCTTCTTCTTGGCCTCACTCCATGTTCCGAGAATGAAAGGTTGGTTCAGCTCCTTCCATGGTTACCATTCGGTGGTAAATTGGGATTCCCCAATTTCACCTATTCCTCCCAAACCACTCCGTTTCAGAATTCAATTGAAGGGGATGGATGAGGTGTTTAAACTAAGGAACTTGCTGGTAAATGAACAAAATGTTTTTCATGTAATGCAAGGTCCAAAAGGTGCTACCTTATCAGGTGAAAATTTAACCCCTAACTAGTTTGGGAATGTTAAGGAAAGTGTGAGAAAAGCTTAATGTTTAAGGAATCCTGGAGGAGAGAGCAATTGACAGAAAGGTAGATGAAATTCAAGCAGACATGTACAAAAGTCAAGGTTTGTAGGAGTGCAGAGGGGGTTGAAAAAATAGGAAAGGGAATGAACCAAAGGATTAAAAGACCGAGAAATAAACCTTAAAGTATAATAATTTTTGAATTGGAGGCCAAGATATGACAGAGGTGATGGGAACTAGAGCTTAGTACAAACTACAAACACAGGCAAACCAGATGAGACATCTCTTCATTTCTTTGGAGTAACAACCTGAGCCTCAACGTGGACAAGGCGAAAGAGATGATCATGGACTTCAGGAGGATAAGGAACAACCACCCTCCACTATACATCAACGGCTCTGTAGTGGAGAGAGAATGGAGAACACCAAGTTCATTGGTCTTCACTTAACTAGTAACCTATCGTGGACATAATAACATCTTGTCACTTGTCAGGAAGGCGCAACAGCGACTGCACTTCCTGAGAAAACTGAAGCGGGAAAGACTACTGGCCACCATTATGTCAACCTTCTACAGGAACTCTATCAAGAATGTCCTGGCTGTCTACATCACCTTGCTGCAAAGAAATGGATTGGCGGTCAATCCACAGATCCATAAGAATGGCAGAGAGAATCACTGAAGCCTCCATTGGCGTGATTTACTGGGACTGTTGTCTGAAGATGGTTCACACAATTATTGAGGACCCCTTCCATCCTACACACAGTATCTTTCAGCTGCTCCCATCAGGAAAGGGATACAGAGTCAGCACTGAGGCTGAGGAACAGTTTCTTCCCACAGGCAGTGAGAATACTGAACCACCAAAGGAACCTCTATCTATCCAACACTATCTATCCAAGACACTCATATTCATGAAACAATATTTATTTATTTGTATATATGAATACTTGTCCTGGATATGTATTTTTTGAATGTTTGTGCATTAAGTCTGGTTGTGTGTCTATGTGTTTTGCACTGAGAACCGGAGAACACTGTTTCATCAGGTTGTACTTGTGCAATCAGATGACAATAAACTTGACTTGCTTTCTGTATTTGCTATGGCAATCAGTTGTTTGGTAATTTAACCAACTAAAACAGTGGTTCTCAACCTTTTCCTTTCCACTCAAATACCACTTTAAGTATTCGCTATGCTCTGTAATTAGTAAGGGATCGCTTAAAGTGCTGTGTGTGTGGAAAGAAAAAGGTTGAAAACCTTTATGTGCTCATTATGTGCACGGTTTCATAACTCCAAAGGAAATGAGCCATTATGACAGTTTTTCTCAAGCAAAATATTTCAGTAACAATTGGGTCTAGAGCAGTGATTCTCAACCTTCTCTTCCCACCCACGTACCACCTTAAGCAATCCCTTACTAATCACAGAGCACCGATGGCAGAGGGATTACTTAAAGTGGTAAGTGAGTAGAAAGTGAAAGGTTGAGAACCATTGATCTAAAACATATATCATCTGGAACTGGAAATTTAAAGGAGTTACTCCAGTTCAGAAGCATCCACTGTCAAATTAACAAAGTGGATGGAATACCAGTGTTAAAAATTCTGAGAAGAAAACAAGAGTTTGATGGAAGTTTTGACATTGCACAGAATGGATTTAAAGCTTTTCCATTGCATTTTCTCAGATTGTTCCTGTAAAGATTTACATGTATCAACAAGTTACAAGGACCTCACACACGAGCAGAATTTGATCCATGCTAAACTTACAATGAATAGCTAGACTCAATAGATTGCTCTGCCCGCTTAAACTCAACAACATCTCAATATAATTAATCATGGGGCAATTTTTTTAAAAAAAGAGTTGAAAACCAAATTAAAGGTGCACTATTTTGTAAAAAGGATTCTAGTCATGTGGATAGCTGGGAGAGAGGAGACCAACTTAGATGTGTTTATTGCTGACTTAGTTGGATGCATTCCTGAAGGCCTCATAACTTGACTTTTTAACCCTCAATAAGTCTGTTAATTTAAATGGGTGTTGTTTAGTTAGAATTTCTTACAACAAAATAAATGAGTCATTAAGTGGAAGATTTTGTAGCAATTGCAGAGCATGTTAATGGAAACACTATATTTTTGTCACCAGGCCTAAGAAAGGATGTATTTGCCCTGGAGAGTGTAGTGTTAATGTATTAGATTGATTCCTGTGGTGGTGATTGGATAGGAAATGTTGGGGGTGGGATTATTCCATTCAAAGTTGCACACGATTGGCTTAAACTGACTGACTGAAAGGTGGTCTCATTGAAATGCACTGAAAGAGGTTGGTTGCTGTAAATTTTTTGAGATAAAATTGCCTGTTTGACACAGCGTGAAATATTCTGTGATCATGAAAAATGCTACTGCAATCTGAACCCGTCTTTGAATTTTGTACAGGTCCTAGAGAGGGAAACTGCCTCCAAATTTACGTTGTTTTATATGTAATGCTGTCTTCTTATTCTTAAAGTTTAATGGCCAATTAAACTCTGTCCATCCTATGTCAGTCTCTTTAGATTTTTGCTTGAATTCTTCATGGTGTTAATCTTTCTCAGCACGCCTTGATTTTCAGAAAATGGCACACTTGAACAAACTCAATCCTAAAGGATTTAAGTAACTTGAATCATTTGATGGTGGGGTTGTAGCTTCTTAAGTGTAATTTCATGAGTCAAGTAATGATTTGTTTTGGAGCCTATCCATTAGCAGTGCTCTATTACATTGTGGATTGGATTACTTGAACTGTTGTTAGCAATTGATTTGGGGCCAATTCAAAATGGATTGATTTATCCCAAAGTGTGAATATATTTTTATGAGGTCTGTTACAGAGTAAGGATGGAATATTTAATTTCATCCAAAACTATCCCAAGTGCAACTGAAACTGATGTTGGGCACAGGCAAGCCAGAGGGAATTGAGCTCACAGCATAGCTGAAGTGCGAAAGTAGATACTCCAGGGAAAAATTCAGCAAGTGCATAATCTGGCACCAACATTCTACCAGAATGATCTTTTCTTTCACCCTGGATTTCCTTTCAGTCAGTTCTGCATCTTAGCAACAGCACTTGAGCCTGTTCCAACATTCATGCCAATTATGGTGGATCTTTATCTTCATTTATCCCATGTGATTACTGATTTGACTTTTGTTCTTGTCTTGGATTTGTCTAACTTTGGGTAAATATGGTGAAATATCAACCATTCTAAAGCATTTCCCTGTGAGCTCTTGATGAGATGCTGCCTGGATACCAATGGCAACCTCATATTGGAATACAATTCTTTGGTCTATATCTGGGCCAAGGGTCTGATGAGATCTGAGAAGTCTGTGCAAAAGAGAAATTGGGCATTGGTGGCTAGGTTATTGTTAAGGAAGTGACACTTGATAAATCTACTGATGACTCTTTCCATCACTTCAATCATGACAGAGAGTAGACTATAAAAACACAAAGCTGGGGAAACTCAGCAGGTCAAACAGTGCCCTTTATATCAGAAAGATAAAAATACAGAACCCATGTTTTGGGCTTGAGCCCTTCATCTATAGAGAGTAAGTTGATGATAAAATATCTATATGGGATTTGTCCTGCTTTTTGTGAAAGGACAAACCTGGGGAATTTTCCACTCTGCACCTATTGCCAGTGTTCGCCGGCAATTCCGAAGATCGTGTGCAATGAATCACTGGAGGTTTCAGGAGATACTGTGATGGATCATACACTTGATACTTCTGGCTGGATAAGTTCAGCTTCAGGCTGGTCTTCGGCTCTCTCTTTTGTTGAAGACAGGGATGTTTTTGGAATATCCTTTATCCTAAAAGTTATTTAATTGGCCATCTCCATTCAAGCCTGGATGTGTCAGGAGTGAAAATCTTTCATCTGATCCATTGACATTGGCATTATTTCAATGACATTGGCATTATTTCAATGACATTGGGTGCGACTAGTGCTGCCTACCTTGCAGTTTCAACAGGCTGGCACCTAATCTTTTTTAAGTATTTGTAGATATGGTGCAGTTCCTGAACTCTTTATTAAACCTCTGGCTTAATGGAAGTGGTAGAGTGATGCTAATTCTAGGCCATGTTGTCACATTGGTCTGCAGCATCATATAGTTGTCTCAATCTGATCTGTCAGATCTACTCTGAAACTTTATACAGGTTAAATTCTGTGCACAGGATAAGAATTGCCTGCAACCAGAGAACTTGGAAGAATGAGAAGTGAGATTGAACTGTGAATCAAATAACTTTTCTTAAATTTACACACACATTCATACACGTGTGCTTAGAATTGGAAGGGTGTGAAGTTGGGTTTAGTTAAGTTAATGGAGATAAGTTAAAGTTTGATTCTGTTTTCACGTTTAACGATAATTAAAAACAGCTTTTGTTTAAGTAACTACTTGTCGTGGTGAATGTCTATTGCTGCTGGGTTTTGGGGTCCTTTGGGCTTGCAACACCTCACAAACACTATGTAATGATATAGAACACAATGGAGAGTGTCCTCAATGTCAAAATAGTCCTTTGTTTCCACAAGAATACCAAGAAAATGGGAGCAGGAGTAGATCACCTGGACCCTCAAGATTATGGCTGAACAACTATGGGCTCCTGTGTGCCAGGACCCCACAGCCCTCAATTCACCGATCTGTAAATGAGCATATCTGCTTCCACTTTAAATACTTCAATTGACCTAAAATCCACAAATGTCCAGAGCCGAACATTTCAGAGATTCACCATCTTCTGCAAAAGGACATTTCTATGCACGTGCATTCATGACTTCCCCATCTCCACATCTACCTGGTCAGACCCACTGATGTGTTGCAATAAGGTAATCTCTCTCTTTTCTAAACCAGAATCAGAATTTATTGTCATGAATGTGGCGCGATATGCATTGTTGTGCATCAGCATCATGGACAATTTATGTACCCCACTTTATGTGCCAATTTCAGGCAAATGGGTAGGGGCAAGGTGAGCTGAGGGACCTGTCTCTGTGCTTTAGAACTTTAAGGCCTAGGTTTATCCATGAGGTTCCATGTCACAGGTTCAATCCATCAGCCAAGTCCTTTAGGACATGGTCACTCAGTGAGCAGTGAGCTGCCAACTCACTCCCTCACCCAAGTATGTTCTCTGTCCATGCGACTTTCAATATTCTCTTCCAAGATACTTTACAGGAGGCTACTTTGATTCATCAGCTGAGACTGTTCAGTGGATGGTAATCATGAGTAAGTTTCTGTTTACATTGGCCCCAATGAGATGAGACTGGGAACTGGTTAAAAACAAATCTTTTACTGGATTTGTTGATGGCATTTTAGCATTTATAGAAAAAAAATTACAAATTCACCATATTGAGCAATTAGTAGAAGCCAAACGTTTATGTAAGATTTGAGCAGTGACCATTTTAACCACACTTTCATTTTTAAAATGCCTTTAACCACCATGAATTTTACAAACTAAAATTTAGTCTTATAAGGAGATATTGGGACAAGTGATGAAACGCTGGGAGGAAAAAAAACCTGTGTTCTACGAGCATTTCAAAGGAGGAGGCGGAGGTGAAAAGTTTAGAGAGAAAATTCCAGATCTTTGGCACCAGGTTACTGTAGGCAAGTCGGCCAATACTAGAGAGATGAAGTTAGGGATAAACATGAGTAGAGACAAGCTCAAGTGTGCAGTCTTTTGGCGGGCCACATGCTTATATCCTTAATGTTCTGCGAGGAATATAAATCTTTGCTTACATTGCATCCTAACCCTCTTGGGAGTCACTATCTCGGCGGATCTTTCCTGGACCCAACACACTAATGGCATCGTGAAGAGAGCACGTCAGCGACTCAACTTCCTCAGGACATCTGAAGACCTGGCAAATTTCTACTGATGTGTGGTGGAAAGTGTGCTGACCGGCTGCATCACAGTCTGGTATGGGGACACCTATACCCCTGAGGATAAAGCCCTTCATAAGGTAATGGACACAGCCCAGGATATTCCAGGCAAAACCCTCCCCACCATCTATGGGGAACCCTGCTGTTGGAGAGCAGCAGCATTCACCAAGGATTCACACCACCCAGCACATACTCTATTCTCAATGCTACCATCAGGTGCCACAAGACTCACACCACCAGATTCAGGAACAGCTGCTACCCCTCCACCATCAGACCCCTCACGACAAACTCAATCAGGGACTCATTTAAAGACTCTTACTTTTGCACTCTATTGTATTTTTTTTCTTTCTGTATTGCACAGTCAGTAATATGCATTTCTTTATTTGTGTACATCAAGGCAATAGCACAGAAACTTACAAAGATGCACGTACGTGGCTCAGTGGAGGAATCCAGAATTCAATGTTCAAATATATTGTCAAAGTACGTACATGACATCACATACAACCCTGAGATTCTTTTAACTGTGGGCCAGCCAGAATTAATACTTATCGGTGACTCTAAACTGTACTCAAGAAATAAAAAAAGTACATTTACAAAATGGAGAAATGTAAACAAGGAAAGAAATGTAAACAAACTGAATGTACAATACAGAAAAAAAGTATTCAGTTATAAATCATGTCCAAAATAAGTCGAGTCACTGAAATTAGTCTCTAATTGAGTTTGTTGTTGAGGAGTCTGATGGTGGAGGTGTAGCAGCTGTTCCTCAACCTGGTGGTGCGAGTCTTGTGGCACCTGTACCTCATTCTTGACAGCAGCATCTCACTGGCTCTACACAAAGCCCTGAAACACTTGGACAGTAAAGATGCATTCATCAGGATGCTCTTTATTGACTGCAGTTCAACATTTAACACCGTCATCCCCTCAAAACCGATCAGCAAGACCTGAGACTCAACACCCCTCTGTGTAATTGGATCATGGGTTCCTCACCTCCAGGCCACGATCAGTGAGGATTGGTAAGAACATCTCCTCCCGTGAGCGATGCTGCACGAGCTGAGCTCTGCGTCAGGAGGCGGACCTCAGACTCGCACGCGTATACAAACGCAAGCATTGATCGACAGGTCGCATTGGGACGGGCAGAGCCTGAATTGATAGATGTGTCACTGAGACCCCACTGCCGATTGCCACGTGAACGCAGTACTTCCGTGAGCCTTTATTGACGGGTGGACCCAGGACTAAGGTGAGCCCAGTGCCCCAGTGGTTGTGACAGGACCCCTTACTTTCCAGACCTCTAGGATTCAGCCTAATGGTTAATCCGCCACTGTTCACAGTATTGCATTCCACGGCCATTAAACAGTCACCCATGTTTATATAGATTATATTTACCTATGCATTAAAAATATTAAAATGCTCTGTTTTGACTGAACTTTGAGAAAGATAGCCCAAAATATACCTTATCTCTGTTGTTCTTAAACAGTAAAGGGTCACTGCAGCAATTGGATGGCAGTAAAGGTATGGTTGGTTTACTCACTAAACTCACAAAAATATTTAAGAATTGAATTAAGGACTGAGTGATTTTTTTTTGAATGAATTCATGTTTCTGAGACTCAGTCAGGCAGTTGAAATCAGTTGTTGCTCAATGAACTGCTGAGTGTTTCCAGCATTTTCTGCTTTATTTCAAATTTCATGAATCAGCAGGTTTTTTTTTCCCCTCCAGTTGACATCAATCTTGCCTCCTGAGGCAAAACTCTAGGGGTTTCTTGTTACATTCCATGATATGAAGATAACAACTTTATCTGACACCTGTGCGTTGAACCAAGGATAGTCCGCCTACCATTTTATAGATCAGAGGTCGAGCCAAAGCAGGGTGTATTCTCTCAAAAGCAATGTCAAGAAAAGGTATCAGCGCCAATATTTCTCTCTTAATTACATGACACGCAGTTCCCGGGGTATGAATGTCTAACTTACAGACAACTCATACTTATGAACGGACTGCATGGTTCGTCAGCTCTAGGAAGGAAAATGCTGTCCACCATTTTAAGTCAGATCATGGTTATTTATCCTTGTAACCATGCCTCCAAAGCGTAAATCCAATGCAAGAAAAGCTCTGTACAAATCTACGTTGATGCTCACTTCAAGAAATCTGACAAACTGACGTTAAATAAGAACCGTGTGTACCTGCTCCGCCTAACATACAAATATGACTTAGGACTGGAACTCGTTCATAACCCGAGGACTGTCTATATAGCAATAAATATTATATTAGACTCTTAGAGAGCACATTAGGCTTTTTCAGGTGCATTCTACGCTAAGAATGCGCCTGAAGAAGCAGAAGCGGCCCTTTAAATTGCCGTTCAGGTGACAGCGTTTAAAGCGCAACGCTGGCCACCTGAAGGACACAGCTGCACAGGATGTGGCTCTGAGCCCACTCCGGCTCCTGCCCAGTGTCAGCTGTGATCAGCAGCCTGACCCTTTAACATCCGCTTTCAGCCAGCTGCATTCAGGTGGCTGGGGGAGCCACTGAGCTGAGCTGATTATCCCTTTCCAAGGAGGGTTACGTAGCTCACCTCAAGAGTGCCTCCTGCACATTCAGGTGTCCTCAAAACAGCTGCACATTGCCTAAACATGCGGCTTTACATGCGGGGCAATTGGCCATCTGAAAGTGCCTACAGATTACAAAATTGGCTACTGTGTTTCCTAATTCGCCATAGTGAATGTTTCATTGACTGTAAAATGTAAGAGGGTGAAAAGTGGGCATTAAATGTAAGTTATTATGTCCAATGTTATTGCTGAATGCTAAAACTAGGAGAGAAATTTACAAGACAAGTTAATTCATGCACAGCATTAATCACTTTTTATTTCTGCAATCACCCTTCCCTCCATTTACAAGGATCACAGAGCTGGGAAGTGAAAGTGTAATTGCAGTATTTAGACGTTACTCAGGAAGAGTGCAGGTCAGAGGGTAGAACGGTCTGATCTGTCGTAAAAAATATATACTCATCTGATTTCAGTGCTGGCAAGATGAATGGCTTATCAATTTATTTATAACAGTCACTGTCAACCCCTCACCCATCCAAATTCTACTCTGGCTTCCATTCTCTAGTTCATACAAACTAATGTTAAGGGACTGTTTGTATGGTCTGCATTGGTGTTTTCCTGCTTGAGGAGATTTGTATGGCGATTTGGCAGTGGAAATTAAATCACTGCTTTGTAGTGGTGAATCTGTTCCCTTGACCTTTTTTCTGTTTCATATTCCATAACAGACATAGGTGTTTTCCACATTCTGTTTCCAGGAGGTCACTCATTGATTTCTATTCACCCATTCTTCAATGATTTAAAAAAGTTCATCTCGCTCGTCATGGTCTCATGCCCTTCTTTCTTCTGTAACCTTGGTTAATCCCGTCATTCCTTACCTAATCCTTTGCTCTCCAACCATGAGCTGCAATTCTCCAAAATATTAATGTTCCTCCAATTGTGGACCGTGTAGGTCCTGATTTTTATTGACCTACCTCAGCTGGTCATGCCAGCAAATGCCTGTGGATTGAGAATCTCTTCCTTCAATCTCTGTAATCCACTTTCTCTTCAAACTCTTTTAAGACATTCATAAAACCTGATTATCTGTCCTAATCTCTCCTTGCATGGTTGGGTATTGAAGTTTATTTGTGTATGCTTTGATCAATACCTTGATGTTTTGCTACACGGTTCAAGCACTTTACAAATATCAAATTGTTAATACTCATGACTTAACTTGTGCTTTCTTTGGATCTTTTTACTGATGCCCACAGAACAATTGATAGTGGCAACTCATTGGGTAGAGGCTGGTAAAGTTTCACTTTGTTTCATTTTATTTTAATTGTTTTATTTTATTTTGAGGCCATTGACACGATATGTTTATCAGCTTTATTGTCTGAGTACCTATATGACATCACATACTACTCTGAGATTCCTTTTCCTGTGGGTAAGGCAGAATGACCGCAAAAAAATGTACTCGCCGTGATACGTACACGTAAATAAAGAAAGAAATGGAAACAAACTGACTGTGCAATACAGAGAGAGAAAAAAAATCAATAAAGTCCTTACATGAGTCCCTGATTGAGTTTGTTGTCGAGGTATCTGATGGTGGAGGGGTAGCAGCTGTTCCTGAACCTGGTGGGTGTGAGTCTTGTGGCACCGATACCTCTTTCCTGATGGTTGCAGCGAGAACAGAGTGTGTGCTGGGTGATGTGGATCCTCCCAGAATCCGTGCGATGAATGATGACAAATGGTACATTTCCTCATCAGTGCTCGCCTGAGGCCATCATGTAGAATCTGTCTGTGGTCAAAGAACTGCTTAACTGAACCCACTGCCTGTATAACATCAGGTCAGCCAGCTTTATTGTGTTAGAGATCACTCTATTTTTGGCTTTGTGATGTTGGAAACAAGAACAGTAATTAATAATTCAAATTAATGATGTGAGATGGCATGTGCTAGAAAAGTGGATGGGAACCTTGAGCTGTTCGAAGTACTTGGCCATGTGAATGTCTGTGAAAAATGAGTATGATTTTCCATCATAAATCTCAACAGAATGTTCTTTTAGTTGGGACACTTACTTTTCAAAGCAAACGTAGTTTGATGGAAGAACTAGCACTGCCTTTGATCAAGAAGATGTCCAACACTTTGTATTATTTTTGATTCATTACAAATTTTTTTCCCTGCCATTGAATTGATGATTAAAAGGATTCTGGCCTGTCTCCTTTTGTGTGTTGAGTTTCCCTAATCATGTTAGAGACATTGATGTCTGATCTGAAGGCCTGATTGATATTACATAAACATATTGAACCTGGTTACCATTCTTACCAAAGAATTACATAATATATCAATGCTCTGTAGTAACATAGAATGAGGATTATAACATGATTGTGGGCTGGAGTCACATGATGGGCAGGGAGCGGAGACCAGGTGGTAAGAGACATCGGGAGCTCCAGCCTGTGAATGGCTGGGGCCAAAGTGAGAGACTAGGGTAAACCTTTGCATGTGATAGATGAAAAGTTCCAGATTTTCTGGACAAAAATAGGGGCTCAACTTTTATATGGTAACAACCTTTACATGAGTACATAAAGTGCATTCATAGAAAGACTAAATCAACAGCTGGATTCATGATTCATAATAAAACTGAACCTTGAGTGGCTGACCCAGTTGTCTATCATGGAGTAGATGTGTGACTTGGCCAGTTTGTCCATCAGTAGCCTGTAACAAAGTGTGTTCTATTCCAAAATCCCTACCTGAATGCCATTTAAAATAGAATTTAACCAATACAGTAATCCCTCCTTATCTGAGGGTGAAATGTTCCAAGACCCCCAGCGGATGCTTATACTATGTTTTTTCCTATACATACAAACCAATGATAAAGTTTAATTTATAAATTAGGCACAATAAGAGATTAATAAAATAGAACAATTACAACAATAGACTGTAATAAAACATGTGAACGTGGTCTGAATGATGACTACTAAGTGACTAATGGGTAGCTAGTGTCTACAGTGTGGATACACTGGACAAAGGGATGATTCACGTCCCAGCCAGGATGGAGTGAGATTCACTCAGGACGGCGCGCAATTTAAAACTTTGAATTGTTTATTTCTGGAATTTTCTATTTAATATTTTTGGACTGCGGTTGACCACGGAAAGTGAAACCACAGATATAAACACCCACATTTGGAAACGGAGAAACAGACAGAAGGAAGATTAACCAGAGGATGCAGATTTATGATAATTGGCAAGAGAACTAGAGGTGAGATGAGAAGATTTTTTTTATACAGTGAGTTGTTCCGATTTAGAAAGGGTGATGGAAGCAGACTAGCTAGCATCTTTCTTGAGGGAGTTTCATATATTATTGGCAGGAAGAAAACCAGCAGGCCTATGAGGAAAGGAGAGGGGAAGTGGATCTGATTAAACATTGGTTCTCAGAGAAGCAGCACAGCATTAATGGGCCGAATGATCTTCTTCAATACTCCATATTCCTGGAAACATATAGCATTCTATCTTTCAGACAATTTATTCATGGAGTTTTTAATGAGTTTACCCCGAGCCAAATTTGGAGTAATTTTGTGCAGAGAGCTGCCCAGCAGAAAAGATTCTATCATTAAATGCGGCAACTGTGAACTTTCAAGGCTTTGGCCCGATGTTGCATGTGGAGACGGTCCAGGGAAAAGAATTCCTTCAGCCACGACACATGGGCTACAAAGTGGGGAATCACGCAAGCTCTAGCACTGACCCAGCTGTTGTATCTGTGCCCAAAGAGTGAGAACTAAAGGTCTTCTGCTGGAACAAAGCGGATATCATTCAGTCCGTGACTCACAGTCAGACCTTCCCCAACCCTCCGACCTGACAGGATGGATGTTCCAGGGTTACAGGATAATTATGTCCAAATGCATTCAAACATTGCATGTTTTTCTCTCCTTTGTTTTTGATGGAAACTTGATTTATTCGACTGTATTTCAACAAATGGATAAACAACTATGATGAAAAATTAAATTGAAATCCGTGGCATCCGGTTGGCTCGTCCCAAAAAAATGGTTGACCTGTATAACCCTGTTGACCAGTTCTCCCACCAAAAAAATTACTGAGCATCTCACTAATGGGGGTAAAGAGAAACACCGGCTGTGTGATGATTTATTTACCTACCTCAAAACAAAACTTAAATGAGAAGGCTTTCAGTTAAGAATATCTGTATAGCTGGAACTGGGCAAAACTCTTCAGCAGGGCTGTGGTTGGGTTTTTGTAGAATATAGATGAAGATACGTTTCATCGACTTGAAGTCTTGTAAAGGAATGGGCTGGAGGAGGAGATGGTGATTGTGCCTTGATTTAAGACAAGATCAGAACCACGAGCAAAAACGATGTCAATTTATTTGTTTCTTGGTGTCCAAATGTCTTTTGATTGCTCCTCTCTATACTTAGATAGCTTCAAAGCAGTGGATCAATGTATCAGGAAATATCATGGACTCTATCGAAAATGAATACATTTCCAACACTGAGGTTGTCACATTCTGCAAAATCAGGTTTGACTTCAATTTTCCGAATAACTTGGGGGTGAATAGTTGGCTCCTGTTCCTATGTCTCACACACAAGATCATTGTCATTTAGTCCACAACATTAATTTACTCGGGTCCACAGTTTTCATTCCAGAGCATCTCAGTGTCAAATCGTCATGAACTACATCCTCTGGGAAAACCTGATGTACGCCAGTCTGGTCAACTGTGTTTCATTTAACAGCTGCAGTTTCATCCTTACTTATCTTCAGAAAATACTAAAGGATAACCTGGAGCTCCTCATACCCTTGCTGTGGCCCTTGTCAGCTCCTCCATAAATTACATTTCTTAGATTGGGATCCATATCAGAAGGCACATGAAGCAGAAACCTTAGAATAAGTGGGAAGACTCAATTGCATGTTTACAGTACATCTGAAAGCTCACACCAAGACACAAGAGCAACTTGTCCGTGAACTACTCTTTGCAGACGATGCAGCTTTAGTTGCCCATTCAGAGCCAGCTCTTCAGCGCTTGATGCCCTGTTTTGCGTAAACTGCCAAAATGTTTGGCCTGGAAGTCAGCCTGAAGAAAACTGAGGTCCTCCATCAGCCAGCTCCCCACCATGACTACCAGCCCCCCCACATCTCCATCGGGCACACAAAACTTAAAGCGGTCAACCAGTTTACCTATCTCGGCTGCACCATTTCATCGGATGCAAGGATCGACAACGAGATAGACAACAGACTCGCCAAGGCAAATAGCGCCTTTGGAAGACTACACAAAAGAGTCTGGAAAAACAACCAACTGAAAAACCGCACAAAGATAAGTGTATACAGAGCCGTTGTCATACCCACACTCCTGTTCGGCTCCGAATCATGGGTCCTCTACCGGCATCACCTACGGCTCCTAGAAAGCTTCCACCAGCGTTGTCTCCACTCCATCCTCAACATTCATTGGAGCGACTTCATCCCTAACATCGAAGTACTCGAGATGGCAGAGGCCGACAGCATAGAGTCCACGCTGCTGAAGATCCAGCTGCGCTGGGTGGGTCACGTCTCCAGAATGGAGGACCATCGCCTCCCCAAGATTGTGTTATATGGCGAGCTCTCCACTGGCCATCGTGTCAGAGGTGCACCAAAGAAGAGGTTCAAGGACTGCCTAAAATCTCTTGGTGCCTGCCCCATTGACCACTTCCAGTGGGCTGATCTCGCCTCAAACCGTGCATCTTGGCGCCTCACAGTTCGGCAGGCAGCAACCTCCTTTGAAGAAGACCGCAGAGCCCACCTCACTGACAAAAGACAAAGGAGGAAAAACCCAACACCCAACCCCAACTTTCCCTTGCAACCGCTGCAACCGTGCCTGCCTGTCCTGTATCGGACTTGTCAGCCACAAACGAGCCTGCAGCTGACGTGGACTTTTACCCCCTCCATAAATCTTCGTCCGCGAAGCCAAGCCAAAGAAAAGACAATAACAGCACCTAATAGCCTGAATACACCTGAGACTGTCAGACCTTTTGGGCTAAGCAGGCTCAGGACTGGTCAGTACTTGGAGGGGAGATCACCCAGGAGCATCAAATGCTGTAGATTCCTGTGAGGGGAGCTGGACGAAGTGGCCTGATGGTTGACCAAAGTTCTACATGTGTGAAAATAATGGAACCTTTACTTTTAAATAAGATAACTCAGATGTTTATTAGACCAGGAATTTGCTAATGCTTTGAATAGGGTGGTAACTGGTGGACAATGGTGGTGAGAAAACATGTAACCGGCATGTACGATATTTTAGCTCATGTATCACCTTCACATTGAGAGCTCTTCATCCATTTGACGTTTTCAGTGTCAGTACCTCGAGCTAATTTGATGAGAATTAATTTGCCTTTGTCTCCTAACTCACAACAAGTCCTGTTCATCCATCACTCAGTCCTCATTTTCTCCTGTCCACTTCACAAGTTCCAGTCTGGTTTTCAGATGCCTCTCTAACTTTGTTACCTCCTTCAATACGGACAACTCTCAGCGTTCTCCTGCTTCAGGACTCTTCCATTTACTTTGCACTACTATTGACAGCTGAGTCCCTGCTGACTAGGTGCTGAGCTCTGGAATTATCTCCCCATCTCTCTACCTCTCATGCTTTCCATATTCTCAAACTCTTGATGACCAAGCTTTTGGAGACCTGTCCTAAGATTTCAGGTCCTTGCTGACAAACCCCTTTCAGCATGGATGCATCCCAACCTCTTACCATTTAACAAATGTTAATTTTTAGTGTTCTGGAGACGTAGAATCCGACAGATTCTTCAGCCCATCATCTCCATCCCCTCTTTTGTACCTATCTACCTGAAATCCCATGGGTCTGTAGCTTTATATGCTTTGGTGATCCGTATGCCTGTATAACTGCTTCTAAAATATCTTGTGAGTACCTGCCTTCAGCAACTCTTCAGGTAAACCATTCTGACTTTCACACTCTCTGTGTGAAGAAAATATCCTCAGATTCCTTGTAAATCTCCTCCTTTTCACCTTAAATCTATGGCCTCTTGTCTGAGACACCTTAATCATGGGAAAAAAGATAGGTTCATAGAATTATAAAGTTAAAGAGCTATACAGCACAGAAATTGGCTCTTTGGCCTATCTGATCCATGTCGCCCAAAGTGCCTTTCTGAGCTAGTTCTATTTGCCTACATTTGCTCCAATCTTTCCTATTCATGAACTTCTCCAAATGTTTTTCAATGTTATAATTGAATCTCTCTCTACCACTTCTCCATTCTGTATATCCATCACTCTTTGCTTGAAAAACTTGCCCCACAGGGGCCCTTTTCATCTTTCCCCACTCAGATTAAACATACCCTTTACCTTTAACTCCCCTGCACAGGGAGAAAGTCTGTGACCCTCTACAAGATTTTATAAACCTTTATATGGTCACCTCTTGGCTTACTTTGTTCGGGGAATTCAATGAAAGAAAATGGAATATCAGAACAGTTAACATTAAACAAATACAAATGCCAGACTGTTCCAGTGTCTCCTTATCAATCAAGTCCTCCTGAAAACATTCTTGTGATTTTTTTTTCTGCATCTTAGAGTCATAGGGTCATATACCACGGAAACACCCCTTTCGGCCAAACTTGCCCACACCTCAATCAAAACACCTCTCAGCCTCCTTCCCTCCAGGGAAATCAAATGCAGCCTATGGTAGGGCGGCACGGTTCGCAGAACGGTGTTACAGTGTCAATGATGGGTGTTTGAATCCTGCGCTATCTAAGGAGTTTGTATGTTCTCCCCATGTCCGTGCGTTTCCTTTGGGTGCTCCAGTTTCCTTCCACTGTTCAAAATGTACTGGGGTTGTAGGTCAACTGGGTGTAATTGGGCAGCATGGACTCATGGGCCGGAAGGGCCTGTTACCGTGCTGTATGCAAATTAAAAATAAAAAATTAATTTGATATTTTTTACATTTCTCTGCTTATCACTGAAGTGATCCTATCTTGACAACAGCCTCCTGGATCTTCTATGCACCCTCTCCAAGGAAATCACATCTTCCCTATTGGAGGATTTGTGGATGCTCTCACATTATATTCCATACCCATCCATTCACTCAGCTTGTCAATATCCCCTTGAAGTCTCTTAACGTCCTTCTCACAATCCATTCACAAAGGTTCATTTTAATTATTGCAGATTATAGAGTTCAGCTCCAGACACCGATTACAGAATTACATTTACTCAGAAGGTCATTAGAACTATTGTCCAATTCTTTGAAAGAAAATGGAATATCAGAACAGTTAACATTAAACAAATACAAATGCCAGAACTAAAATTCAAACAATCCTCCTTTATAAAGGGAGCAAATTTATGGGATTTCTGCCTTCTTTTGAGGATTTGTTGAGTTATTGATCTCTATTTTTTTTCCAAACGTAACCCTCGGAAAATTAAGATGCTACAATAAAAACTGATGGTAGTTAGAAGAAGTATAGTTGGGTATTCACTGATGAGGGTGATGTGACGCTTGTTTTGAAGGGGGAGTCGCATGGACATGATTCGGTCCGAGAGGCCTGTCGGAAGGTTTTCGAGTTTGGAGGCAATGAAGCTCTTGACCATGAAGCCTACACCAGATAGGTGTCGTTCATCTGAAGGCTTGCCAGACCAGTAGAGTGTGTAGCCCGCGCCGCGTTCTTGGAGGGTGCCTACATCTGCCAGGCGGACTTCACTGAGAGCGGCTATGTCGATGTCAAGTCTGAGGAGTTCATGTGCGATGAGGGCAGACCGACGTTCAGGTCGGTGGCTGTCAGCATTGTCTAGCATGGTTCTGATGTTCCAGCATGCTAGCTTGAGTTTGTGAGCATCTTTTGAGGGGGAGGACGTGGAGGGGGAGGACGTGGAGGGGGAGGACGTGGAGGGGGAGGATGTGGAGGGGGAGGACGTGGAGGGGGAGGACGTGGACCTGTCCTCGGGCCTGCGCAAAGGAGCTTTTAGGTGGAGTGCAGTGTGCGCAGTACTGGCCCCACCCTTTACACCCATGGTTCGTGTGCCGTGGCCGAGCAAGCTGGGACGTGGCAGTGAGGTCCTTGGGTCGTAGGTTTTATATCGGAGTGGCCTTCTCCTATGCAGGTTTCTTACCCGGGCTGGAGGGGTCTGCCTCCCCTCCTAGGTAGGTCCATACTGCCCGGACCGGGGCCGAGGCCGCCGCAGCTCTCCCTGTGCCCGGACTGGGGCCGCCGCCTCCAACTCTCTGCCCGGATCGGGGCCTCCGCCTGCCTCACTCGACCGAGGCCAGGGCCGCCGTCTCCCCCTTGCTCCGGCCCGGATCGGGGCCGCTGCCGCCTACCCTTTGCCCGGACCGGGGCCGCTGCTGCTCTCCCTGTGCCCGGACTGGGGCCGCCGCCTCCAACTCTCTGCCCGTATCGGGGCCTCCGCCTGCCTCACTCGACCGAGGCCGGGGCCGCCGTCTCCCCCTTGCTCCTGCCCGTATCGGGGCCGCCGCCGTCTACCCTTCGCCCGGACCGGGGCCGCTGCTGCTCTCCCTGTGCCCGGATTGGGGCCGCCGCCTCCCACTCCCTGCCCGGACCGGGGCCGGGGCCGCTGCTGCTCTCCCTGTGCCCGGACTGGGGCCGCCGCCTCCAACTCTCTGCCCGTATCGGGGCCTCCGCCTTCCTCACTCGACCGAGGCCGGGGCCGCTGTCTCCCCCTTGCTCCTGCCCGTATCGGGGCCTCCGCCTGCCTCACTCGACCGAAGCCGGGGCCACCGTCTCCCCCTTGCTCCTGCCCGGATCGGGGCCGCCTGCAAGCTCACACCAAGACACAAGAGAAACTTGTCCGTGAACTACTCTTTGCAGACGATGCCGCTTTAGTTGCCCATTCAGAGCCAGCTCTTCAGCGCTTGACGTCCTGCTTTGCGGAAACTGCCAAAATGTTTGGCCTGGAAGTCAGCCTGAAGAAAACTGAGGTCCTCCATCAGCCAGCTCCCCACCATGACTACCAGCCCCCCCACATCTCCATCGGGCACACAAAACTCAAAACGGTCAACCAGTTTACCTATCTCGGCTGCACCATTTCATCAGATGCAAGGATCGACAATGAGATAGACAACAGACTCGCCAAGGCAAATAGTGCCTTTGGAAGACTACACAAAAGAGTCTGGAAAAACAACCAACTGAAAAACCTCACAAAGATAAGCGTATACAGAGCCGTTGTCATACCCACACTCCTGTTCGGCTCCGAATCATGGGTCCTCTACCGGCATCACCTACGGCTCCTAGAACGCTTCCACCAGCGTTGTCTCCGCTCCATCCTCAACATCCATTGGAGCGCTTTCATCCCTAACGTCGAAGTACTCGAGATGGCAGAGGTCGAAAGCATCGAGTCCACGCTGCTGAAGATCCAGCTGCGCTGGATGGGTCACGTCTCCAGAATGGAGGACCATCGCCTTCCCAAGATCGTGTTATATGGCGAGCTCTCCACTGGCCACCGTGACAGAGGTGCACCAAAGAAAAGGTACAAGGACTGCCTAAAGAAATCTCTTGATGCCTGCCACATTGACCACCGCCAGTGGGCTGATATCGCCTCAAACCGTGCATCTTGGCGCCTCACAGTTTGGCGGGCAGCAACCTCCTTTGAAGAAGACCGCAGAGCCCACCTCACTGACAAAAGACAAAGGAGGAAAAACCCAACACCCAACCCCAACCCACCAATTTTCCCCTGCAGCCGCTGCAACCGTGTCTGCCTGTCCCGCATCGGACTTGTCAGCCACAAACGAGCCTGCAGCTGACGTGGACTTTTACCCCCTCCATAAATCTTCATCCGCGAAGCCAAGCCAAAGAAGAAGTTGGCTATTCAGTGAAATAGCAGGAAGGGGGTATGGGAATGAGCTCTGGCAGTGGGGAAGTTGCTGGTGAAATATAGAGAGTGGGGAAAGAATATAAAATCTTCAGGAATAGAGTTGACTAAAATTTCCAACCATTAAGGGATAATTAAAGGCAATCAGGGAAGAAAGACGGAGGAGTGATTTGAAAGCTCGACATAATCTGAATCTGAATCCTGGAGCTTGCATTGCCTGGTGTTATCTAATTGTCTATCACTGCTTGGAACTATAGGAAAGTTATTACAGACGGCATGTAGTTTTCATCAAAATCCCAAGAAAATATTACCACCAGCAGCAAGAAATAAAATAGATCACTGCACGCACATCAAACCCAGTGTAGCACAAAAGCTGTCAGCTCAATGAAGATTAATATCTCTCTGGAGCAAACACAAATTTATGAGCTGTTTCGGGCGAGGTTCCTCTGAATCCATACAGTTAATATGAGCCTCTAGAGGGAAAGGATGAAACAAAGTCAGATGTGAACTTCACAAATTTACACTGGGAAAAGCATTCCATCCCCCACCATTATGTCAGAAAAAGGTCGAATGCAGACACAAAGTAGCTCAATGAAAAAAAAGATCGAACAGCAGTGATCCAATGCACTGTGACAAAGATTGAACATGCTAGGAATAAGGCAAAGATCTTCAATTAAAGCAGCTCATTCTTGGTAAACCCGGACTAACTGTCCCTAAAAAGGTACATGTTCAGGGGCAGATCCTTTATTTAGCTGTTATTTTGTACAAAGATATTCGCCTAGAAACTTGTCTGTTCCATCAGAGCAGTACAACAACATTGAGCTAATTATTCTCATCATTCACGTGATTGTAACAGTGTTGGTGGATTTTCACGAAGCATTACCTGGTCGTGCAGACAGCATGACTAGGACTAAAACCTTAAAGGGCCCTTCTTCATAAAGCTGCATCACTGCTCCAGCTGGTGGTGATCTAACAATTTTATGTCAGGAGAATGGAAGGTGTCTGCTGATTTGCTGACGAGGACATGGAGATGTGGTTGCATGATGTTCATTCTTTGCCTGGAAGGTCAGAGGACAAGGTAAGGTCAGAAAAATTCACAAGGTCAGAAACATCAACGTGGTCAGATCTGCCCCACACCAAGTTCAAGTTCAAGTCTATTGTCAAGATTCAGTGAGAGATATTTTGTGAGGAATTCAGTAGAGAGAACGTACATAGTACAACAAGTAGGGAACAGTACAAAGTAGAGAGTCACATGGAGGAATCAGTTGGTATGGTCCTGTCACCTTACCCCCAGCTCTCTCTCTCTCTCTCTCTCTCTCTCTCTCTCTCTCTCTTTCCTTTTCCCTCTGTTTCCTTTCACAGAGCCAAAATCAATTCTCACCTCTCCTCTTATCCTCTGGACCCCTCCCTTGGCCAGTCTTCAGCTTTTATTCTTACACCTTCCTGTTCTTTGCTTATTCTTTTAAGAAGGGCTCAGGCCCAAAACGTCAGTAATATATCTTTACTTCCTATGAATGCTGAGAGAGTGGCTAAGTTCCTCCAGAATTTCTGTGTGTTTTTTAACAGCATTCAATCTGACTGGTTCTCCAACTACCACACAAAATATTCATGTCCTCCACCATTGTTGCACAGTGACTGCACGTGTCCCACCTGCAAAATGCATTGCAGTTCCTTGTCTTGACTGTTCCAAAAGCACCTAGCAAAACTCATGTCATTTATCATCAAGTAGGACAAGGGGTTCGGACACATGGAAACATCAGATCTGCAAGGTCCCCTCCAAGTCACACACGATCCTGGTTTGGAAATATATCGCTTTTGTTGGGACTAAATCCCAGAGCCTCATTCCCTAGTAGTGGTTCTCTGTGAGCATCTTCAACAGAAAGCCTGCAGCAGTCCAAGAATACATCTCCCACCACTTTCTCAATGGTAATTACAGATAAACAATAAATACTAGCCTTGCCAGTGATGTCCAAAAAGAATGGAATAAATGAAATAGAATGTGAGTTTTGAATGAAAAACCAGATAAATTCTGTGAATGTGATTTGCAATAGGTAGTGTTGGGTCTAATTTCACTGGACAATGAAGATTTTGCTTTCTGAAAACTTTAGGTATATTTTATGGATTTTGGGATGCTGATCGTGAAAATCATCTTAAAAATGTCCTATCACATACAGGCTTTTTTAGTTATAACTTATTTTTGTAATTTCCTGTCATATTTTAAGTCTACCTCAAGCATATCAAACCATTGAAAATTCATTTTCTACTTTTCAGTTGGACGTCTTCCCAGCTAATCTTGGTGCAGTCAGTGATGAACATGGTGAAAGGTTTCACCAGGACATTGTGACCATGGAAAAGCAACTGCAATCCATCAATGCTGGGTGATTATTGTTGAACACTGACAGGAGAGGCATCAGATGCTGAGTACCAATCAAAATCAGCAACAAAACATTTTTAAGTCAGTTGAACTAATGTAATTATGCGATTAGACGTGCTAAATTCAATGTGCTAATTTAATGTTTCTCCAACTTCCTACGTAGTACAGCAAATATTAAATTATCTTTGTGTTCAGCTTGATGTTGTCTATCATAATTGCCATTTTTTCATGAAATAAACCTTTTGAAAAAATTGTTCACTGGATCTAGGATTCTATTTTACATTTAAAAAAATTTAATGATACAACCAATCGATTGAACCAATAAAATTATGTTCCGTTTCGATGATTTTTCTTGCGACGAAAAAAAAAATCAGGACTTATCAAAAGAATTTCTGGAAAAAGTTTCATCGTTACTGGGATCTAGTATTTATTGCAATGAATTATCTCATTCCGAGTTCCATATTACCTTCCATTGGGGAATTGTGCTGTAAAAGAATCTCAGGGTTCTATGTGATCTTAGGGTGCATGTATGCAGACAACAAATCTGAACTTTGAAGCAGTCCCCAGCATCATTTCTCTAACTGTGTCCATTTCCTACTGCCTGGGTTGTAAGTGTTAAATATTATTCAGCCTTAAAGGCCACCACAATTAATTTTTGATTTGGTTCTGATCATAGAGATTTCAATAAAGGGTCTGTTACTTGTGGTGTTTTTGGATACAACAACCATTCTACCAGCAGGAAGCAATTTTGATTCTTGATATAGATTAAATCATCAGATTTAAATTCCTGCAATCAACAAAATATCACTATCAACATTTGCTCACAATGAAAACCTGGAAACTGCAGATGATGGAAATCTGAAATCAAAACAGAAAATGCTGAAAACAAGGAATATGTCAGGGAGTATTTGTGGAAAGATAAACAGTGTTAATCTTTCAGATCCGATGCCCCGATGAATATTTCCAGCACTCTCTGCTTTTACTTCAGACTTGGTTTGTGGTCCAGTCCTGAAATTAATTACAGAGTGACAGGAAACCTGATCTCTTTCATTTGTGGCTACATTAGAAAAGAACTGTATTCTTTTCAGTCAGAAAAAATGAATGGGAGTTTTGAGGTGTCTTGGCCAAAGTCTCTCAGGAATTCGCCTTGATGATCTTGTAGCCAAATCCAACACCTAGTTTCAATGCTAAACTCCATGGTTCCATTCAGATCCAGCTTCAACCTTCCTTTGTATTTTAAGATACAGGGTGAAAATTTTCGGCAGATTTTCAATCTCTCTTTGCAGTCCAGCCCTTTACCCCCTGCTTGGAAGGCGTGGACCTCAGATCGGAATAATAGCATGGATATGGTTTCTGTAGCCTTTGAAGTGCATCAGAGATGGGCAACATTGCTGAAGTGGAAGTAAATTATCCAGGGAATGTGCAGTACATGGTGTTTGAAAGCTCAAAATTAATTTAGAATTGATAAGACCAGAGGACTGAATTGGATCCACGCTAAATGATTCTTAAGGAATTTTACATGTACAGCACGGTAACAGGCCCTCCTGGCTAATGGGCCCGTGCCTTCCCAAAAACATCAATGAACCCACAGTCCCCTACAAACCCCTGAATGTTTCTGAAGGGCGGGAGGAAACCGAAGCACTCGGAGGAGACCCATGCAGACACAGGGAAAATGTACGAACACCTTAAAGCCAGTGCTGGATTTGTACCTGAGTTGCTGGCCATGTAATAATGTTGTTCTAACCACTTCATTAACTGTGCCGCCCACGTCTCAGCAATCAAATCCTTTAGCTTTCCACACTTTAAGATGCTCTTCATACAAGGTGGAGGATAAAGGGTAAGGGTGGGTCTGCTCATTCCCTGGTATTTGTGCTGGTACAGACAAATGATGGAAATCAGCATGTTGAGATTAACAATTAATGAATACAACTTGGTGCAAGTACCTGTGATGTGTTTGCATTCTCCCGATTATTTCTTTTAGAGCCCATATTACTTCATATGATTAATTGCTATGTGATTGTTTGGTTCTGATACAGCAGGCAGTTGGAAGAGAAGGAACACCTCCATCACTGATTCAAGGAACCAATTCACAAAATATTACAGAGCACCAAAACATACAGTCCATGCAGCATAGGAGATGGCATTCAGGCTGATAGTCAGTGTTGGTGTTCATGTTTCAGACAACCCTCTTAGTAGACCTGTGGCTAAGTACAGCATCCTGTGTCAGTGCTGAACTCCACAGTCTCAGTAAGGTCTGCATTCAAACCCTTCTTGTATTTTGCACTCCTAACCCCATCATAATTGTTTATTTTTCTCACATATTTATCTTCGGCTTCCTTAAAATTAATTATGTCTGTGGAAGTAAGATCAGATTTAATCTATTTCTTCATTGAGAGTGTTCTGCTACATTCACTAATAGATTTGTTAGTTATGATCTGATATTTTGACTCCTAACTCTAATCTCACCAAGTAGGAACCATTTCTCATATATCACACACTTCCACAATCTTAACAACTTCCATCAGTGGCCCTTTCTGGTAGGCTATTCTTTTGTGTGCTTTCTACAATATTCCCATATTTTTTATTTGTGGAAGGTCAGAAAGCTTGCTTCCCAGTTAATGTCTTGGTGAATCTCCTCCACACTGTCTCCAGTACAATCACTGTATGTCCATGCCCACTTGCTTTGTGTACATACACCGATCATTTAATTTTTAATTTAGACATAGACCATGGTAGCAGGTCCTTTCAGCCCACAAAGCTCATGCTGCCCAATTAAACCCAATTGACTTACGATTCCTGGTATGTTTTGAAGGGTGGGAGGAAATGGGAGCCCCCCCAAAAAAGCCCATGGAAACACAAGGAGAACATACACACTCTTTACAGACAGTGTAGGATTCAAACTATCGCGATGCTATCCCTAATCATTCAGCTTCTCCATTTTCCCATTCCTGCAAACCTTTCCTGTAGAATTTGTGACATCAAATGTGACTTACATAAGTCCTCTCCAGGAATGCATAATTTCCGGCACATTTCAACTTTTATTTTCCTGTTTTCTGCAAGCTGTCTTGTCATACACTTTATGATATTTGAATGATTGCTGATCTCACTGGAACTAGCAAGCCGACACATTTACAACATGACTACACTTTGTGACCGGGTGTTTGGTACGCACCAGCCACTCTGTGCCCTCCTTTTAGATCTCCCTGCATTATTTTTGCAATAATTCCTCGACTTTTGCATAAACATCCAGAATTCAGCTGTTAGAGTAATGATATCCATATGGATCTCCTTTCAAACTGTTTATAAATTCTGATCCCTGCCATTTTAAACACACATGCTTTTTAAAGCATTCCAATGTGATTGCTGCTCACTGCCCCACAGACTGGATCACCTTCTACTGAGCTTTATGCATCTTTCAAGTAAGCAAACTATCAGGGGGATATTATAAACCATGGAAAGTTCATCCAAAAATGCAAGATGTGTTATTGGAAAACTCCATAAATAGTCCAGTAACAGTACGAGTATACACGGCCCAAAATTGAAATGACTCCTGTTCTAATGGTTAGCGTAGCAGTTAGCGCAACGCTGTTACAGCGCCAACGATTGGGACCGGGGATCGAATCTGGCACCATCTGTAAGCAGTTTGTGCATTCTCCCCATGTCTGTGTGGGTTTCCTCCCAGCACTCTAGTTTCTCCCATTGTTGAAAATGGACTGGGGGTTGTAAGTCATTTGAGTGTAATTGAGTGGCATGGACTTGTGGGCTTAAAAGGCCTGTTTGTGGTGATAAACCATTAGCCTACTGAAGGGGACGATCTCTGTCCCTGCGGGAAGATCACTGAAGGACAGACCTCACCTGGCCGGCTGTCTATCAGCTGACCTGAATAGACCAAACTCCACCCAGCTGGCTGTCAATCAACCGCCTGGTATATAATCCTGAGCCGGACCCTCCCAAGGCAGTCACTCAGTAGTCACCAGTGCAGCTACCACTGTAGCAGAGACTTTTAACTGAATAAAGCCTGTTTTACAGTCTTTCTTGAGTTTTGTGTCTGCTTCCTGCTGCAGCAGGGCATCACACTGTTACTGCACTGTATGTCTAAATTAAAAAAAAAAAAAAATTTACAATCTAAATTTAAATCTAATGCCTTGCTGAAGAATTTAAAGCTTACTTCTATAGGCTATTAAAGCCCACGAGAAAGTGGATGGCATTTTTTCATTTGTGACCACCATGTGACCTGAATCATGAGTCATGATTGGTACAAAATAGAGGGAGAGTCTGGAACCAGAGGGCAAAGGCCCAGATTAATAGAACCATCCCTTTAGAACAGAGACGAGGAGAAATTTCTTCAGCCAGAGGCTGGTGAATCTGTGGAATTTGTCACCATAGGAGACATTGGGTAGATTTAAAGCGGGGGTTGATGGGTTCTTGATTAGTTAGGGCATCAAAGATTATGGGGAGGAGGCCTGAGAATGGGATTGAAAGGAAGAATACATCAGCCATGATGTGAACGGCGGAACAGACTCAGTAGGCCCGATTCCATTATTCTTCTCCTATCTCTTGCTGTCTAAAATCTGCACTCATGTATCTGTGGCGTACTGAGGTGTTGGGCTATTTTAGGAGGATAGGCCATGCTGCAGTTTGGAAGAGTGAGAGGTGGTTTGATTGGAGCATCTTGGATCTTGAAGGGACTTGACAAGTGGATGTGGAGGGGAGGTTTCCTCTTTGGAACTCTCTTGCATTAGTGTGGGGTGGGGGGTGGGGTGGTGGAAGGAGAATCTTTGAGTATATTTAAGGCAGAGTTGGATGCTTGTTTAGAGGTGAAAGGAATATGGAGTTGAGATTGCAATCATGATCATCTTTTATATATACTAATGTATATTTTGGAGTATAAGTTGAACACTCCCCCTCCCCTTTTCAGCCGAATTTTAAGAGTTTTATGGCATATCCAGCGTATAAGTCAACCCCCATTTTCTGGATGCCTGAGGTGCCCCGTTGACCAGTGTATAAGTCGACCCCCAAAGCTCGTGATGCCTAAGATGGGCCATTGACCGGCGTATACGTCGACCCCCCATAAATCACTTAGATTGATCTGTTGAGCATAGGCTGGAGGTGATTGCTATCACGGAGGGTCCATCAACACAGCGCAGCACGTGACAAAAATATGGAATGAATTTTAAGAAATGGCCAAGATAAAGGAACAATTGCACTGATGCTGCAAGATCATTTGATGGGCATGAGAAGATGGTAAGAGATTGGAGGTAGAATGAAGGGTCTTTAAGAAAAATACCAAAAAGGCAATGTTCTGTGAGAAAAGGAATCACTCATTGGCCAGAGATGCAGAATGGGTAGGTGAACAGAGGCAAGATTAATACATAGTCACTCAAAATAAAATAGGAACATTTGCACTGAGTTGCACCCAGACCTCAGTGATGTTTTTGAGGCGACAGTCGGCTGGTGCAATCGTTTCATGAACAGGAAGAATCTGGTATTACCCCGAAAAACAAAAATTGCACAGAAACTACCAAAAGATCTTGACCATAAAGTTATAAATGTTCACCAGTTTATTATACAGAACCGGCAGAAACACCAGTTTGCATTGGCAAATAACGGAAACATGGATGAAACCTTCATGAATTTTGACATGATGGGCAATAGAACTGTGGCATGGAAAGGTGTTAAAACTGTGCAAACCAGAAGTACAGACCACGAAAGGACCAGGTTTACCGTGGTATTATCGTGCATGGGCAACGGAACAAAGACCCATGGTAATCTTCAAACATAAAATTAAACCGAAAATGAAATTCCCTGTGGGTAATTTTGTACATTTTCATGAAAAAAGATGATGGATCAAAATGGTGTAAAACTATGGATAGACAATGTGTGGGACAGACGGTTTATGCAAAGAATGGAATTTCAGGTCTATGATATGTTTTGTAGCCACTTAACTGAGAACACTAAAAGAGATTAGCACTACATAATAAATGGTGGCTATCCCGGGTGGTTTGACGCCTCTATTGCAACCTCTCGATGTCTGCTTGAACAAGCCATTCAAAGACCATGTGCACGAGGAATGGAATTCATGGATGTTGAGTAAAGAAAAATCATTTGCAAAAGGCGGGGCAATGCATGATGCATTACTTGATGTGCTGTGTAACTTGTGCTAAAGGCATGAGACAAAGTTAAAGTAGAGACTGTGATAAAAATCATTTAAAAAGCTGCAGTATCTCTTGTGCAATTGATGGCACAGAAGAGAATTTATTGTGGGACACTGACGACGAAGCTGAAACCACCTCATCAGATACAAACTGGGATTCATTTGATGACTGTTTAAACAGTGAGAGCATGGATCTGCTTGCCGCCATCTTTGCTTCAGACGATGATAGGGTTATTATTTTGAAGGGTTCTAAATATGTTGTTGTTTTCAATAAAAATCTCAATGAAAATGTGTCGCAGTCAGGTTTTTTTTGTTTTTTCAAGGGTCAACTTTTACGCCAAATCGGTTTTTCAAGGGTCGAGTTATACGCCAAATCAGCGCAGATTGGATTTTGTACTGAATTTAAGATCTCAAAATTATATCTGGTGTATAAGTCAACCCCCAATTTTTGAGAGATTTTTTTTAGGTTTCACAACTCAATTTATATACTGAAATATACGGTATATATGGATTTGTTAAATTTAAAAAAAAATCATTTATGTAAATAAATAGATATATACTTAATTATATACGTGATTATTATGTTCTGTGTATTATGTGTATATGTGTCCACTCCATGCTCCAAAGAAATTCTGTTTCTTCTGGTTGTATTAGGATGTACAGTACGGTTGTTGTAGAGAATTGGATAGGAGATTAATCCACAGGTCCATAAGAGTGGCAGAAAGGATCACTGGGATCTCCCTCTCCTCACATTGACATGATCCACTGGGATTGTTGTCTGAAGAGGCCGCGCAACATCATTGAGGACCCCTTCCACCTCACGTGCAGCATCTTTCAGCTGCTCCCATCAGAAAAGAGATACAGGAGGATCAGAGCCAGCACCACCAGGCTGAGGAACAGCTTCTTCCCACAGGCAGTGAAAATGCCGAATGACAAAAGGAACTGTTCACACTAAAGGTAAAGGTTCCATTATTGTCATGTAACATGCATGAAATTCTTTAACTTTTGTCTACTGTAAGGCAGACAGAAAGTCACTACTTTGTCAAGCGCCCCTCCCAGAAACCTGCAGTGCCTGGTGTTCCTAAGCGGTCTCCCCTCTGTACAAACCAGTCCTGAGCCTGCTTAGCTTCCCAGATCAGACAATTTCAGGTGTATTTAGGTGCTAATCATCCGAGACGCTCACATTTTAAGAAACAATGTTTATTTATTTATATTTATACATGTACTGTATATCCTGCATATGTATTGTTTGTCTGTAGGTGTATTATGTCTAGTTGTATGTCTGCATGCTTTGCACTGAGGACCAGAAAACGCTGTTCCATTGGGTTAGACTCGTGTAATCAGATGATAATAAACCTGAACTTGAAAACTTGAACTTGTTTATAATAAACTTAAACTTGACCTGGCATTTGAGATGCTGGAACCTGATGCAAAAAGCAAGCTGCTAGAGGTAGCCAGAGGGTGCGGCACCATCTGTGGAAGCAAAAGGACACTTCTGGTGCTTCACGATGAAAGGGAACTTACTTGACAGACATGTGATCCTGAGGAAGCAGGCAGGGCGGGTGTGAAGAGAATGTCTCCTCTTGGGGGAGAGTGTTTGATGAGGAATGTTTGATGAAATGGTCTAGAGGAAGATTTACTCTCACTTAGAACTTCTTTGACTCCCAGAAGTCCATTGTATTCAGTACTGCCCAGCAGGTCAACTAAAGACCTTATCCAGGGCCAGTCATGGCAAAATTCTCAAGACTGCGAGTTTCTAGGCTGTATGATATAGACTGGATGTTTCATCCTGCATCTGCAGAAAAGTATTTCCCTTTTACTTTCTAACATCAATGATCAGTCGGGCCCCAGCTGTGTTGATGGGGGAGGGAGGAAATCTAGTAATTGAGGGCTGTGCTTGTCATTGGTAGTGAAGCATTCAAGATTCAATTTATTGTCATGTAATAAAGAGTGCAATATTACACAGAATTTGTTCACCTACTGAAAGGCAGACAGATTTGCCATTGGCAGAAGTTGCCTGATGCACCTCTTACAGTCGGAGAAAGAGAAGCAAAAGAGAATCCCCTCAGAGACTGTGGATTCGCCTCCAGTGCTTCCACAGCTGCCCAGAGTCCAGTCCAAACCATCAGCGTTCCGAGCTCACGATCCAAACCTATGGCACGAGTACCCTGGGCAATTGATGGTGTGGGGGTGAGATGTTTATTTTTGATTCTGGGAGGGATAGTACAGATTCAAACCATAGTAATTGAAAAATTGTAAGTCAGCCCATCATAAGCCAGGGACTGACTGCATATGTAGATATTTACACTGAATCTGGCACTGATAATCACCCACTTGAATCTGGCACTAATAACTGAGAAAAATTATTGAATTTCCCAGAAGTTAATGGCAAAGCTATCAACACAGCAACTTGAATGTACATATAAATGCAAAGGCATTTTGCAAAGCTCTGAAATAAAAACAAACATTAGGACAATCAAAAAATGCATTGTCAAAGGAGTGCCTTTTCAGACGAAAGAGCAATAGAGAGGCAAAGAGATGCAGTGAATTCCTGGAATTCAGACCAGAACGGATGAAAGAACTCCCACCAATTGGTGTATTAGACAACAAATTGATGGAGTCTAGTGTTCCAGCCTGGATGAAAATGCAGACAGGTCAAGTCAAGTCAAGTTTTTCGTCATCTGATTGCACAAGTCCAACCCAACAAACCATGCAGACACACAACCAGACATAACACACATACAGACAGGATTTGTATATACAAATAAATAAATATTGTTTCAGAAATATGAGAGTCTCAGATGGTCAGTGTGAGCAGTTCCTTTGGTCGTTCAGCATTCTCACTGGCTGTGGGAAGAAACTGTTTCTCTGGTGACGCTGGCTCCGATATTCCTGTTTCTCTACCCTGATGGGAGCAGCTGAAAGATGCTGTGCAAAGTGGAAGGCATCCACAATCATTTTGTGCACCATCTTCAGATAACGCCCAGTTGATCACATTTATGGGGGAGGGATAGGGTGGGAGAGAGTCTCCAGTGATCCTCTCTGCCACTCTTCTGGTCCTGAGGATTGACCTCCAATCCATTTCTCTGCAGCAACTGTATCACACTGTGATGCAGCCGGCCAGGGCGCCCTCAATAGAGCTCCTGTGGGAGGTTGACATGATGGTAGCTGGTAGCCTTGCCTGCTTCAGAAGGGTGAGGCCATGAAAGATTTGTAAGATAGGATGATGATTTTAAAGCTTGTGGCTTGCTTTATAAGGAGCTAGTACAGATCAGCCAGGCAGGGGCAATGACTGTACAGGACAGTGCCAGCTCAGACTTGGCCTGTAAATGTAAAAAAGTGTGTGAGTTGAGAGACTGGTCATTTTATAGTAAAGTATGATTGTAACAAGTTCAAGTTCAACCTTATTTATCATATGATTGTATATACAAACGACGAAACAGTGTTCTCTGTTCCTCAGTACAACATACTACAAACACACTTATGGGCGTAACACACACACACACACACACACACACACACACACACACACACACACACACACACACACACACACACACACACACACACACACACACACACAGACAAATGATACAAATGACCAGTACTTGTATACAAATATTAAAATTATTGTTAAATAAATAATTGTCACAGAGGGTTTGTATTCAAAGGCTTTCTTCAAGAGGTGAGCTGAGCCAGATTTGGAGATGGTCGCAGTTGAGGAGCTGAAAATGTGCGTGGGAATGGGAATGGAAATGTGATTGAAAATTCAGTCTCCTGCTAGAATTGAGACCAAGGTTATCCCAGGCATTTGCCAAAGAGAGAATGGGAGTCTGTTGACTAGAGGGTGGAGAGTGAGACAGTAACAGGAGACCATTCAGTGAAGCAGTGGAGGTGACCTCAGTAAATATATTTCTACTTAGTAGGGGAATTAAGGGATATAGAGAAAAGGCAGGTAGGTGGAGATGAGCCTATCATCAGATCAGCCATGATCTCATTGAATGGCGGAGCAGGTTCGACAGGCCGGATGGCCGACTCCCGCTCCTATTTCTCATGTTCTCATTCCTCCTGCACCCCCTTCAGAATCAACAACCATTCATTCCCTGGGCACCTACAGGCACCCTGAGGGTCTCTTGACCAAAACAAAGAAAATGTGCAAGAACTGAGTGGAATTTTTTACCACCACTTGTCAAAATTGCGATGCATTCAAAAGCACCAATGATCACGTTTGGGGCAGCTTTGGGTTTCTGGAATCTAACGTCCCAAGCAACGCAGTCTTCAGAAGAACAAAAAGGGAAAAGAATGAAACTCCAGTTTAATATGGTATGGAGGAAAAAAATTCATACCCTTGACCTTGTTCCACATGGAAATAATCATTCCTAAGCTTTCTTGCAGAAAGTAAAGCACCTGAAATATTTGACAAGTTAGAGGTTGTACATTGACATACACCCTAAAATGAAAATGTTCCAAATGCAATATCAAAGAATGATGTCCCTTTGTTGTAAGGAGTTTTTAAAGCAATGCCTTTGAACTCAAAACACCGAATGGCATTCAATATAAGATAAAAGGCTGTGCAATATGTTTTTATTTCAGTTGAATGATCTCTTGGGGAGTGAAAATAATATGATTTCTCTGGGTAACATAGACGATAATCATTACAAGTCTGTGCGCTTATTTAATATTAGAATTCCTCGACGAGTCCAGCCAATTGATGTGCTGGTACTCGCTACCTTTTTGACTGGAAGCAGATAATTCCACACAGATTGATGGATGCTGGGATCACCCTGCTACCTCTGGCATTCCACTTGCTGGGAAGCACATTCCTGGTGCTCTTAAAAGAGAGCAAAATGCATTAGAAAGGATCCATTCTGATTGAAAACATGTTGTATTCTAAACTGCAGCTGAATTTGTATGATGCCGACTATTAATAATTGCAGCGGAAATCTGAAACTCACCACCCATCCCCGAAAAGTGATGCTGTGGAGTGGTGGGGGAATGAGCAAAGTTGATATTTTCAAAGTTGATAATGGTACACTCATTTTTGTTATGTTAGAACATTTGGGCCATATGGAGCACAGAAACATAAAGTTAAGATGCCAATTAGTCATGAACTAATTGTAAGGCAGCACACGAATAAATACTACACTCTTGTGAATAAAACAGTCTAGAGAAACACTAGGTACATGTCAAAATATTAGATTGCCTTTTAATTCCCTTGAGAACAAGGGTGAAACAACCTTATGTGCCCTCCTGACTGGAACAAGTAATTACAAAGACGGAATGATCCCAGATGGATTTTAGAATTCAGGGCCAGCTGTACTTCATTCTACACATGACTCTTATGTACCATTAGAGGGCACCTTACCACCCAGGAATGGCAATCCCTGCCAAAAAAATGATCACCCGTCATTTCTGATGGTGGTGGATTCTGTGCTGGCTTTTGGAGGGGCGCAGGTATGGTTCCTTACGACAGTCAAACCCCTGTTCAAGCAACCCGCAGTCTTAAACAACTGGCAAAAAAAAATTGCAGGAAATAAATAGGTTAAAAAATAAGGAAGTTTAAAATTGGTGTGCCTCACCGTTAGTTCGCCAATCTTGCAACATGCAATCTCAAGCAACTGGAAAATTCACTTATCCGGCATCTACCAATCCCCATAGGTGCTGGATACCAGGGATTTTATTGTACCTCAGGGAATATACATGTCTCCATTAAGGTGTTAATTAGTTATAATGTTATTGATCTGTGGAGGAGGAGGAACCTGCAGATGCAGTGATGGTTAAATGTTTTCAAAAAAATGTGACTGAAAACAAAATAATATGATTTAAGGTTTATATATTCATGCAAGTGAAGTTTGTACAGTGAAGTATTTTTGTCTTTTAAACTGTTTATTCTTAATGCAGGAGTATTAGGCATTGTTAGAGTGAGTCTCAAGCAACTGGAAAATATACTTATCCCCATAAGTGGGGATAAGTACCAGAGCTTTACTGTAGTGAAAACTCCACACATCTTGTCATCTGAAGCCAATCTCCTTATAAAAACACATGCAGCCTCTGGGTAAACCTGTCTGTAGGGTATGTGGGTTTGACACAATAGTGGCTACTGATGCTATGGGCTCTCTGGAGCAGCTCAGGAATAGCCACTGTGTGACTGAGGGTTCGTCATTTGGTTTTCCACGAACTCTTCATGGGATTAAACAATATCCTGCATTAAGAAACTCCTGGATTCAGTGGAATTTAGAAGGTCAGACAGAGAGAAAAATCTGCTTCAAATGCTAATTAAGGCCTTGCTCTTCACCGCTGTTGCCAACTCTTGTCTGATTTAGTTAGGGAAAGGGAAGCATTGTGTTTCATACTGTCTTCCACCGGATGTGCAAAGGGACCTGGACATCCTCGTGCAGGGAAACCTAAAAGTTAATGACCAGGTGGGATTGGTAGTGAAGAAAGTGAATGCTTGTTGGCCTTCATTTCAAGAGGAATAGTTTATAAGAGTAAAGAGGTGTTGATGAGGCTCTATGGGGCACTGGATGTAGAGCTCGTCGAAAGAATCAAAGACTTGTTGATCCAAACCAAGGCTTTTATTAGCAAAAGACAGGAGCTCTTCACAGGTGGCCGACCAGTCCGGAATGATCCGACCTGGCTAGGGACACAACCCTTTAAGGCCCAGACAGTAGGAGTGGCTTAGCTCTCAGCCAATCGCTGTAAGCACAGTCTAGATACTGTAACTATATACATTGGTGATAGATCTGTACTATCACATTGGTGAAACCCCATTTTGAGAACTGTGTGCAGTTTTTGGCCCCCTATCTTAGAAAGGATGTGATGTTGTTGGAGAGGGGGCAGAGGAAATTTATTAGAATGATTCCTGGAATGCAAGGGCTAACGTATGAGGAACGTTTGGCAGCTCTTGGATTGTATTCATTGGAGTATAGAAGAATGAGAGGGGATCTCATAAAGACATTTTGAATTTTGAAAGGTTTTGACAGAGGGGATGTAGATAAGATGTTTTCCTTGGTGGGTGAATCAAGGACAAGGAGTCACAGTCTTAAAATTAGTTATTTATTTAAAACAGAGATGAGGAAAAACTGCTTTAGTCAGAGAGTTGTGGATCTGTAGAACTCACTGCCACATACAACGGTGCAGGCCAGGTCATTGGGAGAATTTAAACAGGAAATTGATATCTAATTAGTAAGGGTATCAAGGGATTATGGGGAAAAGGCTGGAAATCGGAACTAGGTGTGAGCATAGTTCAGTGTAGTCATGGAACAGACTCGATGGGCCTAGTGGCCTGCTTCTGCTCCTTTATCTTGTGATCTTGTGTGACATCAACTATGATCTCAACTACTTAATAAACAGCTATTAAAAGCCATTTATAAATGGTTAAGGTATCTCCCTCCTACAGGCCTTGTACCAGCTGAATGTGTTCCACCACTATAAGCCTCAAAGACTTCCAAAAGTCTCAAAATGGTGGAATGATCAAGGAGATTCTGCAGCTTAAATGCAATGGAATCTACTCATCACAAAAAAAAAGAAAGCATTATTGCAAGGTTATTGAAAGTGTTTAAACTTTTTATGTAGTTCCCTGTCTTAAAGAGTGTTGAAGTTTCCTCTCACGACCCTAATGTTTGATGAAGTTAATCATTTTGTCAAGATTACAGTGGACTGGACGAGTTTCATTTGATGCCAAATCAGGTTTCCAATTTAGCCTTTCACATCAGGAAGAGTGAATCTGTGAAATTATGCATTACATTTCCTAAACTCTTTGTATCCTGCCTCTGTTAAGATTCATCCTTACATACACTTCTTTGATCAACCACTTGCATTCTGTCCTAACAGTTCCTGACAAATTCATTTAATTTTTGTTGTCCAATGCATGCAGTAAAGAATAAAGCACTTTCTATTTAGCATGTGATGAAACCTAACACCCATGGTTGAAGTTTTATCTCACCACATTATGAAGGATCCACATCACAACAGGGACCACATTCTTTTCACAGTATGATCACTGGGCTTCCAACGATAAAAAAAGAGAAGCTGGAAGAATTTGATGGGTCAGCCAACATCAATGTGAAGAAATGATGTTTCGAATTGGATCTCTTTGAGGAGACTAAAGTAGAGATTTAAGTACATCATCGGGGCAGGATTCCACTTGCTTTCTTGGATGTGTTTTACTTATCATGTTGTTTAGCTTGCAGGATCAACTTGACCTGGGCATGACCCATCCCGCAGTGCTAGATTTGTCCCTCTAGGTTCCATTAGTGAACCAGGTGTTTGCTCGAGCATCAACAGAGACCTGGAGTAGTCTGGAGCAATGGTCACAAGGCAGTATATCTTGAAGGTCATTCATTGTCAAATGCAGGTTTGGGTTTCAAGACTTCAATCACCTGACTTTAAAATGTCACTAACCTCAACATTCTCAGAAGCCATCAAATCGTGCAATGACATTTGTAAATCTTAATTGCCTTCAAAGGTCAGGAGACAATAAAGTGCCTTTTCCCTCTGGAAAAAGTAATTCATTTGGATTCTTTCCATCAATTTTCTTTTCATTTTAAATAAAGAAAAACGCATTTCCTCTGAAAGTTGTGATAGGCCATTGCTTCTGGTCAGACAACCCATGGACAAGCGCTGAACATATTGCAGGGGACAAGCTTCAAAATAATCATTGATGCCTTGGCAGCTTTGCCAAGGTGACAATTTCTGCACATCCATTCCAAAGTTGTAAACATTAGCTGGATGTGTTTTTTTTTAAATTCCTTTTCTCCTTCTCACCATCGAAAATAAAAGATTTAAATCTGGTCCAACCTATAAAGAGATGCAGACTGTTAACATGCATTAATTGAAAAGGCAACTCTCAAGGAGTTCTGATATAATATTGTATGTTCTCCCCGTGCCTCCGAGGGTTTCCTGCAGATAATCTGGTTTCCTTCCACCGTTCGAAACATACCAGGAGCTGCAGTTCAATTGGGTGTAATTGGACGGCATGGGCTCATGGGCCGAGAGGGCCTGTTACGGTGCTATATGTCTAAATTTATAATTTAAAATAGTTTCCGAATATTCAGAATCCTGCTATTTCTGTGGATCAATAATTTCCAACTTTCACTTGAAAGCAAAATGAGCTCACACTAAGTGCTCATTTGCTCCAAAATAAATTCAGGATCAGCTGAGAATTTCCCTGAGAACTTTTCTACTTCAAAGTGCCCCCAAAATGTTTACCACATCATCAACACCCCCAAACTCATTCCTCTGCAGGCATTTCCATTGCATGATTAAAGGTATTAGAACCATTTGACATGAAAGATCAGTGAAGAAATAGGCCTTTAAGCCAAGCTGGTCTATGTGCTGAAATTTAAGATGACATATCTTCTCCATCATATTCCCATTTAAAATGAGGTGAAGGAGTGTTTAACAGCCTAGACCATTTTTTTTTTAACTCTGGAAACACTTGGCATACATTTGGCCTTGAGGCACTGGTGCACGGAGGTAATGCTTGTGATTAGGAATCCGTCAATCTTTCTGGCTGCCCTGCGGTCTCACGGGTGTGAAGATTGATCTTTAAAGCATTGTTATTTGTAACCTTAGAAGCATGAGAGAAAAAAAAACAAGCATTTTCCTTTTTTACTACTTCTAAAAACTATTGATATTGAGGGACAAAAGCTCTTCTGATAATTAATAGTCAATTGAATTGTGAGGAGTGGGGTGCATTCTCAATGGGATGAGGAGATGGTGCGATACATTCAATCACAAATGGCATAGGCTTTGGGGGCAGGATAGTGGGAAATGGGATAACATAAATTAAGTCCCTGGAATGTGTTCAACTGGATGCCTAACCTCTACAAACCAACCGTGTCAGGGCAACATTGGGAAACTTGGTTGGTATGAACAAGTTGGGCTGAAGGACTTGTTTCCATGCTGTGTAATCTATGGGGAGTTGAATCCTTCAGGTCAATGAGCTGAATTTTGATGGTAAATACTAAAAGTCAAACAAGGGATCTCCATCTTTTTCCCTCATTGCATCTCACCCATTCTTAATGGAGGGGCAGAGCACATTTATGAGGGGGGGGGCACGGGCTGAAAGCATAAAAAATAGTCAGTAGGAGAGAAGTACCGAAGAAACCAACTAAAGGATCAACAGCATATCTATGCAAAATAATACCTATAGCAGGGGTGGCCAATGCGTCAAAGTAGACAGCGACAAGGAGGTCTCTCGAGACCTGGCCTTGGTGGCCGTCATGTTGTACTTGTATAAGTGAGAGCGAAAGCTAAGACGAGGAAGGAGGACAAGTGCACCAAGCGTGGAAGAAGCAGATATGTATTCCTTGTATGTCCAGGATAGCGGAGGGGGTGCTTAATGGGGAGAGCGGGGCAGAGGGGGCCTCCCTTCAAGTGGCACCCCCCTGTTAATTGTTGCCCCCACATCAAGTGATGCCCTGGGCACGAGCCATGCCCTTCTGTAATTGACAGCTTCACAAGGAAGGGGGCCCAGAAACTTTGAGCGGAGTCCAAAGGGGGCCACAGCCAAACCCAATGGCTCCTCTATCTTGCTAAATTCTCTTTCAGTAGCACCAAGGGCAATTTTGTGCCCTGGATTCGTTAATCAGTGGTTTTCAAACTGCTCACATTCCACCTTAAGCAATCCCTGTGCCATAAGTGCTCTATGATTAGTAAGCGATTGCTTAAGGTGGTATGTGAGTGGGAAGGGAAGGTTGAGTTACTGAAATATTTTGCTTGAGAAAAATTGTCATTGGCCCATTTCCTTTGGAGTTCTGAAACCATGCACATAACGAGTCAATGAGGGATGACTAAAACAGTGGTTTTCAAATTTTTATTTCCCACTCACATACCACTCTAAGCAATCCCTTACTAATTACAGAACACCGATGGCATAGGGAATACTTAAGGTGGTATGTGAGTTTTGGGGGCAGTTTGAAAACCACCACGCTGTATGATTGCAAAATGTTATATTTCCATCTTTTATCTTTTATGTCAAGCTTTTGTAGCCTTCCTCAGATGAATCCATTATATTCTTCCATATTTTCTCATGAAAGAGGTTATAAACTAGAATACAGTAGTTTGCTGGATTCAGAATAATGTTTACTAAAAGATGTTTTTTTATAGTTTTGTGCAAGATTGTTGCTCAAACTGTGATTGTGAAATTTATTGGTGAGGGATGATTTTCATGCTGAGGGGGGGGGGGGTGTGGTTAAACAATTTTTGTTACTTTCTTTATTATTTACAATGCTTCATTTATGAATCCAAGCCACAATATAGGACTTCCAAAAGTGTGCAGTCTTTCCTCAATATTCACCTGGGAGTGCCAACCTACATTATGTCTTCAGGTCTCCGGAATAGCGCTGAAATTCACAAGCTTCTGAGCTGGAAACAATAATTAATATAGAGGAGGGTGAGAATTTAGCACTTGACTTTTCAAATCCATGCCTAGATTTTCAAAGTCTCTTCAAACCAGAAAATGTGCTCAATTTGTGGAGGAGGCCAACCTAAAGGTAGTAAATATAAGGTTGGCACAAACCAATTCAATAGGGAATTCAGGAGAAAAAGTCCTTTCCCTGGATGGTTGGAGTTTGCTAACACCTGGGGCGATTAAGAAAAATAGACCGGCCTGGGTTAACCATTAAGCAAAATAAGCACGTGCAAGGGAAGTGGGAGGGGGGGCACCACAGAGTTTTTTTTTCCATTGCTGGAATTACCATGCTGCAGCTGAACTAAGGCCCCACAAAAAGGAAACCCCCAGAATAAATAAAATAAATAAATATCTATATTCAGGTTATATTTAATACAGTTGTGGGGTCCGGCCTGGAAGAAAACTGAATTTTTAATCCATTATTTTACATTCAGCCCTTATTGAGTCTTAATGTCTTGGTCAGTTAGACAATGGAAGGGTCAAGGGGGGAACCATGGTTGAGCTGTGAGTAGAGCATCAGTTGGCCCTAATCCAGCCATGCAAATATTCAAGGCAGAGCCAGCTAAGTAATTAGCAATGGACATGTTGATAGGGGGAGGTGGAGCAAGGGATGAGACTTATTTGTGGAATGAGCTAGTAAGGCCAAGCAGCTTGTTTTTGTACTGGGCATTATACACTGACCATCCATGGATGAACAAGTACACTGTTTCCAGAGGAGCCAAAAATTCAGAAAGGTGTACCTGCACTTGTAGGGTCACCCCAGATTGTTGGTCAGGATGAAATGTACAAGCTGATAAGATGGAACTTACTAATGTACAAGTTGGTAACATGTAGAGGTCACTGCCAGTGATCAGAGTCTTATCTGTTAAACTTTAAATTAAAGTTTCAATTAACAAAAAAAACCTGAGAGATACAATGCACCAATAGGCAGTTCCAGCCCACAAGCCCGGGCTGCCCAAATACACAAATTAACCCAAAAAACCCCATACATTTTAAGAGGCTGGGAGGAAACTGGAGCACTCGGAGGAAACTCACGTAGACACTGAGAGAATGCATCGGATTCGAACCCGGGTCACTACCGCTGTAACAGCGATGCGCAAACCGTGCTACCGTGGTTTTTTTTGTTGGCCATGGCAAATCTGTGACCCAAAATCCCTGACAAATAACAAGGACTTAGTGTATGTCCTTTTATCCTATCTAGTTCATTTCTCTACCTTCCTTTCAGATCATCTTTTCATGCCATCACTTAAGTAAAGAAGGAGCCATAAATGAAGAATCTAATCACAAAGGGTTTCAGGTTCACTACCAGGAAAGGAAATGTTAAACCTTCTTAAATTGTTGCTTAATGGAATTCACCCAGAGCTCAGTGGAACTTTTAGATCCATTTATGTTGGGTTACTAACCTGTAAAGGATTATATTCCACAGGATAGTGCCAACATGCATTCCTGACATTCCAATCTTATCGCTAATCCTTGTGTTAATCAAATACCAATTGCATAAAGGAAGAAAAGGTACAACAGGAGAAATTAGGCTTGAGTGCTCGCTCGAAATCATGATGTTAATTGATAAACTGGATGAGTCCCTCTGTCTACAACAGAGGAGTATCCAGAACAGGACAAAGTTTATCAATCGGTTCCTGAGTTCCAACCTGTGAACGTTAAAAATATAGAAGAAAGAAAATTTTAAAATATATTATTGCAACTTTAGTCTAGTAGGGACTATGCAGACATCTTTACTGTTGAACAGGAGGCTATTCAGCCATTAGATGTGTTCTGGAACTTTTGAAAAACATTGCCCAATCTTTCTTCCTGCCCCTTCAATTTTTAAACTGCATTTATCGCTCCATTCCACTTCTATAATCTGCTATCATAGTGGCTTCATTCGGGCTACCAGACAGAGCATTCCAAATCCAAAGCTTTAAAAATATAGCTTTCCTTGGGCACCTCCAGTTGTTATAAAAACACACAGAAATGCTGGAGTAACTCAGCCGGTCTCGTAGCGTCCATAGGAGATAAAGGTGTATTACCGACGTTTCAGTCTTGAAGAATCAAGGTATATGAAAAGAACAGGAAGGCATCAGAATAAAGACTGAAAAATGGGAGGGTATGAATCCAGACCAACAGTCAAAAGGATTTAGTTGGATATGATAAGAGGAAAGATGAGAATTGATTTTAGTTCTGTGAAAGAAGAGAGAGAGAGAGAGAGAGAGAGAGAGAGAGAGAGAGAGAGAGAGAGAGAGTGAGAGAGAGAGAAGGTATTTGACTGTTGGTCTGAACTCTTCCCTCTGCTTCAGTCTTTATTCTGATGCTTTCTTGCTCTTTCCTTATACCTTGAAGAAGGGCTCAGGCCCAAAACGTCGATATCTTTACCTCCCATGGATGTTGTGAAACCGGCTGAGATTCTCCAGCATTTACTGTATGTTTTCACTACCATCAAGGCGTATGCAGACTTCCATGTTTCACTACCTCCAGTTGCTTGCCAGTTACCTTAAGTAAACCTTCTGATTACTGACAAACTGGCACTTCATCCATTTGCCATTTCTTCTTACTCGCCCTTAAACACTGGATGATTTTAAATACCATTACTGATTCCACTGTCGCTTTCCCTGTAAGAAGATCAGCCCAGCCTGATCAGTCAACGTTGGATTGGGATGAAGACTGGTCGTCCCCTTCCACCTGAACAAAGCTACTAACCATGGCTGTTAATATGACCAATGGCTTGATCTTATAAAGTAAGAGCATAAAGAAATAGGAGCAGGAGTAGGCTACCTTGCCCTTGGAGCCTGATCCACCATTCATTAAGATCATGGTTGACCTGGCCATGGACTCTGCTCCACCTACCTGCCTTTCCCACTTGACCCATAACCCAGTCGCTGTGTACCTCCAGCTCTTTTCTGAAGTCTTTGTCAAGCAGAAAGAGGATCATGGAAGGTATATTCAAATAGAAGTTGGGGGTTTTTAACCTTGTCCACGGATTATCATAACCAATGCTGCAAAGTGATAGGATTACCACGTGCAAAAGGCAATTGGCTTTGGATGCCTATCATCTCAATTTCAAGGAAAAGATTTTATATTTTTAAAACATACAGCCAGTTATATATTACACCTGTTAATGTTTGCACCCCAGAAAGCTGACATTGTGCTTTTGTCATGTGTCAATCCATAAATATTGCTCACGAAGATTCAGAGCTATGATGTTGATTGGTAATTAGGTATATTCCCTCCAGTCATGGATTTATGACTCCTGTAATACAGAAGAAATATAATGAGGCTCAGGGGACTGCAGGAATTTTAATAAGGCAGGCAATAGCACTTTGAAGTCTGGCTTAAATACCTGAATACATCTGGTGGGGCCCAGCAGTACGTCCAACACATTGTTGCGGAATTATTGTTGCTTGTTGCATTCTGAATATTCATAGAATTAGTCAACGGAAAAGAAGCCCATTTGGCCCATTTTCAATCCCTGTTCAATGAAAGAGCTCATTTCCATCCTGTTCAATCCAAGGTCAAGGTTCAAGGGTCCTTTTACTGTCACATAAATGATATACTTTAACTTTTGTCTGCCCCAAGTTAAATGGGCAAGGAGGAACGGTTGGTACTTCCTGAAGCAGGAGGCAGTGGTGGTGGCAAAGAAAATGGTGCAAGTTGACTATTGCCACATCTGGAGTTCTCCATAAATGATGCCTTGACAGCCATAAATATGGGCGTGGATTTATCCGAGGCTGCAGTGGGAGGAAAGAGCAAGAGATCGTTGGTTTTGCTGAGATTTTTAAATGTCCATTTACATGTGGGCCTCCTTTCCAAAGAAGGCAGCAGGGCAAAGGCTGGGAATGGTAGACCTGTGAGGCTACATCAGTGGTAGGAAAGACACAGGAAAAAAAATTCTGAGTGAGCAGATTAACAGTCTGATCAGAGGTAACCATCATGGTGTTTCTCAAATGCAGAAGCGCAATAAGCTGCCGATGCTGTGATTGAGGTTAAAAACACCGAAATGCTGGTCTATTCAGCATCCATATGGGGATTTAAGTGACTCTTGGATGGTTGAGAGTTTATTTTTTTTGGTAGGTATATATGGGTCAGCACACCTTGTGGATTGAAGGGCTGCACTGTGCTTTAATGTTCTGTTCTTTGTTCTATGTACTTGTCTGCACTCTTGCTAAAAAGCCCACTTTAAGGCTTACCCCATCTTCCCTCTGATTATATTGTAGCCTCAGTATTACATTTTACATCTGGTTAATTCTGCCGAGGTCATCCATTTGTATTAATATTGTTCAGCTTTTCCATCTATTCACTAGCCAATTCCTACAGAACTGTGTTCTGCAGCTTTACAATCCTTTTTTTGTGTTCCCTGGTTCTAAATAAGCTCATTTCACAGCTTGATGTTATTTGTTGATGCTCTCTCCCACCTCCTTCATTAAACTACCCATTGGATGACCTCACCCACAGCTTATTCCCCTGACAAATCTGGCCTATGAAAGTAATTTGCTTTGTCGTATCCATACCTCTCCAACTCCTTCTGCAGCGCAAAACTAACTAATTTTCACTCTTTCCCAGTTCCGTTGAAGTCCCGAAAGGTTACTACTGATGTTGTCTGACCTGCAGAGTGTCTTGGGCAGTTTCTATTTTAATTTAGATTTTCAGTGACTGCATGCTCTTTGATTTTTGTTCACCAAGAATCCACCAATGGCTTTTCTCAATGCGAAACTATTCTCAGTTGAGGATATATATGGATTTTGCAGTTCCATTTGAGGCTATGCTGATTAGAATTGTAGGGGATGTATATTCAGGGAATGATTTCAAAATTGGGAATGAACTTTGCCACTTTATTGTCTTTAGGGAGAACGGCAGCAACGTCGCCATTGCTGAAGTTAAAGCCAAATGTTGTGCATTGGCTCCATAACATCTGGCTTCAAACCCAGGGGTCATTCTCCTCCTCCTCCTCCTCAGTGACAATGCGCACAGGCATACTTCAAGGATACTTGCTTAGCCCACTCATTATACACTCCTGACTGTGCGGCTAGGCACAATTCCAATGCCATCTACAAGTTTGCCGATGACACCACGGTTGTTGGTAGAATCACAAACAGCTATGAGAAAGTGTACAGGAGTGAGATAGATCAGCTAGTGGAGTGGTGTCGCAACAATAACGTTGCACTCAATGTTTACCAACCAAGGAGCTGATTGTGGACTTCAGGAAGGGGAAATTAGGAGAACATGACCAAACCTCATCGAGGGGTCAGAAGGGAAATGGTTAAGAGTTTCATGTTATTGGGTGTCAACATCTCTGAAAATATATCCTGGGGCCTTCATGTTGATACAATCACAAAGAAGGCTCGCCAGCGGCTATACTTTGTGAGAAGTTTGAGGAGATTTGGCATGTCACCAAAGACTCTTGCAAGTTTCTACAGATCTACTTTGGAGAGCCTTCTGACTAGTTGCATCACTGTCTGGAATGGAGGTTCCAAGGCTTAGGACAAGAAAAACTCGGCCAGCACCATCATGGGCATCAGTCTTCAGTCCATCGAGGATATCTGCAAGAGGCAGTGCCTTAAGAAAGCAACCTCTATCCTCAAGGACCCTCATCACCCTCAACAACAAATTTTGTGACATGTTCATGACAATAAATTCTGATTCTACCCAGGCCATGCCGTCTTCACTTTGCTACCATCAGGAAGGAGGTACAGGAGCCTGAAGATGAACATCCAGCGGCACAAGGACAGCTTCTGCCCCTTCACCATCAGATTCTTGAATGGACAGTGAGCCACAGGCACTACCACGATTTCTCATCTTTTTTGTACTCGTGCATTTATTAACAATATTTTCATTAACATTGAATGGATATACGTTGAAAGTCAAAAAGACACATTACACTTAAATCATATCATTACACCCAAGATACCCCACATTTTAATCAAACAGATTATATTATATTGAGAATATAAAGGAAAATCTAAACCCACTACCAAGAAAGAAGCTGTTTGGCCAAAAATAAGGCAGAATTCTTATTAGAGAGATAAATCACCTCATTATTCAACAGTTCTACCTTCATAACAAATCAAAGATTACAAAGGTAACTCAAAAATGGTCCCCCACAGTGTTTGAAAATTTGAATTCAAATCAGAAATTGAGCATTTATTTTTAAACGTACGTTTATAGCAACATTTGCACTGAAAAGCTGCCGCAAGATTAACGAATTCCGTGACATGTTCACGACAATAAATTCTGATTCTGACTGGAAGAGGTAAGACTCAAAATGGCAACAAGGAATGAAACTGAGGCCAGATTTGCACATTTTGTGATTCCCTACCAGAGTAAACTACATACAACTTCAGGATATTTACCGGTGGTGTTTCTGATGATCCAACAGGAGGTGCAGCAAAATGCTGATAATCTGGCACCCTTGAAAGTTTGATGGTGTCAGACCTTTGAACATTACTCCCAACACTATTTCCCTTTGTTCGTCCTCAGTATTAACATGGTTTTGAATGAACGTGAGATGAGTTTAAGGGCATGAGAGATAGAGTGTAAGTTGATAAGTGCACAAAAACTAAAAATCCCTCAGAACTAGCAGATGATTTGCCTGTTGGATTGTCAGGGCTGTTTGATACTCAGTATTTGAACACATCGCATCATTGGTCTCTTATACCCATCGCTGGAAAGAGAAGGGAGCGACTTAAGATCAGCACTTCTAGAAAATAAATGCTGTGAAACAAAAGACAATTGTCAACCTTCCTCCTGCCTCTTGCCAGATCTGCCTTTCTAGACATCTGTATTTGACCTTCCTGGGCAGCCCGCAAACAGCCCAGCAGTGAATTCTGAAGCATGTGCAGTATGTACCAGCTACTTGTTCTGGCAATGCCCAACTGCTCCAGGATGTTTTTCAGAAGTTCTAATCAAATAAAATTTATGCCTAGCTACAAAAGAACTGTCATGGTCAAAGTAAATGCCAAGGGACATTTTAAATGAGGGAAGAAGGTAGACAGGTTTAGTGAAGGAATTTCAGAGGTGAGGACAGGGATGTAACAGTGTTGGTTTCAATTGTAAGACTTTCCTTGCTATATGGTCGTAAACTGCTGCTTGCATCCAGGTGACACGATTGTAAAGATCAAACTATTTCTAAACTAACTGGACAGTTGCCAGCAGCTGCTCAGGCAGCTGTATCTCCCCATCTCCAATATTGCTTAAAAGTTATATAAGCAAAAGGGTTCAAGGCAATGAAAAGAATCGATATCTTATCCCTCCGGAGTTATTTGCATTAATGCCCAAGGGATTAATTTGTAGGTCTTCAGCACCCTAGGGCAGTGATTCTCAACCTGTTCCTTTCCACTCACAGACCACTTTAAGCAATCCCTATGCCTTTGGTGCTCTGTGATTAGTAAATGATTGCTGAAGGTGGTCTGAGAGTGGGAAGAAAGAGGTTGAGAACCACTGCTCTAGGGCAGTGGTTTTCAAACTGTCCCCCTAAACTCACATTCCACCTTAAGGAATCCTTACACCATAAGTGCTCTGTGATTAGTAGGAGATTACTTAAGGCAGTACGTAACTGGAAAGAAAAAGTTTGAGAACCACTGTTCTATTTGTGGATTGACTCATTATGTGCATGGTTTCATAACTCTAAAGGAACTGGGCTAAGGACAATTTTCCTCAAGCAAATGATCTCAGTAACAATTGGGTCAAGAGCAGAGATTCTCAACCTTCCCTTCCCACTCACAGACCACCTTAAGTGATCCCTTACTAATCACAGAGCACTTAGGGCATAGGGATTACTTAAGGTGGGATGTGAGTTTAGGGGGGCAGGTCTATGGTGTGTTCAAAAAACATTAACTAACCAGTCACGTTATCATCATTTTGGGAAACAGTCAAAAAAGGGAATGGAAGTAACAATATAAAGCAGCCTTTACAGTAGCAAGATATTCCAAAGGGTTCAGTGCCAATGAAGTACTTGTGAATGTACCCGCCATTAAAATGTACATGCTCTGATATCTGATTCTTATAATGGAAGCTCTTTGTAATATTGGTTTAGCACACTGGTTCTCAACCTTTTTCCCCACTCACATGCCACTTTAAGTAATCCCTTCCTCACCACGGATCACCTATGTCCACCGATCTCATGGGTGCTCTGTGGTGAGGAAGGAATTACTTAAGGTGACATGTGAGTGGAACAAAAAGATGAGAGCCACCGTTCAGCTTGGGTGCAAAGTCCAGAAGTGGTGTTTACTTTAATTTTTGTTTAATTCTAGAACAATAAATATTAAAATCAGAATGAAACCTTAGCAATCTGCAGCAATCTCTGGGAAATATCTAAAATTGTAGTTAGCTATTAGCTAGGTATCTCTTGAAATGTTAAATGTGCGTGAGAGGATGAAAGATTTACTCCTCTACAACATTGGTGGGGGGGGGGGGGGGTCTGTCCAATTAAAGACAATGGCGAATCCTGATATGACATTAATATTTCCCCCTAAAGCAGCCTATATAATTTGCCATCTTTGCTTTCCTGCTGGATGCCATTAAAGCCAAATGGATGCCGGTGGAGGAATGAAACAATCAGAGTCTAATGCAGACCAGCTGGGGAAATGAATGAGTTTTCTGAACTGGGCAATTATTTAACTTGCTGGACAGAGAACAGTTAACAAGGAGTTTGTGGTGTTTTAGTATGTTGATTACCTTGTCTGATAGGGATTAATCTAACAAATAAGGTCGGAGCATTAGTGTTCCACTGAGACCTGATGAGCTTTCATCTCTCTCCATCACTTCTAAGCAACATGACCCCAAATAGCTGCCCATTTTCTAAGCTTGTGTTGAGAGAAGCAGGTGTGATGCAGTGGAAGCCTTTGAATCCAATGGGCAAGGTTGGTGTCCCCTCTCTGACATACATACAAGAACTCTATACACACACACACACACACTCCTCTCATTCCCTCTTTCTCTCTCACACACACAAACCCCTCTCTCTTACACACACACACACACACACACACACACAAACCTCTCTCTCTCCCCCCCCCACACACACAAACCCCTCCCACACACTCACACACATCCCTCTCTCTAACACACACACATCCACCCACGCTCAGACACACACATACACACCCTCACACACATTCACTCCCCACACACACAGACACACACACACACATTCACAAACACACGCACATACAGACATATACTACACACACACACTCACATATTCACCCACCCCATACATACAAACACATACAGACACATACTGCATATACAAACCCACACGTGTACAAACACACTCTCTTACACAAACCCCCCTCTCTTACACACACACACAAAAATCCCTCTCTTCCCCTTCCCACACACACACACACACACACAAACCCCTCCCTTTCCCTCACACACACAAACCCCTCTCTCTCCCACACACACACACAAACCCCTCTCTTTCCCTCACACACACTAACCCCTCTCTCCCACACACTCACACACACCTCTCTCACACACTCACACACATCCCTCTCTCTCACGCACACACCCTCACACACACATCCACCCACGCTCAGACACACACATACACACCTTCACACACATCCACCCATACTCACACACCCACGCTCAGACAAAAACATACACACCCTCACATACATGCATACTTACACATGCATACTTACACATACATGCACACACATTCACTCCCCACACACAGACACACACACATTCACAAACACATGCACATACAGACATATACTACATACACACACACACACTCACATATTCAGCCACCCTATACATACACACACATATAGACACATACTGCGCACACACACACACACACACACACACACACACACACACACACACACACACACACACAAATATTCATTCACAAAATTAAGGTTAAAATCCACAAGCACACACAGTAGCTCAGATACAAACAATATAGTTACACACACACCCGTTGCCAGAATGTGACTGAAACCTCACTTAAACACCCACTCATTGGAACCAGAGAGCCCTTCAATATCAATTCCCTCTGCCCCAGCGCTAATCTCTCCAGATGGTAACGCTAGACTCCTGCACTTTTGGTTGCACTGTTCCATTGACAAGGTAATAAACTGTGGCACCTCCTTGAAATGAATGGAGTATCAGTGTGATACTGCAGAACTAATCCAATAAAGGCTACCTGATGCTATCCAGAAGGATCGAGTGGCAAATGAAGTTTAGACAGTGCCTACTTCCATTGCTATAATCAGGAAGGTTCTTCATCCAGCAGCTTTCTCAGAAGAATGGAGCATGAGAGGGCAGAAGCCAATGTAATTTGGCAATACCTTCAGTGCCGTTATCATGGGATGAAAGGCCTGTTTTTGTGCTACATTATTTTCTCATGATCAGGCAGGGAGATCTATTTAAGATCTTGACTGCAGATTTGCAGATACAGTAAAGTCACATTCTCTAGAATTCAAGCAACCTACAGCCTCAAGCAACTGGCAAAAACATTGAGGAAAATAAATAGGCAAAAAATACAGGTTTGAAATTGGCACGCCTTGCCGTTAGTTCGCCAATCCATGCCACACGCAATCTCAAGCAACCAGAAAATTCTGGCATCTACTGATAATCATAGATGCCGGATAGCAGGGGTTTAACTCTGCAGGGAACATTACAGCACAGTACAGGCTCTTCAGCCCACGATTGCTCTACCAACCTATATATACCTATTCCACAACAAAGTAATCTTCTCTACCTCACACCTATAACTTCCTATTTTTCTTACATTCATATGCTCATCTAAGAGTCTTACAAATGTCCCTATTGTACTGAGATGTAGATAATTTTTCACTCAATAAATGGTAAGTCCTTTGATATACCTACATCAAAGAGCTTTGTTAGGTAATAATCAGGGCTGGGGTCAATGAGATACATAGGGAAAATAAGAACTTCAAATCGGTGGGTGTCAACATCTGTCCTGGAGCCTCCATGTCGATACAATCACAAAGAAGGCTCGCCAGCAGCTGTACTTTGGGAGGTGTTTGAAGAGATTCGGTATGTCACCGAAGACTCTTGAAAACTTCTACAGGTGTACCGTGGAGAGGATTCTGGCTGTTTGCATCACTGTCTGTTACAGCGGTGCCAACGCTCAGGACCTAGGCCATACCCTCTTCACCCTGCTACTATTGGGAAGGAGGTCCAGGAGCCTGAAGACAACCACTCAGTGCAGCTTCTTCTCAGTCAAGAGATTTCTGAAGGATCAATGAACCAAAGGCATTGCCTTACTTTGACTTTTCATGCACTGTTGTAATTTATTTTGGGTAGGGTGGTTAATATAAATATTTCCCCCGTGAAGCTGCTGCGAAACAATGAATTTTGTAACTTGTTTGTGGCAATAAATTCTGATTCTGATAGCTGAGTTCCCATCTTACTGAATGACAGGGGGACCCAGTGAGCTACTTCCTCTACCATTATGTTATATTCCAGAAAAACTATAAGTCATAGGAGCATAAATAGACTATTCAGCCCATCATGAGCTGATCTATTTTCCTACTCAGCCCCACTGTCCGGTCTTCTCCCCATAACCATTGACATCCTGTCTAATCAAAAACCTCATTCTCTGCCTCAAATACACCCAATGACCTGGCCTCCGTAAATGCCTGTGGTGACAAATTCCACAGATTCACCACCTTCTGGCTAAAGAAATTCCTCCGCATCTTGGTTTTAAGTGGAAGCCCTTCATTCCTGAAGTTGTGCCCTCTTGTCCTGGACTCTCTCACCATTCTTGGGAGAAAGCAGGAATTGGAGGTCAGATTCTTGTGATGAGAACACGCCTGCACGGGTGAAGTCAGGTACGCAGTGCCATTGCGGGAGAGTGACAATTGGCACCATCTCCGAATGAATAAAGACTCACTTACCGCTTCTCTCGAGTGATGTTTATTTTCAAAGGGAAAATACATGACAAAGTGGCGACAGGGATGATGGAATCTGCACGATTTGGGGGTAAAAGGATGGCGGAGGTGGAAATTGAGTGAAAAAAAAGGATCGACATCGGGCTATAGCGAGACGGTAGCACCTGCTCGACAGCAGAAAGAAAGGAAAAGGGAAGAAACTCGAGAGGAAGATGACAAAAAAGTGAGAATAAATTCTGGAGTTACAGAATAATAAATAATGGAAGGATAATTTGGAGAATATAAAGAAATGGAAAACTGGTATGATTATGTGGATAGGTTCAATATTTACTGTATTGCACATGATGTGACAGATGCTGAAACCTGCAGGAGACAACAGGCACTGCCTTTATGCGAGGTGGGGAGCATATGGTCCGATCAAGGCCCTATTGGCACCGGTAAAACCAAATATCAAGAGAGCATCTGTCCCCATAACCAGTGGTGATCACACAAAGATACAAATTCTACATCCTGGGAAAAATTCAGACGGACCAGGAAAATTGCAATGGGAATGGAAAGCCAAACCTAAATTCTTTAGCCAAGGACGGTACCCTTCACGATTAAAAAAAGGAATTGAGACGGAGTTCAACAGATTCAAAAATGAAGGAATACTCGAGGAACGTCAGTGCAGTGACTGAGCCAACTCCTATTGTGTTGGTCAAAAAACCCAATGGTGAAATTCGAATAAGTGGAGTCTATAAGGCCACAATTAGCCAAGTGCTGCAAGTTCCCAGTTCTGAGATTGGATGAATTATTTTCAAAGCCAGGTAGAATGTAAAAAGGAACCAACCTCTACACCACACCTAAAACACATCTCTGATAATTCAGGTTTATATTAGTGTAATTTCTGTGGGGTGAGGTACAGTTGATGGAGAAAATTATAATGGACCAATTTACACCTGGCATTGATAGTAGTCAAGAAACGTCCCTGACACAGTCTGACCAGAGTTGTTCTTCAACTGTTGTATCTAAGTCTGACTTCCATCTCACCATAGATTTTCTCCTTTTCAGTGAGTCCAGGTAGAGTCATTTCAGGGCACAAATTGGCCCTAAGGAATGATTGTAACTGAAGGTAACAAAAAAAGGCTTTATTGAACAAGTCATATTTCTTCATTAGCTGTTCAAATGACGTGAAGGGTCCTTTTTCATAACAATCCTTCAGCATTGCATCCCTAATGATACCAGGTTTCCAAAATTTTATTTTTCAAAGTTATTCTGCCTTAAAGATGTCTTCAGTGACAATCCAACATCGTCAAATTAAACTTTATGCTATTTACCAGTAAGTATAAAAGATTTGTTTGAGGGGAAGAATGTTGTGGGAACATGCATATGCATAGGTGATATCAGGTATGCGGAGTATTATAGGGACATGCATACACGCATGACATCAGGTATGCAGAGTGTTGTGGGAACATGCATGCACAGGTGATGTTAGGTACGTGATGTGCATTGTGGGAGAGTGTCAGTTGGCTCTCCCTTCGAATGAATAAAGATAGGGTTACTGCTTCTCTTGAGTGATGTTATTTTCAAAGGGAAAATACATGACAACCCTGAGGACTTGATGGTAAAGTGATAGAAAAGAATCCAAACCAGAAGAAAATTAGCCTTGAAGAAACTAGATTCACCATGAATCTGTCAAATTGACTGTTGGGTCATGGTAAATGTTGTTTGGGACAGTCGACAAGCACCTTGAATGTTCAGTTAAAGAGTAGGAAATGATGTTTACCATGACTGTATGAAAGATTGTGGTACCCCTATAGTGTAGAAACAATACTTCAACGCACCAAATCCACGGCAACCATCAATTACCTTTATTACAATAATCCTCCATTAATTGCTTTTTAATATTTTGTATTCTCCCCACATTTGCATCACTGACCCATACACTCAGGGCAACATATAGTGGTTAATTACACTGGAAAACAATTTTTTTCCTTGAAGGGTTGCTTCCTGCAAAGGAATTGGGAATTATGATAGACAACTTCAAGCTGAACACAAAGATCATTTCAGATTTGCTGTGTCACGTAGGAAGTTCAAAAATCATTAAATTAACTTTTATTGAATTTAGCAGGTTTAATCGCATAATAATGCTGACACATTGCGTAAGTTCAACTGACCTAAAAATGTTTTGCCGCTGATTTTCATTTGTACTCAGCATCTGATGCCTCTCATATTAATGTCCAAAAATAGTTGGCCAGCACTGATGGATTCCAGTTGCCCTGATACCGCTTTTCCATGGTCTCAGTGATACCGCTTTCACCATGTTCGTCACTGACTGCACCAAGATCAGCGGGGAAGGAATCCAAGTCCGAATGCAGAAAATGAATTTTCAATGATGTTGCACTTCATAGTTTTGTCTCCTTGAGGTAATAATCGCAAAAAATAGTAATATCTAATTTGTTAAGGTGATTTTCGTGATCAGCAGTCCAAAGTCCATGTGTTCAAGAAGCAAAATCTTTGTTGCCCAGTGTGTCTTTATCAGCCCAGATGGCTTAGGGACATAGAGGTAATTGAGGCAACCCAGAGCACCCAGAGGAACCTTGTGGTCAACGAGACAATATATTGGGCATCATGGTTGGCATAGCGGTCAGCACAATGCCTTTACAGTTCCAGTGATCGGGACTGGACCTGGGTTCATGTCCCGCACTGTCTGTAAGGCATTTGTACATTCTCCTTGTGTCTGCGTGGGTTTTCTCTGGGGGCTCCAGTTTCCTTCCACCGTTCAAAAAAAAAAGTATCAGGGGTTTAGGTTAATGGGGTGTAAATTGGGCAGCACAGACTTGAGGGCTTAAATTGCCTGTTACCGTGCTGTACAGTATGTCTAAATATAAACCCTACACATAGAGCACCTGAAGTCAGGGTTGAACCCTGGTCTCTGACATGGTGAGGCAGCTGTTTGAGGCAGCTGCCCCGATAGGCCCTGGGTAATTGAAGAGAATAGATGATGCGGAAAATGATGATGTGTAAAGTCTATCTCATCATGGGAAAGATGGGGCAAATTATCCTTCATCGCTACAGCACACTTATGTTTCCAGGATCCCCCGAGAGTATGCACAAGAAAGCAATGTTGTGACAAAGCAAGGTTTCAAATGAACCAGGTATTTGTTATGACAAGCCCCTTGGCTAACTGCATATCTCAAACACAGCTCTAATAGAAACCAGCTGACAACTGAACAAAGGTTATTGAAACAAGGTCTCCATTTTTCTAACACTGTGACTTGAGGAGCAAAAAAAGGAAAAAAAAATGTAATTCATTGGTGGAAACGTGTCTCTTTTTGGGAGGAATCCTGGAGGAACTTTTTTTCCAAAATGCTTAGAATATGGAGCTCAATTTTGCATGCCGTTCTTGATATTAAAAAACATGCTTCCATTTGAGCCAAGCAAGATATTCCAAGGTTAATCCGATATGGCTGAATGAACTCAAGGAAGTGGAACATGGACCATGTTTTAGGACTGCAAGGATGAATAAGAATCCATACTGTAATAGGTGCAAATAATATCTTACCTCTTAAACCACATCATCTTCTATCTTTTGTGTAAAAAAACAGAGTCTGTATCTTAAAATAAAGATGATGTGAGCCATTGCATGGTGCAATTATGAAATAGAATTGGACTGGCACAGAGAGCGTAGAGGTTAGCCCAACGCTATTGCAACGACAGCGATGTGGGGTTCGAATCTGTCGCTGTCTGTAAGGAGTTTGCACGTTCTCCCCATGTCTGCATAGGTTTCCTTCGGGTGCTCCGGTTTCCTCCCACCTCTTGCTCCCTCTAAGCTATGCGCGTGTGTGCGCACACTTATTTCGCAACCAGCGCACAAAGGAAAGTAACAGGCGCACCAAAGGTGAGTTACCTAGTTCAAAGTATAGAATAAAATTTGAACTAAATACGTAACTTTGTAGAAGGGAATAATACTTGTATTGTATTAAAACATGCCAATACAGTTTTATTCACCCTGAGAGATAGGCTGTGCCAAAATGATCTTGAAACAATTTCAAGTTTACAGTTGCACAAGCATTTGGCCACAGGGAAAAAATACTTGCACAAGAAGATTTTTCTGCACACTGACTACCAAAAACTAGAGGGAACATTGCCTCCCACCGTTCAAAATGTATGTGGATTGTAGGTTACTTGGGTGTGATTGGTCAGCACGGACTCATGGGTCGGAAGGGCCTGTTACCGTGCTGTACGTCTAAATTCTGGGAATAGAAGGGAGAATGAATGTGTGTTTTACATTTCAGGTAAACATTCACTTATATACCATCTTGCTGCAACTTCAGTACCTCTCATACTTATGTGCTGCTTTTCATTCTGCTCACTTTGTGAATCTATCCCCTGATGGATGCTAGTTTCTCCTGTGGGAGCATCTTTATTTCATCACCTTTAATAGCCTCAGGATTGAGAGATTCCTACTCCAATCAATGGTGCATTTCCAAACATATTTATCCACTCAATTTAAGCTTTAAGTCAATCTAGTCTTGAGTACAACAGGTAGTTGCAACATAAAACAAGGCTGCACCATGTACCATTTTATAGGGAAACTTACTGTAGCACAACGCGCGGCACTTTCGTTTAATAAGTGTGCTACCTGCTTAACTTATGAGCTAACTTGCCAGGAGAACACGAGAAAACAAACCCTTCCATGGTACACATGACAATGAACAATCAAATTCCATTTGTAAACCAGTAACAACTAAATAATCTGCTTTTGTGATTGATCGATACATATTGGAGAGGACGCTTTGATTAACACCCTTACCGTTCTTAAATTCTAGTCAAGGAATCCTTAATTCAAGACTCACAAACACTGGAGGAAATCAGCGGTCTCACCACATCCATACAAGGTAAAGATATATTACTGACATTTCAGGCCGGAGCCCTTCCTCAAGGTACAACGAGGAAGGGCTCAGGTTTGATATATGGATTTTGCAAGGCCTGCTGAGTTCCTCCAGCATTTCTGTGGTTGGTCTACAATCATAGCGGTTGCAGACTTTTGTGTGTCAAGCCATCTTTTCTGTCTGCCTAACAGAGCAGGTGGAGCCCTGGCTCCAATTCTCTTCCACAAGGAGGAAGCAGCCAGAGCAGTGCTGCACTGTAATGCCATTCTAGATCCCCCATACATCATTAACGAAAGCAAGTCAACTCAGAAGCCAACATTGAGTCACAGACAGTACTTCTGTTTATATAACTAAAGACACAATTACACTGGGAAGCCTATTGTTGCTGGATTGTGGGCAAATGAGGCAGGGAACTTGACATAAAAGAGATGGTCAGAGAAAGGCTGACGAGATTGAAAGTGTCATAATCAAGCAAAGTTAAGATAGTTGAATAATGCACGTCAATCAAATATATTGCCCTTCATAATGCAAGGGTCCGAGATTACTTTTTTATACCTAAGATTTTGTTCTGTATTTAGTTTCCACTCACTGAAGTAATCTGGCAAAATTAACCTGAATTTTAGAAATGGCTGTAGTTTCTGCTTCCTCCACTCTCAGTTTTCTGACTGTGTTTCCTGTATACTATTCCAGTCGCCATGAATCATATATCCTGCTTGACCCCTATCTCACTCGTTGAATTAAAAATACGCTACAAAATTTTGATTTAAATATTCTCTGGTTTCCATATTATATGGAGCCTATAAACAATTCAAGACTGTATTAAAGTAATTGCTGGGAAATTGTGCCTCTAAATTGAATCATAAAATCAATGATCTTTCTGATAAAAGTGCAATTCCTGACAATGGGCAGAGATCTGTTTGTGCGTCAACAGTAACTGAGTTGGCAGCACCTTCACCTACCTCTGAGACAGTAAGTTTGGTGGTCAAGATCCTTACGTGTAGAAATCTGAGCTGACAACTGGGTGAAACAAGGAGAGAGCAATTTAATGCATCAACTTCAGGGCCTCTCACCCATGACCTCACTTGCTGCACCAGGTGAAAATAAAAGATTCTTTGCACAATTTTAAAGCGCCCTGTGTCTCTAAATACAAATGATCTTGCCAGGTTTTTTTGTAGAACTTGATTTCTTAAATACATGTGCCTTCACCTCGAAAGTACTTTGTTGGCTATAAAGAGCTCTGTGAAAGAGATAAGAAAGGACTTTGGAAATATAAGCCTCTCTTATCTTTAATCCATTTTTAATTTGACGTCTGGATCTACTTTATGGTTATTATTGGGAATGAAGTAGAAAGTCTCTTCGAAAAACTCTTAAGTTTGCTTCCTAACTCCCATATGAATCAAGCAGATCTGTTACTATCCACAGTTGCCATCCAATTTGACATTTGTTGACCCAGTGTTGACCAGGTATTGATCCAGGGTAGCACAGTTAGCCTGGCGGCTGGTGCCACGCTGATACAGCGCCAGCGACCGGTTCATATCTGCTGCTGTCTGCAAGGAGTTTGGAGGTTCTCCCTGTGTCTGCACGGGTTTCCTCCGGGTGCTTCAGTTTTCGGCCCTGTTCAAAACATACACAGTTTGTAGGTTAATTGGGCTCGTGGGCTGGAAGGGCCTGTTACCATGCTGTATTATCTAATTTAAAAAAAGTAAAATTAAAAGTTCCTTTTGAAAAAGGTATCAATTGCCCTAAATTAACATATTTTCATCCTGGGCTGCTTCTTTATTTGGGGTAAACATGTGACTCGAATGAGAAATCATTATGTCTGCAGTAGAAGATCTTGGAACATACTTGTATACAAGTTCCCGTAGATCAACAACTCAGAGATTATTAATTTGCTTACCAGTGGAAATTTCTCAGAAAGCAGTGGCACAGTCCATAACGGATGGAAGCCAACTCTTAACAGTAAATATCCCCACCTCCTTCAAATAATCTTCTGTGGAAGAATGGCTTGTTTGTGTGAAATGCCTTTGAAGACATATTGAGGGATGATTTGCCCTTAAAAGGGCTAGGGTGAATGGGCAGATGATGCTCAGCACGGACTCAGCAGGCTGACTGTATCTTGCTGTGACTAAGACAATCTTGAGCTATAGTTGCTGTTGTCACCCAATCTATAAGCAGCAAGATCATAGAGTCCTTGAGCTCCATACCCGTGTCTGTGCCATTCCAAGTTGCCTGGTTCAGCTGGTCCCACTTGCATGTGTTTTCCACATATCCCAATAAAATTTAGAGTCTAAACCTTCCCTTTCCACATATCTGTCCAAATGTCTTTTAAGTATGGTAACTGTACTCATCTTTGCAGCCCGTTGCAGAGACACACCACACTCTGCGTGAAAAAGCTTTCCATCAGCTCCCTTTTAAATCCCTCCCTTCTCACCTTAAACGAATGCCTTCTAGATTTACACTGTCTGGGCCGGCAGCAGAACATCGAGCACCGTCACGCTGAGCACTGGCGCACCACAGGGCTGTGTGCTCAGCCCGCTCCCGTTCACACTACTGTCCCACGACTGCATCGCCAGATCCAACTCCAACAGGGTCATCATTTTCAGATGACACAATAGTTGTCGGCCTCAGTAGCAACGACCATGAATCGCACTGCAGAGAAGAGGTGGAAATTCTCATGGTATAGTGAGAGAGTCTCAATGTGGACAAGAGAAAAGGAGATGATCTTGGACTTCAGGAGGACCAGGAACAATTCCTTTCCACGACACATAAATAACTTGGTCGTGGAGAGCAGCAAGTTCCTTGTTGTTTACCTTACAAGTGACCTACCGTGGACACACAACAACTCCTAATTATCAGAAAGGCACAGCAGTGACTTGACTTACTGGGAAGACTGAAGCGGGCAAGACTATCGGCCACCATCATGTCAACTTTCTACAGGAGCTCTATCGAGGGCGCCTGGCCGGCTGCACCATTGTGTAGTATGGTAGATATGAAGAAGTGGATTGGAGGTCAATCCATGCGACCATAAGTGTGGCAGAGAGGATCACTGTGTTCTCCTTCCCTACCATCGATGTGATCAACTGGGATTGTTGTCTGAAGAGGGCACGGAAAGTCATTGAGGACCCCTTCCATGGGCAGTGAGAATGTCGAATGGTCAAAGGAATTGCTCCCACTATTCATCTGAGACCCTAATATTTACTAAACAATAATTAGTTGTTTATTCGTAGATATGTATTGCTAGTCTATGTGTGTGATATATCTGGTTGTGTGTCTGCATGTTTTGCACTGAGGACTGGAGAACGCTGTTGCGTTAGGTTTTACTTGTACAATTGGATGATTTAAAAAACTAACTGACTTGAAAAAGCCAATGAGTATTTATCTTATCTATGCCCTCGTGATTTCATGCACCTGCATTAGGATCACCATGGATATTGGATATCACAGTGAGAAAGTGGCTTGCTTTGATCACTCTGTTTCCTGGTGAAAAAAGTGATCACTTCCAGTTCTGACAATTCCAATGTTTTCCTCACCTTTCCGTCACTCTTCCCCTCATAAACCTCCATTTGACTGAATTCCGCTCTCCCTTTCCTACCTGCGCTATTTTGCTCACCCATTGCCCCCCGCTCCTTCTGCCCCAACTTGCTCCCATTTGGTTCACTGGTTCACCATTTACCATTTCCAAGCAAGCCACCAAAACCGTGGCTCTGAAGGGTGACCCGCTCTGTGATCATTTGCGTTTTCTACCTCATTGCTCACACTCTCTACCAGGAAGGGAATTTGTTTCCAGAGTCCGATAAGAGAATGGAAATATAGCGGGGAATTCCATTTAGGAGTTTATGGGTACATTTCCTGAGCTCCTTTGACTGGGGTGGAGTTGATCCTGTGAGCCGCAAGCTGAATGAATTACATGGCTGTACTGAGATGGAAGTGGAGGCCAAGCAAGACCGCGGGACTTCCCACTCATCATTACAAACCCACGCTTATATATTACGAACCCTCTTTCAAAAGCAGTAACATTACATCCCTAGTTATGCGGCCTACTATTGTTTGGGGATTTTTTTGCCTCAGCCAAAAAAAAAGGAGGCGCTACTGGAGTTGCTGCTAGTGTTGGCCCATGGAGGGGCGGGAGCGGAGACATGGCGCTTCGCCGCAGGGCTCTACCACCCAGTCCAACTGCCAACAGGCTTTAAATGGCCTGTTAAAGGAGATGACGGTGGTTTATCTTACAATCCTGTGATCACGGGGTCTGTGCCCAAGATGACAGCGCCTGTGTTCGGCAGTTGCCACGTAGGGTTACAGGCTCCGGGGGAGCAGAGGACTGGCACAGAGCCCCAGAAAATGGGGTGGCCATTCTCCCCCCCCCAAACCCCCCCATCCATTTGAGATGGAGAAGCAGAGGAGGCAACCCTACAGGGCAATGGCCTTGGCGGCAGAAGAACACACAGGGTGTGGGCTGTAGGTGAAGAGGTGAGGAATCCATCCAGGTTGCTGTCGACTGAAGTCAAAGGAACTCACACCAGGCTACAGACTTACTGGAGAATGGCTAAAGGGGTTACCAGGTATCAGAACCGGGGTGCAAGAGGGGGCTGAGAGCCCTGAGGCTTCCTGTTCATGTCAGAGGTTTGCATCTGGAGCTCAGGTTGGAGCATAGACTGAAGTCTGTGGGATTGCAGAGGCTGCGGGTGCATTGGAGGCAAATTCACGGACATTCTGTGAATCTCCTCTTTCTCTGACTGTAAGAAGCGTTGGGCAATTTCTGCTGATGGCGAATTTGTCTGCCTTAAGGCTAATGTGCTGTAATATTCTTCTTGGCTTGGCTTCGCGGACGAAGATTTATGGAGGGGGCAAAAAGTCCACGTCAGCTGCAGGCTCGTTTGTGGCTGACAAGTCCGATGCGGGACAGGCAGACACGATTGCAGCGGTTGCAAGGGAAAATTGGTTGGTTGGGGTTGGGTGTTGGGTTTTTCCTCCTTTGCCTTTTGTCAGTGAGGTGGGCTCTATTTTACATCTATTTTATTCCACAGCTGGGTAGGGCTGCACTACCAATATGTTGCAGTGGGTGGTGCTGCTGAGTACAGTAACTTCGCATGGCTCAACAGCACCACCAGCAGGTGTGTTGAGATATTGGATCCTCCTTCCCCTCCCATTATCAACTCCCTCTTTATATTCTTTTATTTTAACTCCCTCTCTCGCTGTGTCTCATCCTTTCTCGTTTACTTTTCTCCTGCTTCATTCTTTCTCATCCTGCCTTTTTTCTGTTCTTTCACCTCCTTATTCTTTCCTTTCTTGATTTTCACTCTCTCCCCTCTCTTGCCCCTCTTTCAGGGGGGTCTCTGTCAGTCTGGGGCAAGGATGAAATGGAGACACACAGGAGAATGCAGATGCTGGAACCTGAAGGTTCGCTGAATCTCCTGGAGGAACTCAGCAGACAGAGCAGCGTCAGAGGGAGAAGAGGAACGGTCCAACACTTCAAGCCAAAACCCTTTGTCAAGGTTGAAGAAATGCTGGTTAACGTTTGAACGTTTCTCCATTCCTTGAAGTTTTCCTGTATCTTGTTGCCTCATTATGCTCCACGTAGCACTGTCTTGCTCATTGTATATCACTTTGTCTCATTATGAGTCTCTATCCAATTCCTCCAACTCTCTATGTTCAAACAGCACAGGAACAGTCCCTTAGGCCCAGCTAAAACTCTGTTGCTTGCTCCGGATATCCCTTCATGGCAGAATAAATCTAATGGGGGGGCATTAGGGTAACCGCAGTGGGGGGAGGGGGCATAAGCCGACATTTGAAAACTCACTCAGCTGGGGGGGTTAGCAATGAACCTCCTCCGTGAGCCGCCGTCATACTTCCCCCCTCTCTCCGGCATAACAAACGCGTGTGCTTACAGTGCAAGGAGAATGCCCCCCCCCCCCCCGCCCTCCCCCATGATGCCAAGCCTGCATGTGTGTCTATCTATAAGCTTGTTAAATGCTCCCATTGTATCTACTTCCATCTGCTGTTAGTGTTTAAGGCATTGGTGAGGCCTGGTTTGGAGTACTGTGCTCAGTTCTTGTCTCCAAATTATAGAAAGGATATAGATAAGATGGAGAGGGTGCAAAGAAGGTTTACAAGGATGTTGCCTGGCTTACATCATCTGGATTACAGGGAGAGATTAAAGAGACTAGGACTTTATTCATTGGGATGTTGATGACTTGAGTAGGGACTTGATAGAGGTATTTAAAATTATGAAAGGAATAGATAGACTGGACATAGACTCTTTTCCCTGAGGGCCAGGGAGGTTGGAACAAGAGGGCATGAGTTAAGGGTAAGGGGGCAAAACTTTAGGAGAAATATTAGAGGATTCTTTTTCAATCAGCGAGTGGTGGCAGAATGGAATGATCTTGCAAATGAGATAGTTGCGTCAGGGTCCCTTCTGTCATTTAAGAGAAGGTTTGGATGTGTACATGGAGGTGAGGGGGTTGGAGGGTTATGGGCAGAGAGTGGGAGGGTTGAACTAGTGGAGTTGTTCTAGTGAACCGGTGTGGACTTGAAGGGCCGACATGGCCTATTTCCGTGCTGTAAATGGTTATATGGTTATATCTCCTGGCAGGGTGCTCCAGGCCCCACCTCTGTGTTTTAAAAAAATGTTCCCCGCACATATTCCTTAAACCCCCCCCCACACCACCCATCATCTCCTTAAATTCATATCCTTGAGAGCACCCATTCTCAATGGGGCCTCCTGGGTGCCACAGCACAGTTCAGTAAAAGCCTTTGGACAGAGCCAAGGCGCTCATCGAAGCGATCTCCCGGTCCTTATATGTGTAGTAAAAGGCTTTTTTTTCTCATCTCACACAACACTTGATGTAGTCTGCAGGAGAGACGTAGGGAAGGAACTAAAACTCGACCACTTCACAGGGAAAGAGGCTCATCAACTTCGAGCAGAGTCACAGGGAGGCAATAGCCAACAAAAGGCTTGCGACATTTTAACCCCAGGAGAAATGTTCTGATTGTCTACCCTGTTAATACCTCTCAAGATTTTATAAACTTCTATCAGGCAGGTTATTAACCTGTGATTCAGCCACACTCTGCTATTATTCAGCATTCTCTCCTGCTGCATCTTCCTCTTCGTAGAACATTACAGCACAGATCACAGGCCCTTCAGCCCTTGTAGCCTGTGCCAAACTATTATTCTGCCTGGTCCCACTGACCTACACAGAGTCCATAGGCCTCCAAACCTCTCCCATCCATGTCCTTGTCCATGTGGCAGCTTGTCCACACTCCCACCACTCTCTGTGTGAAGAAGTTCCCCCTAAATTTTCCCCTTTCACCCCTAACCCATGTCTTCTGGTTTGCAAATCAGTGGTAAAAACTGAGTTACATAAATATCCTCATTATTTTGCATACCTCGATCGAATCTCCCCTGAATATCTCCTAAATCTCCTTCTTTGTCTGAAGCTTCCTTCAACCTAAAAGTATTCTAAGCAGTGACCAATTGTGCACTTAATGGTGACAAGCTGTTACCTTCAGGTGGTGGTGTGAGCCATGGGAGTACAAGGAACTTCAGGATTTTAACCTGGTCGTGATTAGGAGTGGTCACTTTCTGTTGCTGTGCGGATGGTTTGGAGGGGTGGGGGGGGGGGAACGAAGGTGATTGTGTCTGACATTGCTCCTTCTTGCGCTGAAATATGTTGGGAATGGGGGGCGGGGGATTTATGCAACATATCTGGTTGAGTTTCTGTAAGGCATCGTGAGAGTTATCACGCGTCAGCACTGGAGACTTTGGTCTTTATTGTGTTGCAATTCCTGCCACTTGTGAATGTTTCCCAACAAGAGTAGCACAAAGCTAATAGAGCACAGCAATCAGGGTTCGAAACCTGCCTGTCAGAAGTTTGTACGTGGTGGGGCATGGACCACTGGGAAGTCCCCACTACCACAGTGGGCAGTGCGAAGGTGCTCATTGAGATGATCTCCCAGTCTGCGTCCAGTCCTTATGCAAATAGTCAAGGATAGAGCCCTGAAGAGGACTGTGGGACCGAGAGACCCGGTCGGTGTACAATTACAGTTCCCTGAAAGTGGCGACATAGGTAGGCAGGGTCGTGAGGACGGTGTTTGGCATATTTGCTTTTAACAATCAGGGCACTGAGTACAGGAGTTGGTACTTCTATACTTCTCGATGGTCACCTACCACCTCCTACGTTTCGGGGAGAAAAGCCCAGCTCTTCCAGTCTCTCCTGATGATTCAAGACCACGTACCACGGAGAGAGAGAGCTAATTTTAATTTGGCTGCATCATAGTCTGGAGCGGAGGTGCCAATGTACAAAACAGGAAAAGACTGCAGAGAGGTGTGAACTCAGCCATCACGGGCAGTCGTCTCAACTCCATTAAGAGGTGGTGTCTCCCATCATCAAGGACCCTCACCACCCAGGCCGTGCCCTTTCCCCTTGCTACCATCAGGAAGGAGGTACACGAGCCCGAAGACACACCCTCAACGTTAAAGAAACAGCTTCTTCCCCTCCGCCAGCAGATTTCTAAACAGACAATGGACTCTACCTTATTTTTTCCACACTAATTTTTTTTAATAGAACTGTAATTTATAGAAATTTTGCATCTGTAATGCACAATACTGCTGCAAAACAACAAATTTTGGGACACGTGTTTATGACAATAAGCCTGATTCTGTATGCAGTAGTTACCCCCCCCATAGTTGTGTTATATCGATCCTTCCACGATTTTGACCAAGGAACCGAGAGCCCAAAACTATTCCACCCCCACCCAAAAAATAAAGCAGAAGCAACATTTTTTTGAAGATGCTGTCAGTCATTCTTTTAATAGACAATTAGACAGAGATTACACAAGGAGAGGGAGCACAGCAAATTTAGGCAAATACATTAAGATTCCTTCCATCTCCAGCAATGTTCAAACAAAATATTATTAAAAACAGAATCATGTCAGCAAAGAAATTATAAATATGAACAAAGCACAGGAATTTATCATAAAGGGCAGATAATTCGTTAAATGAGCAGGATCTCGGTCTGGTTGCACTTTGAGAAAACAGCAGTAATGGTTCCTACACTTCAACTTTACAATGGATGGGTTTTAGTCTAATTATAAAGATTTCTAATCTTTGGAACCTCCCTGTTTGTACAGACCAGTTGTGAGAGATTAGTTCTACTTTAAGATTAGACAGATTGGGCCATTTTCCTTCACTGAAGACAATGACCTGATAAGAGTCATTAAACTTGAATGGTATTATACAGGGTATTATAGATTTATTGCAAGGGAGGCCTTAGGACCTGGTGTCCATGCCAGAAATATTTCCACATGCAGAAAAAAAAACTAGGAGCTGTTTGCTGAGGAAGACAGGTGACGGACCATCAGAAGGGTGGAATGGTTGGCGTAGCAGTTAGTGCAACACCTTTAGAGCATCAGCGATCGGGGTTTGAATCCTGCGCTATCTGTAAGGAGTTTGTACGCTCTCCCTGTGTCTGTGTGGGTTTTCCCCGGGGGGGGGCTCCGGTTTGCACCCACCCTTCAAAAAACGTACCATGGTGTAGGTCCATTGGGCAGCACATATGTCTATGTCTAAATCACCCAGACCTTGTTCTCCTTCAAGCAGAAGTCTCAAGTCCAGCACCTTGAGATTCAAGAAGGATTGTTTTTCCTGCAAGCTATCAAGCTCTGTATCTCTGTACTACTCCTATACTTACCACACTACCCCCCCATCCTTACTATTACATGACTTCAAGACCACCAAAGTTGGCCCTACTGGCTCAGCGATATTTATTCTGCTACGACCAACTGTGAATATTTATCATTATTTACCTTCCAGTTACATTATTTTCTTCTCCTCTTGCACGTTATGGGCTCTATGTACCTCAGAAGCTGCAGCAAGTAAGACTGCAAATGTGCCCTGCACTCATGTATATGACAATAGACTTTATCCATTTCATCCATCCTTTAAAAACAAGAAAATGCAACAGGAATGAAAGATTTCTTATAATGCAGAACTCAGACACTGGAAGCAGGCGAGGGAAGTGTTTTTGACAGTAAAAGAAATGTTTGACCCTGATGAATAGAAACATTGAATGGATGAGATGAGATGGAACAAATTCCAACCGTCACGTATTAAATGTAATCAGCTGGGTTGGAGAGTGGCCCATTTCAGTGCTAATAATGCTTTTCAACGAAGGTATGAAATGTTTTCAGGAACAATAATGATTTGGATTTAAAAGACACTTTTAACAACTCAAAAACCCAAGGAGTTACTCACCAGGGTTCTCAAACATTATTTGACACCAAGCCACACCAGAACGATGACCAAAAGCTTGGTCAAAGAGGTAGGTTTTAATGAGGATCTTAAAGAGAGGGGTAGGTACGCAGAGGGGGTTTACGTCAGGAGTTTCAGATCCAAAGGTCTTGCCTGCTGAAGGTGCCCCTATCTATAGGAATGGTCAAGGGGTCAGAATTGGAGCGGACAGAGATGTAGGAGGATTGTGGGGCTGGAGGAGGTCACAAATGTAGGGAATAACCAGACTCATATAGGATTTAAAAACACTTGACACTTGGAGACGCTGTTTAATGTGGATCCAGTGCAGGTGAACACGCACTAGGGTGGCAAGCGAATGTCATGGTGCGATGACAAGGCAGATTGGGGCGACAATGTCTGTTGAGCCTCTACCTCACAGAGAAAGTAGGCTCAGTGCCAATTTTCGGTGCTGTCCGTGCAGTTTGTACAGTCTTCCCTGTAGAAGGAGGGTCGTTCTCCAGATTGGAAGTCCGTGACTGGTGTTTCTACCCAAAGGTGTTCTGGTTTCCTTGCACAACATCATAAAAGATCTGTGGCTGACCATGGCAAATGTTGCAAAGGCGAGCATGGAATATTGTGGAGGGTGGGAGGGAATGGATGGGAAATGGCGGCACGCTTAGCCTTGAGGCCAGCGCAATGATGTTACACCGCCCGCGACCAGAGATTGAACCTTGCGCTGTCTGTAAGGAGTTTGTATGTTCTTCCCTGGTCTTCCAGGTACTCCGGTTTCCTCCCACCATTCAAAACATATCGGGGGTTGTAGGCCAATTAGATGTAATTGGATGGCATGGATTTGTGGACTGGAAGGGTCTTTTTCCATGCTGTATGTCCAAATTTAAAAATAATAAAAACTGGGATTGGCGTAGGATTGGTATAAATGGGTGGTTGAGAGGCCTGTTTCTGTGAAGGTTTGGGAGGGAGCAGTTTGGAGATACATAGATAGAACATTACTGCACAGACCAAGCCCTTCAGCACACAATGTCCTGCTAAGCTTTGGAATCCTACCCCGCCATATCTAATTATTCCCTGTCAGAAGAGATGACACAGCCTTACTTTTTGGGCCTCTCCTCTGGGAGGGCAATGCACCGGTGCTTTGCCAGATAACTGGCCAGGATGAAGCCCTTGCCGCAGAGTGGGCAGCGGTAGGGGCGCTCGCTGCTGTGTTGGTACTGGTGCAGCTTCAGGCTGAAGGCCTGCGTGAAGCTCTTCCCGCAGTCGGTGCACTTGAAGGGCCGCTCGCCGGAGTGAATGCGCTGGTGGATGCGAAGGGTGGCGGGGTAGGCCAAGGCCTTGCCGCAGACAGAGCACACGAAGGGCTGCCGCTGGCTGTGGACGCGCCGGTGCTGCGCCAGGTTGCGGGAGGCGCGGAAGCGCTTGCCGCAGGCTGCGCACTCGAAGGCCTTGTCGGCACGGTGGGTCTGCCGGTGCTCAGCCAGCTTGTTGGAGGCGCAGAAGCGCTTGCCGCAGCCTGCGCAGGCGAAAGGCTTCTCACCAGTGTGGATGCGCTCGTGCTTAGCCAGGTAGCCGGCAGCCCGGAAGGCCTTGTGGCAGACAGAACAGGTGAAGGGGCGCTCGCCACTGTGCAGCCGCCCGTGTTTCGCCAGGTAGCTGGCCGTCCAGAAGCGCTTCTTGCAAACGCCACACTCGAACGGCCTGTCGCCGGTGTGGGACGCCCGGTGCCTCGACATCTCGCCAGCCGTCAAGAATCCCTCGCCACACACCGAGCAACGGAAGAGTTGCCCCCGTGTGTGGCCTCGGGTGTGCCTGGCCAGCTCGGCTGAGGTGTAGAAGCGCCTGTCGCACGCCGTGCAGCCAAACGGCCGGTCTTCGCTGTGGATGCGCTGGTGCCTGGTCAGGTTGCTGCAGCTGTAGAAGCCCTTGCCACACACTGGGCACTCAAAGGGCCGCTCCCCGGTGTGGACCCGCAGGTGCCTCTCCAACCCAGACGGGGATCTGAAGCCTTTGCCACATTCGGGGCAGTTGTAGTGATACCAGGGCTGGAACGCCTCACTGGGCTGTGGGCCCTCTCCTTCCTTCTTTGCCTCCATGTCCACCCCTTGTGAAGTTATTCCCAGCACCAGGCTCTACTGCAGAGAAAAAGGACACCTTTAATCTCACACAGCTGAATGTCTAGAGCAGCCATTCTCAATGGGCCCCCCACCCCCATCACGCACCCCTCCTACCCTCCCCATCCTGGAGCACATTTGAGGAGAGGCTGTGGTCTGGAATCATGAAACAACTTTTGTTTTTATGTCATCGCTAGGCGAGAAGTACGAACGAAACCAAATAAACTTGACTTCTTTGCAGGGAAAGGGGCCCATAAACTTTGAGCAAAGTCCTAATGGGCCCATTGCCAAAAAGAGGTTGAGAATGACTGGGCTAGGGCAACACAAACAAAGAAACTCCCACCCCTACAGATAGAGCTATACAGCCCAGGCCAGTCAGCCCACGATGTTGTGCCGACCTACTCAACCGTATTCTAAACCTTTCCTACCTCACCCCATAACTCTCTATTTTTCTTGCATCCATATGCCTGTCTAAGAATCTTTCAAATGTCCCTATTCTCCCAGCCTCCACCACCCCCCTGGCAATGCATACTCTGTGTGTAAAAAACTTACCCGTGACACCTCCCCTCACCTTTCCTCCCCTCGCCTTGTATGCACGTCTTCTAGCCTTTGGTGGGATCCCGAGGAAACACGGGGGGCAGCTGAAGGGACTCAGGCAGCGTCCACCGGGACTGAGCTTTCTTCTCACGTATGCTGCCTGGCCTGATGACCCTCACTGCGGCTGAATGTCAGCCTGGATCTCTCACCCCATCGCTAAGCTGTAATTTACGCCTTGGTTTCAACAGTTCCAAACAGGTTTTCCAGCCTGTGATGCATCCGGTTCAAACGGGCCCTTCAGCCCACCATGTCCATGCTGTTTTACTTAACTACATCAATGAACTACCCAGCCTCCTATGCCTTACAATTCAGAAGACCCTGTCCAACTTCTTCTCACTGTCAACTGTCCACATTCTAACCACCCTCTGTGTACCCTTCAGATTCACTCTAAATATCTCACCTCTCATTGTAAACCAATGCATTCTTCTCTACATTGGAAAGACTGGACGCAGACTAGAAAATAGCTTCACTGGTCATCTTTGCTTCGTCCTTATCAGTGACAGGGATCTCCCAGTGGACAACTATTTCAATTCCGCTGCCCACTCCCACACTGATCTGTTTATCCATGGCCTCATGAACTGTCCGACCAAGACCACCCATAAATTGGAGGAACAATGCTTGATTTTCTGTCTGGGAACTCTCCAAATAGTTTCTGCTAGCCCACTCCCCACTCTCCCTCCCTTCCACAGCCCTGTGTTTCATTTCCTCCAGATCTCCACCTCCTTCCCTCTTCATTCACAGAGCCATCCCTCCTCCCCCTGCTTGCTGGTGTGCCCTCCCTCCCTCTCTCATCCACCTACTACCTCCTCCCTGTAGGACTGTGCTTTTTCTCCCCCCCCACCCCTCACCACGCCCAACATTTTTGTTGAGCGCCTGCCTACATTTTGTTCATACCTTGATGAAGGCCTCATGCCCGAAATGTTGGTTAATATAAAGGACACTGTTTGACTTGCTGAGTTTCTCCAGCGTAGTGTTTTTACAAGCTTTTTACTGCATCTCTTTGCACAGGACAATAATTCAATTCAATTTATAGACCTCTATCAGGTCATCCCTGACCCTCCTCTTCTCTGCCATCATATACCATTGATCCCAACACTGGAGACCCCTGCCAACCATTCTATCTATCTATACTAATCCCATGTTTGCATTAATTCCATATCCCTCTCTACTCTACTCATTCAACTCCCTGTCTTAAACTCCCTCCTACCTCTGTCACCTCATTCCAGCTATCAATTACTCTTTGTGTGGAAATCTTTACCTCTCAGATCCGTTTTGAACATTTCCATTTAACTTTAAGCCTATGCCCTCTAGAGTTAGGCCCCACGATAGTAGCTTCTCACAATGTTATGGATCTCCATTATGCCACGTCTAAGCCATCTTTTCTCCTGAGAAAATAGGCCTGGCCTATCCAATCTCTCCATGTAACTCAAGCCTTATAACAACATTCTGGATGAGGCCTTGCCAACGATTTATGAAATTACAACATGACAACGCAGCATCAGCAAGCGAAGGCTTTCTTCACCGATCCTTGAGCTAGCAAGAGCTGCCACTCTCAGGGAACCCAGGATCTTTCTGTTCCCTTGGGCTCACCATTTACTACAAACATCCTATTCTTCTTTGCCTCACCCTGCTTCTGTCAGGATTAAATTCCATTTGGCACTTCACTGCCCAAATTTTCAGTTGATCTTTGCCTTAGGCAACCTTTCCCACTTTCTGTAACATGACACTTACTTTTCCTATCTCCTACATTAATGTACCAGACATCATGATCCCTGCAATGATCCTTGAGCTATCAACAGTTCAGCACTAATCGACTTTGCTCTACTGGAATAACATGTATGTAAGAGTTTTTGATCATCTTGAATAGCCCTACATTTCTTTCCAGAGAGATTATTTTGTGTGAAGTAAAACGCGAAGGTCTGCGGACACCGTGGTTGAAGTAAAAACACAATGTTGGAGAAACTCAGCAGTGTCCTTTATTCTTCTTTGGCTTGGCATCGCAGAAGAAGATTTATGGAGGGGTAATGTCCATGTCAGCTGCAGGCTCGTTTGTGGCTGACAAGTCCGATGTGGGACAGGCAGACACGGTTGCAGCGGTTGCAAGGGAAAATTGGTGGATTGGGGTTGGGTGTTGGGTTTTTCCTCCTTTGTCTTTTGTCAGTGAGGTGGGCTCTGCGGTCTTCTTCAAAGGACGTTGCTGCCCGCTGAACTGTGAGGCGCCAAGATGCACGGTTTGAGGCGATATCAGCCCACTGGCGGTGGTCAATGTGGCAGGCACCAAGAGATTTCTTTAGGCAGTCCTTGTACCTCTTCTTTGGTGCACCTCTGTCTCGGTAGCCAGTGGAGAGCTCGCTATAGAACACGATCTTGGGAAGACGATGGTCCTCCATTCTGGAGACGTGACCTACCAAGCGCAGTTTGATCTCCAGCAGCGTGGATTCGATGCTGTCGGCCTCTGCCATCTCGAGTACTTTGATGTTGGTGATGAATTCGCTCCAATGAATGTTGAGGATGGAGCAGAGACAACGCTGGTGGAAGCGTTCTAGGAGACATAGGTGATGCCGGTAGAGGACCCATGATTCGGAGCCGAACAGGAGTGTGAGTATGACAACGGCTCTGTATACGCTAATCTTTGTGAGGTTTTTCAGTTGGTTGTTTTTCCAGACTCTTTTGTGTAGTCTTCCAAAGGCGCTATTTGCCTTGGCGAGTCTGTTGTCTATCTCCTGGTTGCTCCTTGCATCCGATGAAATGGTGCAGCCGAGATAGGTAAACTGGTTGACCGTTTTGAGTTTTGTGTGCCCGATGGAGATGTGGGGGGGGCTGGTAGTCAAGGTGGGGAGCTGGCTGATGGAGGACCTCAGTTTTCTTCAGGCTGACTTCCAGGCCAAACATTTTGGCAGTTACCGCAAAACAGGACATCAAGCGCTGAAGAGCTGGCTCTGAATGGGCAACTAAAGCGGCATCGTCTGCAAAGAGTAGTTCACGGACAAGTTGCTCTTGTGTCTTGGTGTGAGGTTGCAGTCCACTGAAGAGATACTGGGCTTCTCCTCCAGGAAAAACAAGGACTGGTTCGACGAAAACAACCAGGAAATCCAGGAGCTGCTGGCAAAGAAACGAGCTGCCCACCAGGCTCACCTTGCAAAGCCGTCCTGGGCAGAGAAGAAACGAACCTTCCGTCACGCATGCAGCCATCTTCAGCGCCAACTCCGGGTGATCAAAAATGAGTGGTGGACTAGCCTCGCCAAATGAACCCAGCTCAGCACGGACATTGGAGTGTCCTTTATATATAACCATATAGCAAAGGTAAAGATATATAACCAATGTTTCAGGCTTGAGCCCTTCATCAGGAGTTTAGTTTGTGTTGTTTTATTTTGAAACAAATCAAATAGTTGCAGGTTTGCATCTTGTATTGTTACAATACTGGCCTGATAATCCCAAGAACACAGGCTTAAATCCCACCATCATGACTTCTGAATCTAAATAGTTCAGTAAAAGCAATTGTGAGGTTGTGAGTTTGTAAAAATTCAATGTTTAATTCATTGTTTTTGGAAAGGAAACCAAACTTTACTTATTGTTGCTCTGTTGGTATCTTCTATCTTGCATGAACATCATTACCGTATATAATTTTTGATACCATGCAATAGTTATTCCCTCCCCTTTTGGCCCAAAGATTGGGTGTTTTTTGTACGACTCACGTAAAGGTCGACCACCCCCCTGCCTCTATTTTTGGCTCCGACCACCCACCTACCCACCCAAGCCCCCAATGCTCCGAATGCAGATCCTCGGCTCAGCCGCCTGTCCACCGGAGCTCCCAACGCTCTCTGAACGCTGATCCTCACCACGCTCAATCGCTTCATGAGCTTCTGACCCCCTGGCCACAGACTCTCTCCTAGGCTCCGACCGCTGACTCACGAGCCAATCCAGGCCATCTGAGCTCCCGATGCCTTGAACAACACAGGTACTTACTGAGGTCAAAAAATATAACCTGTGTAAAAGTTACCCCCACCAAATTTGACCTGAAAAATTGGTTGAAAAAATTCGACCATCACTTGAGTATATATGGTCATTCTTAACTTCCCTTCTAACGTGTCCTTGGAAGGAATGATCAGAAATAGTGAATGGTTAAAAAATAAACGAGCTAAAATATTTTAAATTAGTTGCAGAAGGCGCTGTTAAAATGGATTATGCCACCACAGGCTGTTATATTCTAATCCCATTGGGGAGATTACCCAAGGAGGATTTAAAATACTTCCAATAAATCCACTATCTTAAGAGGAGAATTGGTCAACTTTATTCAAGCTGTTGAGTGGGATGGAAGCAGGGAAGAGAGAAATAGGATGAAACAAAAACATTGCATCTTGAGAACAACATTGAATTTTCATTTGGCATATTCTTGATCTCAATATCTCTATAATGGTCTTTACTGAAATTAAAAACAGATAGTTTCAATCGAGTCCACAAACAGAATTACTACAAAATAAAACCAAGTTGTTACCCTCAGGTGCTTACGTGGAGGCTGGTTTATGGTCATAAAAGAGAGCACATCTACAGTGTTTAATTGACCTTCCAAGTTTAAAGAACGTTAATGGAACCACATTTCTTAAATGGGGACTATCTGACCTGCTGTGTCTGATGAGTGAATATTGAGGGAACTTTGTTCATAATCGAACCACTGAGGTTACTTTATAGGACCATACAAAATGTTTAACCCTGTTTTATGAGATAATAGTTTCTTTGGCTGCTCTGTACTTATCCAGTTAAGGGGAAAATGCATTCTCAGACACTATTGCAATGTAATAAAACAGAGATGTCAATTGCACAAAATTACCTTCAGTCTGCAAAAAGATTCACCAGTAGCATTATAATCAAACCCATGCTCTATTTACACTGGGAGTGTCTGATCAGACAATGCAAGAAAGCCTTTGCCCAAGATCTCAGCCACACCTTTCCTTCCCTGAAGTAGTCTGGAGAGAGAAGCAAGGACATTACATCTATCCTGTATTGTAGATGAAAAAAGTGAAACATGCCATTCATCTGACTTTCCATCTGGAAAAGGGCCAAAAATAATCTTGTCTCCTAGCACAGTATTGACCAAGAATTTACCAAGAATGAACCTATTAGAAATTATTATTAAATAATTTAATAACTACATTTTAGCATTACAAGGTGCACAGGGATTAATATGCTGAGTATTCATGAATCAATATTGAAGGAAACTACAGCATAAAAACAGGCTGTTCTGCCCATCTAGGCCAGTTTAGTAGTAGTCTTCATTCCATACACCGACTGACCAATATCACTGTCTCTTTTCCTGCAGCCACTTGCCTAACCCATTAAAATATTGAAGAAGTATCTGCTTCGACCTCCAACTCCATTAATTCAGAATGTGACCTCATAATTTTCTCCCAAACTCTGAAAATTATAAAGCAAATCCAAATGGTCTCTCAGAACTGACACCATAATGCACTGACATTTTTCTATCTGTTGCTAAGATTTATATTCCTTCAATCACCAAAATATATTAATTTCCACATATTTTTAACCCATCCATTGTAATTTTGAAAGCTTATCTTGCATCATTTTGTGATACCAGTACAACAAAAACACCATAAAAAATTTAATAATGCTGTGGATTATGAAGTATTCAGGAGGGAGATTGGACCTTTAGCTGGCTGGTGTAGTAATTACATCCTCTCTCTAAAACCAAGAAGCTGATTGTGGACTTTAGGAAAGGAAAACCTGAAGTGATCATTGGGAGATCAGAGGTGGTGAGGGTGAACAAATTTAAATTCCTGGCAGTCACTAACTCGGAGAATCTTTCCTGGACCCAACATATTAATGTCATCGTGAAGAAAGCACGTCAGTCCTTTACGTCCTCGGGAGTTTGCGGAGGTTCATTATGACATCGGAAACCCTGGCAAATTTCGACAGCTGTCAGTGGAAGGTGGCTGACAGGCTGCACTATCACCTGGTATGGGGACACCAAAACCTCTGAGCAAAAGGAAGTGGACACAGCCCAGTACATCACAGGCAAAACTCTCCCCACCATCGGGAAACTCTCTACTGCCCTCAGATCCACATCATCCAGCACATACTCTGTTCTCACAGCTGCCATCAGGAAAGAGGTAAAAGTGTCACAATGCATACTAATTGGTTCAGGAACAGCCGCTACTCTGTCATGAGCTGATCCCTTCTCCCACTCAGCCCCACTCCCCTGCCTTCTCCTCATAATCTTTGATACCCAGACTATTCGGATACCTATCAATCTCAGCCTTAAATACACCCAACGACTTGCCTCCACAACCACCTGTGGTAGTAAATTTCAGACATTCACCACTCTCTGGATAAAGAAATCCCTCCACATCTCTGTTTTAAAGGGGCACCCTTCAATCCTGAAGTTGTGCCTTCTTGTCCTTGATTACCCTACCATGGAAACAACTTTGCCACATCTCCTCTGTCCAGACCTTTCGACGTTCAAAATGCTTCTATGAGTGACCCCCCTCATTCTTCTGAACTCCAAGGAGTACAGTCCAAGAGCCGTCAAACATTCTTTCTTTTGTATTCAAATTGTTCTTCTTGTGCACAGTTTACAGTTTCTGAGAAGTCAAAATTCTGCCTGGCCCACAGGAAAGAAGAATCTTAGGGTTGTTTCTGATGTCATGTATGTACTCAGACAATAAATTTGAGCTTTGAACTTTGTTTAGAGTTACTAATTAGAAATTCTGCTTGGCCTACATACAGGGGGAAAAAAAAACAAATCTCTTCTTGTGTACAGTTTACAATTTCTGATAAGTCAAAATTCTGCCTGGCCCACAGGAAAAAGAATCTCAGGGTCCTATGTGATGAAATATATGTACTCTGACAATAAGCCTGAAATCGGAAAATCTGACAATAAATTTGAATTTTGATTTTGAAACGTGGTATTTTCTATTCTAAAATGATCACATCTGTAAATGTCTCACAAAACTCAAATTTCCTTATTTGACAAAGTGTTCTTTCTTTGGCTTGGCTTCGCGGACGAAGATTTATGGAGGGATATATCCTCGTCTGCTGCAGGCTCGTTGGTGACTGACAAGTGCGATGTGGGACAGGCAGGCACAGTTGCAGTGGTTGCAAGGGAAAATAGGTGGGTTTGTCTTTTGTCAGTGAGGTGGGCTCTGCAGTCTTCTTCAAAGGAGGCTGCTGCCCGCCAAACTGTGAGGCGCCAAGATGCACGGTTGGAGGCGAGATCAGCCCACTGGCGGTGGTCGATGTGGTAGGCACCAAGAGATTTCTTTAAGCAGTCCTTGTACCTCTTCTTGGGTGCACCTCTGACTCGGTGGCCAGTGGAGAGCTTGCCATATAACACGATCTTGGGAAGGCGATGGTCCTCCATTCTGGAGACGTGACCCACCCAGCGCAGTTGAATCTTCAGCAGCGTGGACTCGATGCTTAAAACATGTCAAATACCTGTTGTATTACTCAACATCCTGCCTTTTGTGGAGAAGGTCTTAAAAACCACGTTACACTGATGCCTCACTAATATTAAACGTTGATTCAATTCCACATTTTGGATTTGATATTTGAAATTGCCTGACATTCTGATGATAAAACATCATTCTCTTGATTTGTGTGCACACATGGAGCTGGGTATCAGCCACAGAGTGGCATTTAGATTAAGAACTGGTGGTCTGGCATGGGGGACACCGATACCCCCCCAAATGAAAATCCCTCCAAAAGGTAGGGGGCAGAGCCCAGGACATCACAGGCGTATCAAAAACATCTACAGGGAACACTGCCGTCAGAGGGCAGCAGCAATCATCAAGGATCCACACCGCCCAGCCCTCACTCTGTTCTCGCTGCTGCCATCAGGAAAGAGGTACTGGTGCCACAAGACTTGCAGCGCCGGGTTCCAGAACAGCTGATCCCCCTCAGACTCCTCAACAACAAACTCCATCAGAGACTCTCTCTGTACTTCACAGTTTGTTTACATTTCTTTATTTGGGTACCTGTGTACATTGTGTAGTTTTTTTGCACTACCAAGAAGTGTTCATTCTGCTTGGGCCACAGGAAAAAAGAATTTCTGACAATAAATCTTCTGAAATTCGAGGAGACTTGCTTGTAGTTTCTCTGAAGCGGCTCCAGCGTCACAAGATCACAAGGTAAAGGAACAGAAGCAGCCCACTGGGCCCATCGAGTCAGTTCCGTGACTCTACACTAAGCTGAATTATGCTCACACCTAGTTCCAATTTCCAGCCTTTTACCCCCACCCCCCCAATCCCCCGATACCCTTACTAATGAGATACTTGTCCACTTCCTGCTTAAATACTCCCAGTGGCCTGGCCACCACTGCTTTGTGCAACAGTGAGTTCCACAGATCCATGACCCTCTGTCTCTAGAAGTTCTTCCTCCTCTCTGTTTTAATCGGATAACTTCTAATTTTAAAGACTGTGACCTCCCTCGATTCACCCATCAAGGGAGACATCCTATCTGCCTTCACTCTGTCAAAACCATTCAATAATCGAAAGGTCTCTATGAAATCTCCGCCCCCCCCCCCATTCACCTATACTCCAACGAATACAACCCAAGAGCTCCCCATAAGTCAGCCCTTGAGAAATAAAGCACCTCACAGAGATTTTGTTCTACTGGTATTTAAGCCAATGAATTAATTTGTGCCTCTCCCTGCCTTGACTCATCTTGAAGTGAAATAAGTGTCAGCTGGGGAAGGGCACACTGAAAGCAGTAGCCAGATCACATCCCTTGGTCATTTTGTATGAGTGTTAATCATCTGTGAGTGAGGTTACCTGCTCCACTTTCTTGTCCCAAAGAGCCCTGAATGTTTCGTTTTAAATCCTTGGTGAGAGTCCAGCCCCTCCGCCAGAGAGCGAAACCTTCTCTCCCTGCCAGGGCTGAAATTAGACGAACCCAGTCCGACGGCTTCGAGCCAAGGCATTTAAATGCCACAGAGGTCGGAGGGGGGAGGGGGGGGGTTACCTCTGCGAGCAAGGCAGCGGCGTCCGACACCCATCCGGATCCCACACGCTCCTTCCTAGCCCATAAGATCACGCAGGGAAGGGACGGGAGGCGAACCCTCGCCCCTCTGTCCCTGAGCCGCAGTACGAAGCTTCCGAGCGCGGGGGGGGGAGAGAGGGAGAGGGGTGGGAGAGAGGTGGGAGAGAGGGAGAGGGGTGGGAGAGAGGGAGAGGGGTGGGAGAGAGGGAGAGGGGTGGGAGAGAGGGAGAGGGGGTGGGAGAGAGAGGAGAGGGGTGGGAGAGAGAGGAGAGAGAGGGGAGAGAGAGAGAGGAGGGGAGAGAGAGAGAGGAGGGGAGAGAGAGAGGAGAGAGAGAGAGGAGAGAGAGGAGAGAGAGAGGGGAGAGAGAGAGAGGAGGGGAGAGAGAGAGGAGGGGAGAGAGAGAGAGAGGAGGGGAGAGAGGAGGAGAGAGGGGAGAGAGAGAAGGAGAGAGGGGAGAGAGAGGGGAGAGAGAGAGAGGAGGGGAGAGAGAGAGAGGAGGGGAGAGAGAGAGAGGAGGGGAGAGAGAGAGAGGAGGGGAGAGAGAGAGAGGAGGGGTGAGAGCGAGAGAGGAGAGAGGATGGGGGAGAGAGAGGAGGGGGGGAGAGAGAGGAGGGGGAGAGAGAGGAGGGGGAGAGAGAGGAGGGGGGAGAGAGAGGAGGGGGGAGAGAGAGGAGAAGGGGGAGGAGAGAGGAGTGGTGGGGGGGGGGGGCTCATGCATCCGCGACCCCTCCGGAGGGGGGGTGGTGCTCATGCATCCCCGCTGCTTACTTACGCTCGTCGCCTTTGCAGCGGCGGGTCCCGGAGCCTCCGCTCTTGCCCCGTGCCGGTTTGCCCACCCTCGACCATAATACAAAGGGATGAAAGCTCCTTCCATGCGCATGTACGACCCGCTCTCCTTTCTCCAGCTGTGGGTTCTGGGTAAATACTTTCCACGATCTTCCCTTAAAACGGCTCCCCTGCAAGGATTCACACACATTTCGCATTCAGAGGCTCGCCTGTTCAGCCCCCAGAGCAGTTTTAGAACCAGGGAACGCAGAGGAGCAGACCCTTTGGCCCATCTAGCAGTTCTTTCCACTCATCCCACTTTCATTATTCCCTGTGCTGTCGGTGCTCTGTGATTAGGAAGGGATGGCTTAAGGTGGTTTGTGAGTGGGGAGGGAAGGTTGAGAATCACTGCTCTAGACCCGATTGTCACTGAAAAATTTTGCTTGAGAAAAATTGTCATTGGCCCATTTCCTTTGGAGTGATGAAACCGTGCACATAACGAGTCAACGAGGGACGATGGTATGGGGAACACTTCAAGTGGGTATGCAAAGGGTTGAGAAGCACTGGACTCAAGCTTGCCATTTAACCCCATTGACCTTTCCCCCCGATCCCGGCCTTGTTGCCACAGGCAGCTGTGAAGTCGAGCTCGTTGGGTATATTTAAGGAGAGAGAGATGGGTATTTGTTTAGTCAGGGCATGAAGGGCTATGGGGAGTAGGGTAGAGTGGGAGGATGGCTCAGCTCATGATAGAATGGTGGAGCAGACTCGATGAGCCGATTGGCCCATTTCTGCTCTATGGCTTATGTCTTGTGAGCCCTCCCCCCCACCCCCCACCCATATCCCTCCCGTCCATATACCTCTTCAAATTTCTCTTAAAAGTTGAAATCAAACCCATGTCCACCCCCTCCAATGGTGGGAGAAGGAAGAGGTGTAACAACACCTCTGGCCATCAACACGAGTCCCTTGCTCTATTCCGTGTACAGTCATTACTTCACAGCCAAGTTCAGTTCCAACTCAATCTACACGTTTGTTCCCAACACTGCCACTGTCGGCTGATTAACTGTGAATGACACAGGATAGAGATCGAGAGTCTGATTGGTTGGTGCCAGAACAGCAGTCTTGCTCTCAATATCGCCAAGACATGAAGCCAAGGTATCACCTGCCTGATTGCTTTGATGGGAAGCAGGTGAAGGAATTCAGAGCCTTCAAGTTCAGAAGAACATTCCTGGAGCCAGCACATCAAGGTGGTCATGAAGATGGTACACCAATGCCTTTACTTTCTAAGGAATCTGAGATGCTTTGGCATGTTGTCGGATGCTCTATTAAACTTCTGTTGATGTATGGCTGGTTGCATGGCAGCTTGGTTTGTGAATTCCACTGGCCAGGATTGCAGAAGGGTGCAGAAGGAATTAAACATAACCAGGTCCATCACGGGCTCTGACCTCCCCCCCCACCCTGCCATTGTAGACATCTTTGTGAGGTGCTGCCACAAGAAGGTATCCAACATCATAAAGGACCGCCGTCACCCTGGTCACAACCTCTTCTCCCTGCTACTTTCGGGCATAAGGTATAAAAGCCTGAAGGTGACATTCGAGAATAGCTTCTTTCTAACAAATATCAGACTTGAACCTCACCTTGGTTACACTAATCATGTAGATGTGGAAATACTTCAAGTAGAGGTGATGGAGCTGAGACAGAAATAGGAGGCCCTGATGGAGGAAGACAAACTGCACAATTTGAAACCTCCCCCCTCCATCCCAAAGAGGAAGTGAAACCTGATTAAATCAAATCTATCTGCATCACCAGAAAAATGAATGGAAGGATTCTGAAGAATGAGCTGACAAATTGGATTGAATTAGGAGAATTGATGAATACTGTGGAAGAAAAAGTAGATGCCCCCCCCCCCCCCCCCAGTCTTTCAGGTTGCACACATCAAGTGTATCACCATTTTCGCCTGACCCTATGCAGTGATGCTGTTGGCTTACCTGTTAAAACCTGCCCAAGAAGTTTGATTCAGAAGTCTCTATTTCATGTAAGATGAATTGCAAACACTTTTATGACCACTGATAAGTCAGGAAGTATCTCTCCACATAAATATTTGAGCAATTTCCATCCTCAAGCAAAAAGCACCAACAAACTTGGCAACAAACGCTGGGTTAAATTTTATGATTGGCATTTTGACAGCAAAGAGGCATTTGACATGGCTTTCTCTTTGTACAAGCAAATTTGTTGACCAGTCTCTTCTTTTTTGTATTAGGATAACAGTGAATATTTATATCTTGTGTATTTATTGTCTCTTTTAGTTTAATTCGATTAGTTCACTATTATATCTTTTCCTTAGAGTGTTTGGCTGAAGCAAGTAAGAATTTTGGTGCATTTGTATATTGTACAATGTGTATGACAATAAACTCGTCTTTTTTTTATTGTGAATAATGTTTAAATTTGGAAAAAAAAGAATATTTTTTCTATTTCACAATGCAGTGTTGAAACATCCTGACGTAACAAGACATGCTTGGTTTTACGGAAGAATCATAAGTTTGTTACAAGAGTACCTGCGCAGAATCTTGGTCACTCTCAATTGCACGAGTATTGAAACTTTAAACTGAACTTTAAATCCAGATCAAGGAAGTTCCCGTTAACCCACCATTTGCTGCCAAGGTACTGGTGAGTTTGTTGGTGATATTTGCATGTGTATGTAGATTGCGCAAATATATATGTGGAGAGATACCTCATGACTTATAAATTGCTACGTTGATGAATGATATGTTCAAACTCTGCCTTAACAGATGCATAAACATAGTAACTTCCCCTCACACTCATTCTAAGCCTTGTAAAATGGTTTGAATTGCGTTAATTGTCCCGAAGGTAAGGGATGGAACTGAAGGTTGCTGCTCTTTGATTTCACTGCACAACAAAGATTTTGCTTCCTTAACACTTTTGGCCATATTTTATGGATTTTGGGCAGGTGATCATGAACAACACCTTAAAATTTTCCTGTCACAAACTATTTTTTAGATATAGCTTATTTTACAATAGGCTACATTTGTGATTTTCTGTCATATTTTAAGTCTCTTATTGCCCACAAAACAAGCTGGTTTGGTCATGCATTCACAACTGGTGCTAGGCAAATGTTGTCTTATACAACATCTCCAACTTCCTTTGTGGTTTGGCAAATCTGAAATGATCTTCCGGTTCAGCTTGAAGCCGTCTGTCATAATCCCTAGTTTTTCTTCAGAAAGCAAACCTTTTGAAAAAAAATGTTGTCCAGTTTTATGGGCCAGAACATAAACACCTGTCTCAAGGATATTGTACTTGAGGTTTTCACTTTTTGTATGTGTGGCAAAATAAGGGGAGGGGGTGTGATGGTATTATCCAGCCACATGATAGAATTAATTCACATGGAATGGAGAGAAATGTTACCAAAATGAAAGGAGTCAAGGAGAATTTAACAGGTGAAGCTGGGCTTGTTCTCCTTGAGACTTAGGGAAGACAGCACCGGACAGCAATTTTTTTTTCAAAAGGTTTGCTTCCTGAAAAAAATAGACAACTTCAAGCTGAACACAGAGATAATTTCAGGTGATCACATAGGAAGTTGGAGAAACCTTAAATTAACTTTTATTGAATTTAACGTGTTTAATTGCACAATGTTGCGGACACATTGTGTTGGTTCAACTGACCTAAAAATGATTTGCCACTGATTTTCATTTTCACTCAGCATCTGATGCCTCTCATGTCAGTGTCTAATAATAATTGGCCAGCATTGATGGATTCCAGTTGTCCTGACACCACTTTTCTATGGTCGTAATATAAATTACTACATTGACCTTCTGCTCGGACTGGGGCTGGGGCCGCCGCCGCCTTCCCTGTGCCCGGACCAGGGCCGCCACCTCCTTCTTTCTGCCCGGACCGGGGCCTCCGCCTGCTTCACTCTGCTGAGACCGGGGCCACCACCTCCCCCTCGCTTCTGCCCGGACGGGGGCCTCCGCCTGCTTCACTCTACCGAGGCCGGGGCCGCCACCTCCCCCTCGCTTTTGCCCGGATCGGGGCCGCCGCTGCCTACCTCCTGCTTGGACTGGGGCCGGGGCTGGGGCCGGGGCCGCCGCTGCCTTCCAGTTACACAACAATAAGAAAGGGTGTGACTCGGTCAACCCCGTCAGAATCCAACCGGGTCCCTGACCTACCTCAGAGGTAGTTAGAGAACCCAATTAAACTTACCTAGGCCATGTCCACAGGTGATTTGCGACCAGGTATGGTCCGACCTAGGAGGGGAGGCAGGCCCCTCCAGCCCGGGTAAGAAACCTGCATAGGAGAAGGCCACTCCATTATAAAACCTACGACCTCGCTGCCACGTCCCAGCTTGCTTGGCCACGGCACACGAACCATGGGTGTAAAGGGTGGGGCCAGTACTGCACACACTGCTCTCCACCTAAAAGCTCCTTTGCTCAGGCCCGAGGGCATGTCCACGTCCTCCCCCTCCACGTCCTCCCCCTCAAAACCGCAGAGCCCACCTCACTGACAAAAGACAAAGGAGGAAAAACCCAACACCCAACCCCAACCAACCAATTTTCCCTTGCAACCGCTGCAACCGTGTCTGCCTGTCTCGCATCGGACTTGTCAGCCACAAACGAGCCTGCAGCTGACGTGGACATTGGCCCTCCATAAATCTTCGTCCGCGAAGCCAAGCCAAAGAGAAAGAGAATATCCTGGTGAAACCTTTCACTATGTCAATGACTGTACCAAGATCAGCGGGGAAGATGTCCAATTCTGAAGGCAGAAAATGAATTTTCAATGACACGTTGCACTTCATAGTTTTGTATGTTTGAAGTAGACTTCAAATATGGCAGGAAATCTCAAAAATGGGTTATATCTTTAAAAATGGTATGTGATAGGAAATTTCTAAGGAGATTTTCGTGATCAGCAGGCCAAAATCCATAAAATACACCCAAAGTGTTTAGGAAGCAAAATCTTTGTTGTCCACTGTAATCAGTCCTTCAAGTGGAGTAGCTCCCATTTCCAGAATTTGCTTTGTCTTCTTCTCCTCCTCTCTTCATTTCTGGTATTTCAGATTCACTTTTACCCCTGGTCCTGACACAAATACCACCTGAGTCAATGACTTTCTCCTAGGCTTCACCTGTCAAACTCTCCTTTAGTTCTGACACGCCCTTGTCCCTTTCTCTGCAACCTAAAACTTGTTCCGTTTCTAACCACACTCAGTTCCGATGAAAGATCATCCATCGGAAGCTTTAACTCTCCTCTTCTTTCCACAGATGGTGCCTGATCTGCCTTTTCTATGGCTTTCAGCATCTGTAGTATTTTATTGAAATTTTGCTCTGGCATTGGCTAAAACCCAACTTGATTTTTTTTGGGTATTCTATGATTGTATGTATATCATGGATACTGTTACAGCACAAGCATCCCGAGTTCAAATCCCACGCTGTTTGTAAGGAGTTTGCTCGTTCTTCCTGTGTCTGTGTGGATTTCCTCCAGGTGTTCCCATTTTCTCCCACTGTTCAAAACGTATAGGGGTTATAGGTTAATTGAGTGTAATTGGTCGGCATGGGCTCATGGGCCTGAAAAGCCTGTTACCATGTTCAAATGAAAAATAAACACCCATGGAAAAATTTTGCATTTGTATCATTCTTCACTTCCATTAAGGTTATCGCAAAGCATTCTAGCCTGAAGAGTTGATCCAGGGGCAAGAATATAGAACATGACAACACAGTTCAGGCCCTTTGGCCTCGATGTTGTGCCGACCTATATATTCCTAACAAAAAAAGATACTAAACCCTTCCTACCTCATAACCCTCTATTTACCTTTCATCCATGAGCCTAATAGTCTCTCAAATATCCCTAATGTTTCAGCCTCTACCGCCATCCCTAATAAGGCACTTCATGCACCCACAACTCTCTGTGTAAAATACTTACCCTGATTTCTCCTCTAAACTTTCCTCCCTTCATTTTGTAGAGATGTCCCCTGGTGTTTGATATTCCTGCTCTGGGAAAAAAAGGCACTGGCTGTCCATCTTATCTATGCCTCTCAGAACATTGTAGACCTCTATTGTCTCCTCTCGATCTTCTAAACTCTAAAGAGAACAGTCCCAGCTCTGCTAACCTTGCCTCATAAGACTTATTTTCAAATTCAGGCAACTTCCTGGCAAATCTTCTCAGCACCCGCTCCATAGTTACCACATCCTTCCTAAAATGAAGTGACCAGAACTGAACACAATACTTTAAACATGGTCTCACCAGAGATTTGTACAGATGTGGCATGACCATTTGACTCTTGAACTCAATCCCTCATTAATGAAGTCCAGTGACCCACAGGCCTTCTTAACTATCCTATTGACCTCTGCAGCAACCTTAAGAGATACAATTAACCCTGGTTTGACCTTCCAAAATGTCTGTTTATTTATTTATTTAAAAAAATTTAAATGTATCATCTCACATTTATCCATTTATCACTTCTGACACTTTTCTGCCCAACTCTGCATCTTATCTATATCTTTTTGTAACCTCGACAACCTTCAGCGCTACCCACAACTCCTCTGAGAATTCATTTCTCATCCTTTAAAGAAGTTAATGCGTCATCTATACCTGTGGTGGCCTAAATATGACCCTAGTCTAATGAATAAAATGTGGACAATAAATATCAGCTTTGTAAATGTTTCTATGACGCATGAGTTTAAAATAAACTAGATCATGTAAGTTAACATATTAATTGAGAACAATTTAACCAAGTTACTGGGTATTTCTGGGAATTTTCTTGATCTAATTTCTTTGCCATGAGAAGGAAAAATTGATTGAGGTTTGTTTGAATGGCTTCTGAAAAATGGTAACTCAGACAGTGCAGCATTCTCTCAATACTGTACTGATGGGCACCTAATTATTTGACCTAATGTCTCTGGAGTAAGACTTGAACTAGGAAGCCTGCTGACCCAGAAGTCCCATAACCAGGAATTATTGCAATTATCAAATCGTTTTAGTTTGGGACATTAGATCAACAATGCCTCATGATCTCTTTATTAATGTTCTTTGCTGTTTGACTTTTTCCATTAAAATTTTTTTTTTAATTGAATCAATGTCTTTTATCAAGTACATAAGGATTAACACATCCATTTACTGTCACTCATCCATAATCTTTTTTATCCTTTTTGATTTCTGGACTGTCAACATTTCAAAATATCATCAAGGATTTGACAGTTTATTTGGCAGTCTTGAAGGATAACACTATTTGCATTTATATTTTGGCATTAACTCAGGAAGGCACCCCAAGGCACTTGACAGGAGATCTTGTAAGCAATAACGAGAGGGTGGTAGTGATCTTGATGAATGGTTCTCAACCTTGATCTTTCCACTCACATTCCACTTTAAGTAATTCCCATGCCATCAGTGCTCTGTGATTAATAAGGAATTGCTTATTATGTGAGTGGGAAGGAAAAGTTGAGAATCTCTGCTCTAGACCCAATCATTACTGAAATATTTTGCTTGATAAAAATTGTCATTAGCCCATTTCTTTTGCAGTTATGAAACCATGCATAGAATGAGTCAATTAGGTACGATAAAAACAGTGGTTTTCAACCTTTTTCTTTCCACCCACATCCCACCTTAAGCAATCCCTTACTAATCACAGAGCACATATGACATAGGGAATACTTAAGAAGTATGTGAGTGGAAAGAAAAAGGTTGAGAACCACTGATCTAGATCAACTGAGAATGGCAGGTGGAATTTAACTCGTATGTGTTGGTGCCAATGCCAAGGACAGGATAAATCTCCAGAGGGTTGTTAATGGCCAGCGACATCACGGCCACCAATCTTTCACTCCATCGAGAACATCTGCAAGAGATGGGTGTCTTAAGAAAGCAGCCTCTCAACTTCCTGGGAAGATTTAAACCTAATATTAAATAAAATTACAAAAAACAACATACCAAAAGATTTTAATAACATAAGAGACAAAAAAGTAGGTCTAAAAAGGTTTATTATTGATAGCGCTTGGAGCAGCAAGAAAAGTGTATAATGACATCTTGAAAAACGGAAGCAAATTTAAAAATACAACAATGGCACACAGAAATGGACAGGTGTATTCCATTAGAAAAAAGTACATGAAACTTAAAGGACAAATATACCTTATTCGAACAAACTTGGGAACTATACACAAAGTATGTTAGAAAATGCCGACCTCAGACCTCCATCTCCTAAATTGATACGAAAACAAATACAATGAGACTTTATGGGGGCGATATGACTTACTTTTCCTTTTGTTGTCTTCTTTTGTTTTGTGTGTTTTTATTATTTATTGGTTTATGAAGGGGGGAGGGGAGGGGGAAGGGAGGAAGGAGAGGGAAAAAAGGGAAGTGTCACCGTGTATATTTTATGATGAATATTTGTATATATATATTGTACTGATATGGTTCATGGTGCAATAAACAAAAAAATTACAAATAAAGAAAGCAGCTTCTCTCCTCAAGGACCCCCACCATGCTCTCTTTCCTCTGCTACCATCAGGAAGGTGGTACAGGAGCCTGAAGATAAGCACTCAGCGGCAGAAGGACGGCTTCTTCCCTTGCTCATCAGATTTCTGAATTGGTAAAGATCCACAGACGCTACCTCACTTTCACCCATTCTCATGGATTATTTATTAATTTTCAAATGTAATTTATAGCAATATTTTCACTGTAATACTGCCACAAAACAAAAGAATTTCATGAAATGTTCATGACAATCAATTCTGATTTTAATTATGGATAAAGGTTAAATGATATATTTAGGTAGGTTCATGAATGGCATACACTAGATGTCAGAACTCTGGGAGTGTTGTTGAACAGAGAAACATCTGGTTACAAGGGCATATTTCCCTGAAAGAGGTAATGGAGGTAGATAAGCTGACGGAGAAGACTTTGGCATCCTTGACTTCCTTGGCTGAGGCACCGAATATAGAATTTAACATGTCACAATACTAGCGTATAAAACTTTGGTCAAACCACCCTCCGAGTATTGTGGCAATTCTGGTCATTCCATTACAAAAAAAAGGGATTAAACTAGAGAGGGTGCAGAAAAAAATTCACATTACCAGTCCATTCTTAATTGAATTAAAGATTGGGGGGACGTGTAAAGCAGATCCCTGGCTCACCACCATCTATTTCACAGAAGGAATAAAAAGCTTCCTCATTGTCAATTAGCTCCTTGAGTCAAAGCATTAGATTCATTAACTCTTGGTATCAGAATACACCTGAGATTCAATATCAGATGGAATTTAGCATCGATGGGGTGCCAAGGGCATGGAAGGTTTCCTGATTATGTCGGAGGTTCGGATCTGGAGCTCAGGTTGCCGATGCTTTGGACTGGAGTGGTTGCAGAGGCTGCAGGAGTGCCAGAGGTGAAAACACACAGACACTCAGATGGGGGGGACCTCTCTTTTTCTTCCTTTTCTCTGATTGAAAGAGGCATCCGGCAATTTCTGCTAATGGCGAATCTTTGTATGCCTTAAACTAAAGCAAATTTCCCATAACATTACACCTGTTTTGTTACATGACAATAAAGGAACGTTGAATCTTGAGATATTTCAGCTGATATGAAGATAATTTTATAAATATTCTCTGGTGGAACGGTTTATTCTTGGTGATTAGTGAGGGGAAAAATAATAATTTCCCTCCAGATCTTAAATAAACAATTAAGGAGTAAAGGGAATTCTTTGATGACAAAGAGATTGAGGCAGCAGAGGTTAATGCTGGTGTGACTTTGGTAGAATGCCAAATGGAAGAGCAGAGCCAAGCAATGATAGTTTGGTGGAAGTTTTGAAAGCTCATTCGATTAACCTGGCTGTGTATTGCATTTATAGGGAGCTCAACGGCTGGCAACATCCAGACACCAACAAGTTAAAGGACTTGAAGGAAACAACCAATGGGTATTTGCTGCCAGCCATTATGTTGTGAGGCTGCATATTACATTAAGGACAAAACGACATGAGCTTGACATGAGTAAGGCACAACATGGGTGCATCATTCGGCAAGATAATAAGTTTAGCATCAATCCTCAGTATTTACTTCCAAAGAATGTCAGGGCTAAAAATTTAGAGGCAAGTTGCTGGATTCTTTTTCAATGAATTGTGTTTAAAAATCTATTTTACTTTTACAGGAGTGGAACCTGAGTATAATGGCTTCACTCTTTCAATCTGATTGGGCAGTTACATTGAAGGGCCAGCATGGTTGACATAGCATTTAGCACAATGCCTTTACAGCGCCAGTGATAGGGACGGGTGTTCGAATCCTGTGCTGTTTGAAAGGAGTTTGTACGTTCTCCCCATGTCTGCAAGGGTTTTCCCCGGGGGCTCTGGTTTCCTCCCACCGTTCGAAACATACTGCAAAGTGTAGGTTAATTGGGCTGTTAAAAGTGTAGGTTAAAAGGCCTGTTACCGTGCTGCATGTCTAAGTGTAAATTTGTGAAGCACCCTAGCACACCTGACATGACTTCCATGATATCATTCCCTCTGCTTTGTTCCTTTTGGAATGTTGTTTTGGAAAGCTCCAATTGTTGGGCACTCCCAGATTTTACAGAAGAACTGGATATTAATCATTCTGCCCTCATACCCCAGCATCGACCCCACTCAGATAGATCCACCATCTCCTCCATCGCCGCGCCTACCCATCAATCTCAACCCCCTCAACCTGCACCCTCCACCCGAGCTTCTCTGCAGCCCAGACCGCAGACCTCTCTCGATAATTCCTGGTGTTCGTCATTAAAATAAGATGGATCTATATTGGTCAGGTTGCACATTCAAACAATTTCTGCGCATGTTGTTCGGATTTTAAAAGATGGGACTTAGCAAGCATTAGTATACCTGTCAATTCTTTTTTTTTGTAGGTCAAAATTCTTCAAAAGGGAAGCGAAAACATTCAGAACCTACCACAACCCCTGAAGCAGCTACAACAACAACAGCAACAACAACAACAACAACAACAGCAGCGACAACAAGAGTGGCTCAAATAAGTACGTTTTCTTTTAGCAGCATATAATACTACGGTCCCACTCTCAGAGTAGTGCACATCTTACCAACGACTCCTCCAGTGATGTCCACAGTTGGCTTAGAGCAGCGTTTGTAGTCAGGACTAAGGAGCAAAGAGAATCAGCTGCTACACATGGTGGGCTTTCAAAGTGCGATAGCTGGGGAGTCTGGCCCAGGTAATTTAAAGGGGCCAGTGGTCAGGTGTGCACTAATGGGTGGGCAACCTTGATGGCAATTGATGCGACTTTTGACTAGGTTCCAGACGGAGAAGCCATGTGACCCTCCACAATCCACATTCCCACGTGGTTACATTACCCCTCTACAATCCACATAACACAGGGTAAACACTTGGGAGTGTGTTGTCCCATGCCAAGGTAAACACTGGGAGTATGTTGTCCCTTGACAGGAGATGTTAAGGGACAGAGCAGATGCTGGGAGGTGAAAGTCTTCGAAGCAGTGCTTGGCCATTTTGTAATGAGAAAGTACGGAATTTATTTACACAGCTGTTGTGAATCTTCAGAATATCTTTCAGAGAGGATACACGTAATGTAGATTGTTGGCCACCAGGCAATCTAGGGATGTGGGTGTACTAACAATAACCACACCAGTAGTGTGAGTATAAGACAGCTTTAATAAACTAATATGTACACTAAGAGGTCTTGTCTCTCTGCAAGACGAACCTGGAAGGCTAGATTTTAGCTCTGGACTGCTTTATACACAAGGTCACCTGGATGACCCCGGGTGACCTAGTGGTGTAATTACATAGCACCACAGTGGGGACCAGGTAAGGCAGGAGTTAGTCACAATATTAATGCCTGGGCATGTTGTTAAGGGGACAAACATTTACCAGGACACCAGGGAGAACTCCTGCTCACTTCCTGTCCCTGTTTCTCCTCTTCTCTCACGTTGACATCGGTAAGATATGATATAATGCAGATGTTTAGTGGAAAGTGTGCTGACCGGCTGCATTACAGTCTAATATGGGGACACCCCTGAGCGTAGAGCCCTGAAAAAGGTAGTGGACACAGCCTAAGACATCACAGACAAAACCCTCCCCCCCATCGAGAGCATCTCCAGCGAACACTGCCATCGGAGAGCAGCAGCAATCATCAAGGATCCACACCACCCAGCACATGCTCTGTTCCCACAGCTACCATCAGGAAAGAGGTAGAGGACTCGCACCACCAGGTTCAGGAACAACTTCCATTATCAGACTTCTCAATAACAAACCCAATTATGTCCTTAAATAAGGACTCTTACCTTTGCGCTTTATTGATTTTTAAAAATCTCTGTATTGCATAGTCAATGTGTTTACATTTCTTTCTTTATTTACATGTGCACATTGAGTACAGTTTTTGTTTTGCACTACCAATAAGTGGTAATTCTGCCTTGCTCACAAGATAAAGAATCTCAGGGTTGTATGTGATGTCATGTATGTACTGACAATAAATCTGAACTTTGAAGTTTGAAGATTTTTTTTCTCTGCCACCAGATTATGTGAAATACATAACAATTGGATCAGTTTTCTTCGTGATTCTGGTTTTACTTCTTGCTGTTTGTCTGTATTTCATCCATAAGAAAAGGAATCATCAACGTAAGTACATCGAAATTCTTTGAAAAGCTGCAACCAAAGAAGGCTTGTACTTATGCAGAGCTTTACACGCCCTCTGCAAACCAACCCCCCCCCCCACCCCCCGCCCGCAATTGCATTGCTATCCGAGGAGTCCCTGGTGATTAAATTGGAGCTACAGTAGCGGATTGGTCCACTGCGGACCACTGGGTAACCCATTCTAAATTTTGGGCATGTCATTGAGGGAATTAATGCTCACTGAATTTTGAGGCAATGCTGTATCCTTATAAGGCACTGGTGAGACTTCACTTGGAGTATTGTGAGCAGTTTTGGGCTCCTCGTTTAAGAAATGATGTGCTGACATTGAAGAAGGTTCAGAGGAGAACCAGAAGGATGATTCCAGGAATGAGGAACATTTGACAGCTCTTGGCATGTGCTCATTGGAATTTAGGAGAATGGGGTGGGGGGGGGGGGAGGGAGGGGGAGATCTCATTGAAATATTTCGGATGTAGAAAGACATGGACAGGGTAGATGTAGAAAGATTGTTTCCCACGGTGGGAGAGTCTAGGACAAGAGGAAAAAAGGCATCAGCTTAGAACAGACGTGTGGAGGAATTTCTTTAGCAAGACAGTGGTGAATCTGTGGAATTTGAGGCCACAGGCGGTAATGGAGGCCAGGTTATTGGGTGTATTTGAGGCAGAGATTAATAGGTTCTTGATTAGCCAGCGATTATAGGGAGGAGGCTGGCAGTGAGCTGAGTGGGAAAATGGATCGGCTCATGATTCAATGGCGGGGCCTATTTCTGCTCCTGTGTCTATGGTCTTTAACATCCACTTGAGAAGACAGCTTGGACCTCTATTTGGCCATCTTATCTGAGAAACAGCACTTCTGACTGCATCTGTCCATCAGCAACACACAAGGAGTGACTGCCACGTCCTATGGCTAAGCCTGTCAAGGGAGACGTTAACTCATACTCTGGGCATGCTGGGCTCCTTTGTGTGGAGCAATGAGTATGAACATCAGGAAGTCATGCTGCAACAATATACAGTAATTCTTTGGTCAGTCCACAGTTGGAGTATTGTGTGCAATTCTAGTAACCCTCAGAAAGGATACCGAAGAGGCTTACCAGGATGTTGCCTCATTTAGGGAGTATGAGTTTGAGGGCTCATAGGATCTTTTTTTAATTTAGACACGCAGCACGAATACAGGCCGTTCCGGCCCACAAGCCTGGGCTGTTCAAATACACCAATGAACCTATGTTTTGAAGGGTGGGAGGAAACCAGAGCACCCGGAGGAATCCCAAGCAGGCACGGGGAGAGTGTACAAGCTCTGTCCAGATAGCGCCAGATTCGAATCCGGATCACTGGCACTGCAGCAGCGTTGTGTCTAACCACTACACGAGCCATGAGAGCGATTGATAAGGTGGACAGCCAGAGAATTTCCCCAGCGTCACACGATAGTGATTTGAGGTGAGGAGGAGGAAGTTTAGGGAGAGATGTACGGGGCGGGGGGGGGGGGAAATAATTTATTTGGTAGGTGCCTGGAACGGGCTGCCAGGGGTAGTGGTGGAAGCAGATGCAACAGAACCTTTTAAAAGTCCTCTACATAGACGCGTGACTGTGAAGGAGAAAGAGGGAGATTTATTATGTGCAAGATGCAGAGTTTTAATTTGATTTAGACATCATAGGTGGCTCAGTTGGCATTGCTGTTAGCGCAACGCTGTTACAGCGCCAGCGATCAGGACCGAGGTTTGAATCTCATGCTATCTGTAAGGAGTTTGTACGTTCTCCCCACATCTGCATGGGGTTTTCCCCAGGAGCTCTGGTTTCCTCCCACCCTTCGAAAAGTACCAGTGGGTGTAGGTTAATGGACCTACGGGCTGAAATGGCCTGTTACCGAGCTGTGTGTCTAAATTTAAGTTTAAAAAAACAATTAAATGTACTGACTTGATTTGTGTTCTTTGTTCTTTTATCCTAGAGGTGAGACACAGTCAAATTTATTGAGGTGACAGCACCCAGAATGATATTGGGGTTAAATTTTAACCTGATAGGCCAAGCGACAGGGCTGGTTCATATAAACCATATAACATGTAACAGTTTAACAGTGCAGAAACAGGCCATATCGGCCCTTCGAGTCTGCACCGGTTCACTTGAACAGCTCCACTAGCTAACCCCTCCCACTCTCCGCCCATAACCCTCTAACACCCCCTTATATCCATGTACACATCTGTTACCAATTGGTTTTCGAACCAGAGGCCGCAACAGATTTATTGTCACAAAACTTGGGGTCCATGTGGCAGCAGTTTTTGTGCATTCCAGGTGCAGAATTGTTACAAATTACAATTTACTAAATATAAGATAGAGGAAAAAAGAGGTGGCATCCATAGATTCATTGTCTGTTCAACATTTCTCACCCTAAAAATGGATCATTTTGGTAATGACAGCCTTGGTCAGGTAAAAAGCAACACCTCTTTCTGGGGAAATCCAGTTCTTAAAACTCTGAATTTCAACTTGTGTTTAATAGGAGCACGACTTCACCCCCAAAATGACCCCAGACTTTTAAAAATTAGAACCGTTATTAAAGCCCCTGAAGTTGTTTTGATCTTTACTTGACACCATGCCTGTGTGGATTGACGTGTAAAGTGGGCGGGATGTGCCGACACCGCTAATGGTCACATCACTGCCTCCTTATGTGGTGCCCTAGCAAAAGTGTCAACATCTGCCTCTGTGTTTCACAGGAAAGGACCTAGAAACTTCCCAGAGAGCAAAAACAAAAGAAGAGGAGGTAAACATGAATTCTTTTTTTAAATTTAGTGTTTGATTATTTAAAGGAAACTATTTCAGTAGATAAAATGATAGAAAGGTACTCTCTCTAGACCACTCCCCTGAGGGTCTTCACAGACTAGGAGGCGTGGAAAGTGTAAACTCAGTGTTGTGGTTGTGAGGCCAGTAAAGTGTCCATTAGTGTGGGACTGTGGTCACAAGCCAGTCAGACTAGATGAAGAGGGTTGGTTTCCTTCCCAGATGGGCTAACAATTTGGACTGATTCATGAACTCATGAGGAAACCAATTTCGGATTTGACCAAGTTAAGAGTGAAATGGACAAGTCTAAATGAAAACAGAGATTATTATCTTCTTCAAGAGAAACCAGGCAATAAAGTCTTGCTGGGTATGATGGTGTAGTTGTTACATAATGGACTAATTACTCAGTTCTAGCCCATCACGTTAATTGATCAAAAAGACATTAACATCGAATACTCCCCCCCCACCCCCTTCTTCTGTCACTCTCTCTCTCTTCCCCTTTCTCTCTGTCTACTTACACAGAGCCAACGTCAATTCTCACCTCTCCTCTTATCATACCCAATTAACACCCTTTTGTCGGTCTGGACTTCTCTCCCTGCCAGTCTCCAGTCTTTATTCTGGCGACTTCCTGATTTTTTTTGCTTATACCTTGAAGAAGGGCTCAGGCCTGAAACATCAGCAATACATCTTTACCTCCTATAGACGCCGTGGGACCGGCTGAGTTACTCCAGCATTTCTCCACCCTAATTGAGCAGTCTTGATATCATCCTTCTGACCATCAGCTTTTAGAAGGTTGTAGAACCCAAACAGGTCCTCAACCAGCCTATAGTCCAACCCCAATGCATCTGATTCTCAATGGCCCTGTGAAGTCTGCTGACAAACCAATCTACCTTCTCAAGGCAAGCAGGGAACGGATGCTATTCAAGTCTTACAAGTGACTACCAACATGAGGGAGGATCAAAGCCATTGACAAAGGGAAGTTGTGTGTGGAGGGCATCACAGCTGGTTGAGCTTCAATGACGTAAGTTCGAATCTGACCTCCAACCCTGTGTGGAGATTGCACATTGTTCCTGTGTTCTGATTTCCTCCCACATCCCAAAATTGAATTGATGGAGGATGGGGGAAAATAAAAGAGGGCTACTGTAGGATTAGGGCAAATGAGTGTCCGATCATCGGGTACGCACAACATACATTTTTGCCGCACCTCAGCTCCCTTGAACTTGGATTTAAGCTTGAACTTAAACTGTTTCACTATAATGGGGAAGTGAGGATGAAGATTTTCTTGCGGTTTTACTGTCTGGCTGAGCAATAGATGAAACTGTCACTTCCTTAAATTCCACACAGTGTTTAGACTTTGAAACTGCTTTGCTGGTAATGTTTTTCTGTTTTGGGAAGGACCTGATATGGGGAAAGATGTTGCATAAACACCAGCCTGCCACATCCATGACCTTGTTTGTTTCTCAACCAGTGACGGATTAGTAGGCTGTGGTTGAAGCGACCCATCCACTCCCATGTGCTGAGGAATGTGCTTCCCCTCGGTTGGAAGTGTTAGTGTAGGAAGAATCAACTTGAGTTTATGCCCTGGCAGACTCCAAATAGTGCCCAGAGAGGGCCTGCAAAGAGCAAAGTGTCAACAACCAATTAATTGTTCGACATTTTAAGGAAAGTATAGGTAAAGGACATGACTGAGAACTCTGGGGTGAAACAAGAAAGTCTGCAGGCACTGTGATTGTAGTTTAATACACAAAGTGCTGGAGGAGATCAGCAGGCCTCGCAGAGAGAGTCCATATATACAATCAACGTTTTGGGCCCGAATCCTTCATCGAGGTATAAGCAAAAAGCAGATTAGACACCTGAATAAAAAGGCTGGGGAGGGGGCGGGGGGCGGGCGGGCGGCTGGGCGGGAAGTGGTCGATGGACACCAGGTGATCGTAAAACCACTGGTTGAACAAGTGGATCCCACGGAGGATGAAGTGTAGGAGAGGTCCGTGGCGAGTGAGGCTCAGAACTGTGGTGGCGAGAGAGCGAGGGTCCTCCCTCCCTGTCCTTTCTGCTTTTTCTTTGCTCATTCCTTGACAAAGGGCTCAGGCCTGAAACGTTGGTTATAAATCTTTGCCTTCTGGGGATGCCGCGGGACCGGCTGAATTTCTCCAGCTCTTTTGGGGATTAATCACAGAGAACTCTCTTCCTATTTGCACCTGAAATTATCTCCCCTCTTTGACATCCCAATCTTTGGAATCAAGATACAGAAATTCATCCTAGTGGCTGATGATGAACAGTTGCTGGTATATTCCACCTTCCTGCCAACAGTGCCTTCCCTGGGTCCCATTGTATGGCAAATGTAATAAGTGGATGGTCAGTTCTTGACCCTGGAGATCAAGATGAATTTCTCAGATTTTTGGCCAAGTTTAACTTGTTGGCTTAGTATCCACTTCCTCCTTTTCCAGCATGAAGATGAAACCTTGAAGGCTGGATGGATCTTGATGGGTTCCTTGTTTCCTGCCCCTCCATTTAACAGCAGGGCGCAGATTTTTATCACTCCAGTTGTCATGAACTTTGCTTAACTACCTTCCTCTCCGATTCCACTACAGAACTCAGGAAGGCCACTCAACGGTTTTGAATATGCAAAAGTCACAAAGCAGGGCAACCAAGTTCAAGGCGTCGACGTCCAGACAGCCCATACACTAATCCCCGAAGGTTTGGAGAAGCAGGAGACAAATGCAGCGAATATTCCCTCAGTGGTTTACAGCACACTGGACTTTGAGGTTGAGACCCAGCTCAAGGGTATCCACTGTTCTAAGAGTGCGACTGAATATGCCACTGTGATGTTTAAATGAATGGGAACTCAATTGGAATCTCTGATCCAGAGCAAAAATAGGGCCTTTCCTTATGATGGGGGTTTCCTAGCATGGTTGAATGTATGCCTGGAGGGAGAAGTCAATGCATGCCCAAGCTTAATTGATCATTTGAAACACTGTGCTTTTAATATGCTATCTTCCCTCAGCCAATTAGTATACAAATAGACTTTTGGTGGCCAGTGCTTAGCTATTACAGTATCAGACAACTCTGCATAAACCTCAGGCTGCTACTCCCATGATCTTGTTTAATTCAGAACCATTGACGGATTGGCAGGCCCTGGTCCTAGTGACCCAGGTTTGACCCAATTGTACCTGCAACCCGGGTTTAAACCTGGGTCTGTCTATGAAGAGTTTGCATGCTCTCCCTGTGCCCTCTCCCTGTGGGTTTTCTCCCACCCTTCAAAAACATACAGGGTTTAACTGGGTATTTGGATGGCACGGGCTCATGGAGGGGAAGGCCCTATCACCATACTGTCAGAATCAGTCATGAAATTCAGTAACATGTGTAACATGGTGAAAGACTTGTATCTACCAGTACTGTAGGGCATGTTGTAAATAACTTGCCTGTACCTGCCAGTGCTTCCTGGTTTATACAGCGATGGCCCCATGTCCACCAGTATTCACGGTAAACCAGAGGTGCAGCAGTGACGGAGCCGGGTCTGCCACTGTGTAGCTACAGATGTCCGTTACTTGTGGCGGCATAACTACTGTGGTCTCCTATGGATTCTATTTTTCTGATAATGCTCCTGTGAAATTCCCCATTTTAAATGGTCATAAAATGTGTTGGACAGTGGTTCGGCTTCGGAGGGCACTACAAGGCGCCTCTGGATATGAATGGGATGCTGGAACAGCCTTTTAGGGCCGCTGTCTGATAGGTAAGTTCTTAGTTTTCCATCTGCTCCTGTAGCCAGCCTCAAGGCGGAGGCCTGACATGAAAGGGCCTATTGAAACACAAGATCCTTAGTGTGATGTCCAGGTATTTTTTGCCAGTGAGAGAGAGAGATCTTGAATAAGCGGGCATGGTTTCAAGTTTAGGGGGAGGTCAGTGTATTTATAATCAAGAAAACAATTTAACAAGGGAGTCAAACAGAAACCTTAGTTAAATCTCTAATTTGTGTCTTTTGTTTACCATTGTCTGCATTTTTACTCTCTGAGACGTGGCTGTATTGAAAATGCTTGTTGCAGCGAGACTTATTTGCAACCGTTTGCACTTGACCCTTACAAATATTGGTGCCCTTGTCTGGGTAGATTGGATTTAGTTTGGGATGATATTTAAGCTGCACAAACATGCACAGATCGACTTGTACGATTTGTCTCAAAGTACATTTTTGTATTGACTCTGATCAGAATGTGGGAACCCCATGCCATGTCTTTTGAACACTGCTAAGCACATATTCTCCCACAGTCGGAGAGCACGCAACACTCGTGGTACCTTAACATTCACAACTTTTCATAATGGAGCTTTCTTTTTATCAAAGTGATTACTACGAGTCCTGGTAATTCTCCTTAACCCAGACGCTGAAGTGACCCTCTACTACCATGGTCCTGGTGTTGCTGGGGTGCAATCTGTGCGGTCACCAGTAGATGGCAGCAGTTCTCCATCACAGGGAGACCATTGCTTCACACCCCAGACATTGTTGAAGATCATTAGGCCAGATTGAGTGTTCTTCTACCCAGAAAAAAATAAATACATTTCTGTCATTTTGTTGGATCTCATATGTGGAATATAAATTGATTCCCCAGCACAGAGTCTGACAGAAGAAAGAGTTGTAGATTTCAAGTAAATATTGGGTGCAAAACACTTCCTAACCATTAAAACAGCTAATCAGAAGGTGCTGTTTTCTTACCCTGGGCTTCTCCTTCAGAGGAAATAAGCTTCCTATCATTTTCACGGTTTCAATCCTATCAGCCCTTAATCTGCTAAATTTGAGGGTATTTGAGGTGCTGTGGAATTAGCTCAAATGGTAGAGTTCTCGCTTACCAAGCAAGACGTAGCGGGATCGATGCCATATCAGTTAGCACAGCACCTTTACGGCGCCAGTGATCGGGACCGAATCCCGTGCTGTCTGTAAGGAGTTTGTACATTCTCCCCATGTCTGTGTGAGCTTTCCCCGGGGGCTCCGGTTTCCTCCCACTGTTCAAAACTTACTGGGGGTATAGGTTAATTGGGTGCCACAAACTGGGCTAAATTTATACTTCTAGTAGTTTAGTTTGGTATATTTTTTTGAAATTTAGGTAGGGAGCTGTCAGCGGGGCAACAGGGGCCAGTGGGGTAGCGGGAGCCGACGGAGCCAGCAGGAGCCATCAGGGGACAGCCTTCAGGGCCGCTCTCTGTGGCTCACATCACAGCAGAGCAATGGCCATCCTCCCTACCCATAATCCCCCCTCGCAGCTGGAACTATTCTGGGAACCACAGAGGATTATAGGTAGGGAAGACGTTTTTATGACAGTGGTGCTACAGCAGCAGTTGTCCCGCCTCCATCGACTTCGGAGGGCGCTACGAGGCGCTTCTGGATATGAATGGGACGCTGGAACAGCCTTTTAGGGCCGCTGTCTGATAGGTAAGTTCTTAGTTTTCCATCTGCTCCTGTAGCCGGCGTCAAGGCGGAGGCCTGACGTGAAAGGGCCTATTGAAACACAAGATCCTTAGCGTGATGTCCAGGTATTTTTTGCCAGTGAGAGAGAGAGAGAGAGAGATCTTGAATGAGCGGGCATGGTTACCAGTTTAGGGGGAGGTCAATCAGAACTAAGGTGGATAGAAATTTCTCATAATCTCTGGACATTTTCCACCCTGGAGGCTAGATTATTGTAAGTACAGTAAAACCACTGATGGGTAGATGCCGGATGAGTGAATTTGCCGGTTGCTTGAGCTTGCGTGATACATGATTGGTGAACTGACCTCGAGGGACACCACTTTTAAAGTTCAGTATTTTTTGCCTATTTATTATCCCAATTTTTTTTGCCTGTTGCTTGAATTTCCGGATAACAGGGATTTTACTCTATAAAAGAGGAGCAAAATTAATTTTTGAAAGACTGGGGAATTGACAGCTATGGGAAACGGGCAGAGTAAAGAGGAAATGAAATCAGAGGAGCTCCATCATGATCACATCGAATGACAGGCTAGGCTTGTGGGACGATGTGGCCTACTCCTGCTCCTATTTCCTCGTGCCCCAATACTGAATCGCCGAGGGCGGTGTTTGCACGGAATGAGCCGCCAGAGGCGGCACAGTTGATGTAGGGGCGGCACAGTTGGCCTTTACAGTGCCAGCGATTAGGACCCCGGGAGGTTCGAATCCTGCGCTGTCTGTAAGGAGTTTGTACGTTCTCCCCGTGTCTGCGTGGGTTTTCCCCGGGCTCTCCGGTTTCCTCCCACTGTTCAAAACGTACTGGGGGTGTAGGTTAATTGGGCGGCACGGACTCATGGGCTGAAATGGCCTGTTACTGTGCTGTATGTCTAATAGTAAAGACAGGTACAATTGCAACGTTTAAATGACCTTGAAGCAGGTACATGGATACAAAAGGTTTAGAGAGGTATGGGCCAAATGCAGGTATACTTCTTGGACATCATGGACATTTTGGGCTGAAAGGCCTGGTTCCTGAGCTGTAAATCTCTATGACAGCCAATCTAGATTGACACAACTGAAGCATTAAAAACCTCCCTTTTATATTCCAGTCCCCTTTGAGATAAAAGCCAATGTTCCACTAACCTTGGTTTCGTTTTTGCACTAGTTATTAGCCTGTGTTCCAGTTCCTGCACTTCTTCCATTGGAGTGTATCAGACCTTAACCTTACGGGGAGGATAGTTCCTCCACTTGTAAGGGCCTCTGATGGACAAAACAGTGACAGGGCTGAGGAGCAAAGGAGGAAGAAGAAAAGGACCAAGGGCCAACAGTAGGAGAAAGTTGGTGTGAACGGTAACAACAGAAGAGGCTCTTTGGCCTTATGTTGGCTCCCCATCCTGTTTTACCCCACGTTAACTGCTGTGAAGTAATCCCATTTTTTCCCATTCCTCCACTTCTGATCTCCTGTGTCTTGTCAGCTTGTTCTCTCCCATCATTTGTCCTTTGATTCTTTTAGCTATCAACCAACGTAACCCACCAATCCCGTCTTTGTGATGTGGGAGGAAATAGATGGACCCAGATGGACAATGGAGAGAACTATGAACAGAAAACACCAAGGTTGGCATGGAACTCTGCCCCCTGGGACCATGAGGCAGCTGCACAAACTGTTGCAGCGCCATGTCATCGAATCATTTGCAAGGTGCCCAGTGAGAGAAGCAGTCTGCTGTGATTCTATGGAAGAGATGGGTTGGATCAGCATTGAGTCTTCTCCATTATTACTCTTCCTGTTAGCTGTGTGTCCTCAAGAGGCCAACGCAGGGATATTTAACCAGGTCACCATTTTCCGCAGTCATGTTATGGGATTTAATGCATCATTGAATTTACCTGACCAAGGTTGACTACTTCAGAGAGGAGATGTAAACATTTACTTCCTCTCCTCCCACAGCCTCAAAGTGTTGCAATGCAGGAAATGATTGCCAGGACAGGCCATTATTAGGACTACAATATTTTGTATGCTCATAGCTTCAAATATTGGCTTGGTACAGCAATGTCATTATCCACTCTGTGACTGGAGGAGATAGATTCAACTCCCACCCTAATGGCTTGAGGACATAATTATAGACTTTTGGAATCAAGAAAGTCACGCAACAAGATGAGAGGTGACTTGATGAAGGTCTACAACAGTGGTTCTCAACCTTTTTCTTTCCACTCACATCGCACCTTAAGTATTCCCTATACCATCGGTGTTCTGCGATTAGTAAGGTGTCGCTTAAGATGGGATGTGAGTGGGAAGGGAAGGTTGAGAAACACTGCTCTAGATCCAATTGTTGCTAAATATTTTGCTTGAGAAAAATTGTCATTGGCCCATTTCCTTTGGAGTTCTGAAACCATGCACATAACGAATCAATGAGGTACGACTAAAACAGTGGATTTTAAACTTTTTCTTTCCACCCACATCCCACCTTGAGCAATGCCTTACTAATCACATACTTAGTGGCATGTGAGTGGAAAGAAAAAGGTTGAGAACCACTGGTCTACAAGATTATGAGATGTATAGATAAGGTAAACAGTCAGTGCCTTTGTCTCAGGGCTGGAGTAACAGATAACATCTGTACAAAGTAAAGGGAGGGAAGTTTAGCGGAGGCATCAGGGATAAGGTTTTTTTTTAACACAGAAAGTTCTGGGGGCCTGGAATTCCTTTCCAGGGGTGGTGGTGGAGGCTGGAACAATAGGGACATTAAGTGACTCTTAGACAGACTCATAGATGAAAGAAAAATAAAGGGTTGCCAGGAAGGAAGGGTTTAGATTTTCTTTGGTAGTATTTATGGTTCAGCACAATATTTTTGTGGACCGAAGGGCCTGTATGGTGCTGTAATGTTCTATGTTAACACAGAAACAGGCCCTTTAACCATCCAGGTCTCTGCTGATCATCGTACACATTTATACTGATCCTACACTAATCCCTTTTCTCCCCATCTTCATGTCAGCTCTCCCCAAATCCCACCACTCATCTCAATATCAGAGGCTATTATAACAAGGACAAATTTAACTGACCAACTTACAAGTCTTTGGGCTCTGAGAGGAAACAGGAGCATTCAGAAGAAATGCATCGGAGAGCATGCCAACTCCATAGAGACAACTGCACTCAGCCACGTCATACTGGAGAGCTCATCCACTGAGGTGATATGGGTGGAGCTCAGAAATAAGAAAGGTGCTACTATAGGCCTCCCACTTGCCAGCAGAACAGATGTAAATGCAACAGGGCTGTTGTAGCAGGTAAATTTAATTTCCCCAAAACTGACTGGGACTTTCTTGGTACAAGATGCATAGATGGGGCATAATTTCCTATGAGTATCCAAGGTGGTTTCTTGAAACACTCTGTGGAGAGTTCACCCACTCTGTGGAGTCCATCAAACTCAATCAGGGACTCTTACTTGTGCACTTGATTGATTTTTATATTCTCTCTGTATTGCAGTTTGCTTACATTTTTTTATCTGTTTACATTTCTTTATTTGTGTAACTGTGTACGTCATGTACAGTTTTTTGTGCATTAAATGGCAAATTCTGCCTCGCCCACAGGAAAAAGAACCTTAGGGTTGTATGTGATGTCATATGTGGACTCTAACAATAAAACTGAAATCTAAATTTAACCAGTGGCCTCACTAGACATGAGCCTGGCCTTCAATGGGAGAGTATTTTGGGAAAGGTGATAAGATCTCCTTGGGTTGAAGATGGTCATGGATAAGGATGCCTATGTGGCGAAAGAAAGTGTTAAATTGAGAGAAGGCAAATTGCAACGAGCGTTGTCACAAGCTGAGGAGAGTAGATCAGGAGTAACTGGTGATGGGCAAGTCCATGTTGGGCATGTGGGAGTTATTTAAAGACCAGCTGATCGGAATTCAGGAACACCATGTTCCTGGGAGGAAGACAAAATTTCAGAAGATAGCAAAAGATATGAATTTAGTCAGAAAGTTAAACAAAGCCTATGTAAGGTTTAGAAAGTTGCAATTGGACATGACCTTTAAGGAATTTAAAGATAGCAGGAAAAAAATCGAGCAGAGAATCTGGAGAGACAAAGGGAGCCATGGCTAGCGTGGTGGTTAGTGCAACAGTATTGCAGTGCCAGTGACCCAGGTTTGAAACCGGAGCTGTCTGTAAGAAGTTTGCACGTTCTCCCCATATCTGCATGGGTTTCCTCCGGGTGCTCCGGTTTCCTCCCACCCTTCAAAATGTGCATGGGTTGCAGGAAATGTGAGCTGGAAATGTGCTGTATGTCTAAATTTAATTTAAAATTTAAATGTAAAAATTTAATGTGGGGTCACAGAGCTCACAGCACGGTCTTTGACCAGAGGACCCTGTTGCGGTGGGACAATGTATGGGATTTTATTCTGTACTGAAACAAAGGAGTAGAGGGAGGGAGGTGATGGCAAAGACTTGCTTATTGCTGATTGGTTAGTGGTGTCAAGACAATCAACTGGGATTTGAGGAATTTGGCACCACCAGTGTACAGAAAGTGGCATAGAGATACAGCTCCTGGAGTCAAGATCCTAGAGGGGTACGGAATCTGATACACTTACTTGGGGCTGAGTGGGAAAATGGATCAGCTCATGATGGAGCGGACTCAATGGGCTGAATAGCCTACTTCTGCACCCATACCTTATGGTCTTACTGCCTGCACCTAGACTACTGGATGTCAGTAAAGTTTTAATGCCATTAACTATCCAACACGAGGGAGATGAGTGCAGGTTTTGTAGACAATGGAGGGCTCTGGTTTAACTCCAGTGGTATTGTCCTCAGAAGCTATGTGAAGAAGATAACGCAACTGGAAAGCATTGTGTGGTTTATCGGCGACGGAGGAATCCTGGAGCCGATACCAACTCGTTCTTGGAGCCAAGTCCTGTTAACACCTCAGAGAACACTGACATGGTCTCAGGTGTACCGAGAAAAAAGACAGAGAAGGGGCAGCATCGTTAGAGTAGTGGTTAGTGCAAAGCTGTTACAACGTCAGCATCCTGGACTGGGATTTAAATCCAGCACTGTCTGTAAGGAGTTTGTATATTCTCCCTGTGTCTGCATGGGTCACCTCTGGTTTCCTCTCACCATTCAAATGGTACGGAGGGGTTGTGGGTGAATTGGGTGCAATTGGCCGGCACAGGCTTATGGGCCAAAAGGGCCTGTTACGATGCTGTATGTTTAAAAAGTTGGGAAAATCAGGAAGATTCCTTTATGAATTGTTATACATCAGACAACGTACAATGAGAAGCCCACTAATCTCATTGCCCCCCATCTGTACTTCCTGCTACTCTCAAGCTCTACGACCATGTACTCACCCAGACTCGCTTCCACGGATCTACCTATTATCTCCCGCCTTTGGGGACTCTGCTCGTCCCCCTGCCCCATCCCCACCATTTTGTTCAGACATCTGCCTACATTTTGCTCATACCTTGATGAAGGGCTCAAGCCCAAAAGGTTGCTTATGTATCTTTATCTTTGCTACATAAAGGACACTGTTTGACCTGCTGAGGTTCTCCAGCATTTTATGTTTTCATTTCAACCACGGTGTCTACAGGCTTTCATGTTTTACTTCTGCCTGGACTTCAGATGCTGAGTTTGGAGCATCAGACAATGAAAGGAGATTTGACATACAAGACTTTGAGGGGAAATGGAAGCAGGCTTTTTCCACTGAGGTTGGGTGAATCACGAACTAAAGGATATGGTTTTCAAGTGAAACGTCAAATGTTTAATTTAATTTTTAATTTAAAGATACAGCACGGTAACAGGACATTTCGGCACACGAGTCTCTGATGCCCAATTTACACCCCATTAATCTACACCCCTGGAATGCTTTGAAGAGTGGGAGGAAACTGGAGCCCCTGGAGAAAACTCATGCAGACACAGGGAGAACATGCAAACTCCTTAATAGACAGCGCGGGACTCAAACCATGATCCAGTCCCGATCGCTGACATTGGAAAGGTGCTGCACTAACTGCTGCACCAACTGTGCCACCCTAAGGGAAATTCTCCAAGGGACTGAGAGTGCTAACAAACCATCAGTGGGTTCGATTTCAACATTTCAGAGTAGATTGACTAGGTCTATGAATGGGAGGGTTATGGCAGGCTCTGCTCAGTGTACTAGGCAAAATAAATTGTTTGGGACAGAGTAGATGGGCCATGGGGTCCTGTTGCTGTAGAATTCTCTGGTTTTCTATCAATAGCTACTCTCCACACTGCCTCCAACAGACACATTCTTCATACAGCAAGCTGGGAGCATAAGGGCATCATTCTAAGGATGAGATGGTGAAGAATGGATAAAGAAGTAAATGAATTCCTTTGGTCCTGCAATGGATATATCAGTGACATTGTCTCTTGGCTGCCCAGTAACCAATTTCAATGAGTGTCAATCATTACAAAAAACCATTAGAGATTTAGATTGGAGTGGAAGAGCCTCAAACAGGAGCTCTAGTAACAGGAAAAGGAAGTTCTTGACCTGGAATATTGACCCCCACAACTAATTAATTTACTTCCTTTGTCACGTCAGAATGGAACTCAGTGGTTGGCTGGGGTGGAGCAGGAACAGGATGGCAACAGGATGAATCCTATCAATTTAAAGATCCTATTTATAGAAATCTGTTCCCTGGAGCAAAGGTTCTCTCTGGGCGAGGTGCCCATTCCAAACACGGATGTCATTCCTGCAAGGTTTCCTGTTTTCCATAGCATTGTGGACACTGCGGGTCTCTGGGGGGAAACAATGTACAGGGGTGGACATTGTTCCACACCAAACCAAAAGGGAGAGGTTTGTTCTATTTATTTACCTTAATCATTTTGTATCTATTTTTATTTTCCAATTTTACTCTCTTTTGTGAAACTAATGACTCAGTAATTTCTCAATTGCTTTGAGACTGTGGGGAAAAAATTGGCAAGGTTCTTCCTTGCTTGTATTAATCCAAATTCTTTCAATTCACCCTCAGGATGTGGTTATCGCTGGTGCGTAGAGAACAGATAGACCATTACACCCGCTCAGGGCTGTTGCCTTTCAGTTACATGAAGGATACATTCTAGTGCACTCTACATTTCAGGTATCACTAAATAGTCATTGCATATTTTTATATTCAGAAATATACTGCTAAGTTTTGGGAGGAGCAGAGTTGTCCTTATTGGATTCAGACCTTGGCGACATGGTTACTGTGGCAGTCAGCACAACACTGTCAATGCATCTGCTGAAGCCCCAACCAATTCAGCCACCCAACCCTATACTTTTCCTAATTCCCTTACCTTCCAAGGCCTTGGTTCCCTCAATCCCCAATCATCCTGACTGTCCAATCTGTTACATTCCTGAACCTTCAACTATCCCCACAATCTCCTAACCAATCGACATCCCCTGCCTTACCTCCTGATTCAGACTCCCAACTCCAAGTATGCCCACCCTCCTGACCTGAAGCCAGATTTCACCCCAACCACAGGCTTCAATCCTTCCACCGATTAATTACAAAAAAATTTTAGACATACAGCACAGTAACAGGCACTTTCGGCCCACGAGTCAGTGCTGCCCAATTTACACCCAGTTTACCTCATCTTGTCAAGTTTATTGTCATCTGATTGTACAAGTACAATCCAATGAAACAACGTTCTCCAGTCCTCAGTGCAAAACACGCAGACACACAACCTGACATAGCACACATAGAGACAGACAATACATATGTAGGACAACTATTTTATCTATAAAATAAATAAATAAATATTGCTTTGTGCAACTGAGAGTCTCAGATGGTTAGTGTGAGCAGTTGTTCAGCATTCTCACTGGCCTTGGGAAGGAACGGTCCGTCAACCTGGTGGTGCTGGCTCTAATACTCCTGTATCTCTTACCCGACTGGAGCAGCTGAAAGGGATCTTCATGATTTTGTCTTCAGACAACAATCCTGGTAGATCACGTCAAATGTAGGTGGGGGGGGGGGGGGGGTGCGGTGCGGTGGGAGACTCCAGTGATCCTCTCTGCAACTCTTATGGTCCTGTGGATTGACCTCCGATCCATTTCTCTGCAGCAACTGTGCAACTCCCATACATTCTGAAGTGCAGGAGGAAACTGGGTCACCCAGTGGACACCCACGCAGACATGGGAGAACAAGCAAACTCCTTAAAGTCAGTGCTAGATTCGAATCCCGGACCCACTTGCTGATCTAGGATCAGGGTGTTGAGGGTGAAGGGTGCTGGTGCTGTGATGGGCGAATGTGGGGCATTGTCATAGGTTAACGAAGTCCTCATTTAGAGACACCCCATTTCAATCTGACATCCCCAATGGTTACCTAGGAATAAACTGGTTCCAGGACAACTTTGCCCTGTGGCCCACCAATTTTCTGAAAGGAATGTTGTGCAAGGAATGACAGCATCCTGTGTGTGACTGCTGTGATGAAATGACCATTGATGCAAAAATGACATATGAACATAATTGGGTAATGCACGTGACCAGGGATTAATTTTAATGGCTTCTGTGTTTTCTACATGAGGAAGGTGACAATAATTCACACAACTTTCTTTGGGTGTAAAGTACTGTCAGATGCCCTGAACTTGTGAAAGCCAATGTAAATACAGGTATTTGTTCCCCTTTCACAGGAGGCCAAACTAATTAACCCAATTTGCATCCCAGCAAAGATGTCAGCTTCATATTTATTTATTTATGGGTTTTAAACAGTTGGTGACAGAAGAAAGAGGAAACTCAGCGATCCTCAGATCTTGGGAAAGGCGACAGTGGGAAGCGATATGGAACATCGTAGTTTCCACGCCTTGGGATTAAGAAGAGAGAGCAAGCCCATTAAGTCATTACTCAAAGGGAGCAGGAGTGGAGAGTTGGAAGGGCTGCCTGTTTCAGTTTATTAGTCATAAAACAGAGACAGGAAAGTACTTGGTGATCCCCTTTTAAGGGAAGAAAAACAGACCAGCGAGCTACTTTGACCTAAGTGTTTATCTTTAATAATTAAAAGCAGATTTTTCAGTCAGAATGAACGGATCCAGATGGGAAAACTGCTCTCTGAGCAAAGCGTGGTTTAGGACAGAGATCCTCTTTGAGGGCAGTAATGCACTGAGGAACCTGACATTTGGTCAGATGTCAACACACCGATTTATTCCCAGATCGATGGGCTGATCCACCAGAGCTTGTCAAGAGAGCACTGTTGAACTTTTATGTGATTTATCTGTGCATGTCATAAGGGAAAGATCATCAAAAGGTAAGAAGTTCTTGTGCCTGAACTTTACATCATTAAAATGCTGCATATTGCAACAAAAAAAAAGGAACACATCACTGCTGCTCTCCAACAACTCAGGCACAGATGGTCCTGTTTCCCTCGCCAACAGATGTATCATCAAGGGTTAGTCCAGACCTGTTTGAGCATTCACAGCTGATCTGTATCTTTGCTTCATACAACACCATTTAGTTTATCATCTTTAATATCCAAGCCTATCCCGGACTTCAGGAACTGAATGACAGAGAAAGGTTAAACAGATTAGGATGGGATTGTAGAAGAGTATCATATCATATCATATCAGTTTAGGGCATGGAAACAGGCCATCTTGGCCCTACAAGTCCACACCGGTTCACTCAAACAACTCCACAAGCTCCCCCTGCCTATTCTCCACCCATAACCCTCCAACCCCCTCTTATCCATGTATATATCCAGCCTCCTCTCAAATGAAAGAATTGACCCGGCCTCAACTATTTCCTCCGGAAGATTATTCCATTATGTATTTGCAAACACTGTAAAGGTACCAAACAAAAATAATATGAGGGGAGATTTTATAGAAGTATTTAAAATGATGAGTAAATGTAGGGTAGGTTTTTCCCCCACCGAGGGAACAAACCAGAGGACATGAGTTAAGGGCGAAAGGGGAGAGGTTGAAATGAAGCATGAGGGGGGACTTCTTCATGCAGAGAGTGGTGGGAGTGTGGAAAGAGCTGCCAGCTGGAGTGGTGAATGTGGACTCATTTTCAACATTTTACAGGAAATTCGACAGGATGAGAGGGGTATGGAGGACTATGGATAGTGCAGGTCAGTGGGGCTAGGCAGATCTAGGCAGAGACTAGAAGGGCCAAAAGGCCTGTATCTGTGCTACAGTGTTCTATGGTTCTATAGTTTCTTCTGATGCTCTAATCAATGTTATTTGGGGAGATTCGGTTCCATGTTATGTGGGACTTCATTCTTGAACACCCGTCGCTCTCCCCAAAAAATCACAAACCAAATCAATGACATTTGTTGAGTCCATGAATGTTAAAGGCAAGGATATTAATCTAAAATCCAAAGATGCAGCCAATGAGGCATATCCAGTCAAGATAGAGCTGTTGCATTTATCCTGATTGATAACATAGTAAAATGACCAAGGATGCCTCCCTATTGCATTATCAAACAAAATCTGACACCTAGCTACATATCAAGCCAGGCCTCCACCCCCCCCCCCACTCCGAGATTTACTTAAAGTTATAGTGTACCTTTAATAATAAATACACATACGACTTTTTATCTGATTCTTGGTACATTGTTGCACCCGACACGACTGTTAATTGAGAGCCTTCAACAAGAATATTTTATTGAGAGCTCTACGTTGTCGTTGTTTGCCTTGGGAAGCAACAAAGGTCAAAAGAATCAAAAGAAGGCAGGCTTCTTGGAGTGAGCTGAGAGGTAAGTTTAGGGCATTAAAAGCATAACCACAAATACTGGGTAGATGAAAAATGAGTCAGCCCAAGATGCTAAAAGAGCAGCGAGGTCTCAGAGGTTTGCCGTGCAGCAGTAAGTTACAGGAATGGAAAGGAATGAGGGTATGACTCATTGTCACACTGGGAGAGAACAAGGGTCATAGAGAGTGGATGCGAATGCAAATTAGGACAGAGGCAGCAGGGGCTTAGATGAGCTGAAGCTAAAGGAGGCTACATGATGGGGAGCTGAACAGAACCTCATTGGAATAAGCAAGGACGGAAGGAGCAAGGATGTAATGGGGGGAACGGTTGGCGTAGCAGTTAGCACAACACCTTTACAGCACCAGTGATCGGGACTGGGGCTCGAATCCCTCGCTGTCTGTAAGGAACTTGTATGTTCTCCCCGTGTCTGTTGGGATTTTCCCCGGTTTCCTCCCACTGTTCAAAATGTACCGGGGATGCCAGTTAATTGGGTGTAAGATGGGCGGTATGGACTCGTGAGCCAAAATGGCCTGTTACTGTGCTGTATGTCTAAATTTAAATTTTAAATTGAAAATGAGCAAAGAGGATTTCAGTAGCAGATGGACGAGTGCGGCTAGAGATGTCAGGTTTCAGAGCCTGAAATATTTGTCCATTTACTTGGCATTCAACCATGACTTTAATAATATTCTAAGGTTTCCAAGCTTGCATTATTTAGTATATTCATGTAGAGTTTAAATCTGGCATGCTAAATGATAAACTTTTGGGTGGAAAATATAAGGTGAAAGCGCTCTTGCATAACTTGTAGCTCCTTCCTGGGTTACACTCAAACCGACTCAGTCCAAATTCTCCAATATAGAATCTAACCAGAAAGACAGAAAGAGCTCTAAACCTATCGAATGTCAGAAACGTTAAAGGGGTAAGAAAAACTAAAAATATTCTGCATAGGGAGAAATAGCATTAACATTACAGTCAGAACTTATTTTTCGCATTTTCAGTTTTTATTTCAGATTTTCAGTATCTGCATTCTTTCTACTTTTCATGTAAAATGCTCAAGGCTGTCACTCCATTCATTGTTTGGCACTGTTCTCCCCACCAGAAATCCCTATAGCAGGTGGCAGCTTGTGATAGTCTGTTGTATTGGTGCGCTACCGATATTAGCCTCAATCAATAAATAGTAACCAGGGGTAGAGATATTCACTGGGTAGTTGATCCAAAATTGTAGGAATTTCAGTATTAGCTGAAGTCAAAATTATCCCCCAGATATGGAAGAGTTACACAAGTTAATGGTGGTTAACATTTCAAGCTCAAGGGAGTCTCAGAACTTAAGTAAATAAACTGCAGATGTTGGAAAATTGAAGTAAAACAGAAAAATGCTGGCAACACTCAACGATCCAAGTATCATCTGTGGAAAGAGAACCAGAGTTAGGAGCTAAGGTCAGAGACCGTTCAAAGTCAGAGTTCAGATCGATTGTCAAGAGTACATACATGACATCGCATACAACCCTGAGATTCTTCTTCCTTCGGACAAGGCAGAATTTTGACTTGTTCGTAAATGTAAACTGAACTCAAGAAGAAAGATATGTATACAAAAGAGAGAAATGCAAATAAACAAAGCAACGTGAACAAACTGTCCAAATACAGAAATTATTATACATTAAATGCAAAGTAAGAGACCTTAAACAAAGTCTCTGATTGACTCATTTGTATAGGAGTCTGATGGTGGAGGGGTAGCAGCTGTTCCTGAACCTGGTGGTTTGAATCTTGTTTCATGATGGCGGCAACATGTCCTAGGTGGTGTGGATCCTTGATGATTGTTGCTGCTTTCTGATAGCTGCGTTCCCTGTAGATGTTCTCGATGGTGGGGAGGGTTTTGCTTGTGATTTCCTGGGCTGAATCCGGGGCTTCCCGCTCAGAGGTATTGGTGCTACAAACCGTGCGTGATGCAGCCAGTCAGCATACTTTCCACTGCACTTCTGTGGACGCTTTTCAAGGTTTCCGTTTTCCAAGATCTCCAAAAATTCCCGAGGAAGTGGTTGCGCTGATGTGCTTTCTGCACATTCATCAGATTCTGTGAGGTAAAGCTGAAGATAAATGCAGCACAGTAAAACAACTGGGATATTGCAACAAATCTAGTGTAATCCACCACTGGTGCAGACCCAGGATCAATGCAGGTTTATACTGCCCAATAGAGCAGGGCTGGCAGAGGCTCTATGTTATGGAAAATACATGAACTTCCATGCTCATGTTCAGCAGCCCAGACCACAAGGGTTGCAGACTCAGGGGGGAGCAGCAGACTTGGCACCCGCTCCCCCTCCCTCCCCCTCACTGCCCTGCCCTCTTCCTGTCAAGAAGAAGCCTGGAAGAGGACCCTGCAGGGTAGAGGGCTACTGCAGCAGACCATCACAGGGGACAGCAGCCAAAGGCCTCACATCAGGCCACTGACGAGCGGCTTGTGGGAACTGGGTAAAGGGACCAGCATTCATGAGGGTGCCAATGGATGCCCGGGAGCTGATCACTTTGGGGGGCAGAGGTAACAACCAGGGGCAAGGAGTGCAACTTGGATGCTTCGAGCTCAGGATGGCCACTGGTCCAGACAGGAGGGCACCCAGTGCAGGAGTATCAGAGGAGGTGCCAAAATCCACAAAAATACTTTCTCCAAAAGTCAAGTGTGTTTGATTTGCAAGGAATCTGGTAACTTTAATAGTCTATCCACATGTTTACACATTGCATCATAATTATTAATGTGGACTCTTGGGCCATGAACTGTATTCACTGAGAGTTGTGGAGGAATGTTGGAAAAAGCCTTGTCCCTTTCTTGATCTTTTCTCCTGTTCCTATTTTGCACCCAGGTTTTTGTTTTAGATTGCCTTTGAATAATAGTTTTTAAAGAGTTCTATTGCATTCATTTAAATTAAATTAAAGAGCATCAGATACAGAAATGTCTGTAATATCAATAAATTACTGTAACGTCAACAGTTAAACTGTTCAGTAATGTCACACAGTATAGATGTTTTGATAGAAAATGAATTTTGGATGACATAAGGATTTTCTGGTCTTAAAAACACCATGTAGCAACTACTTTGGTAGATGCTACTAATTAAAGGCAAAGATAGTCAACTCACTACTTGTTTATTGCAGACATACACAGACCTTTTATTCCCTGTCTGTAAATGAGCTAATTAGTGAACAGCTGCTGGTCCACAGGACCAACAGGTTAAAACTATGAGCCATTAGCGCTCCACATTTTTAAGCAGGGCTTCATCTGATCCACTTGCTATACTTTGGTACGCAGCACTGCTAGCCCGTGATGTGTCAGGTAAGTCTGTGAACTGACGGTGGCAGTTTGCAATGCTGTGCGCCTGCTACAACCATGTTTTTTTACAGTTTAAATGGTTGAAAACTACTGGGCTTAATATTGTTTGGTTCACATTCATAAAGGTTTGGTCACCCTTGGTTTAAGGTGAGGTGGGGAAAGTTTAAAGGAGGGGCAGAGAATGATGGGGCCCTGAAATGGGCTGCAGGAGTAATGGAAGAAGGAGGTATAATATGATAAAAATCTCCATTATCCAGAATTCAAGCAACTGCCAGCCTCAAGCAACCAGTAAAAAAAAACCATGGAAAATAAATAGGATTTAAAAAAAAAAAAAATGCAATGTTTAAAATTGGCACCCCTGAGCGATTAGTTTGCCAATCATGCAACATGCAATCTCAAGCAGCCGGAGAATTCATTTATCTGCCATTTACCAACCCCATAGATGCCTGATACTGGAGTTTTTAACTGTAGTAGCATCTAAGAGGCTCTGGACATGAATAAGCAGGGAATGGAAAGATTTGCTTCCTTTGCAACCAGCAGAGTTTTAGTTTGTCCTCATGTGGCCAAAGGGCCTTTTTTTTTTGCTGCTGTTCTCTGATGTGTTTGATGTGTAACTGATGACTTACTGTGGCCAATGGTTGGCATCTTCACTCAAGGGTTTCAGGAAATTTAGTCAGTAAAGAAATCTTCTTAATGAAACATTTTCATGACATCCTGAGTTCTTGAAGTCCTTTATTTTGACAGCTAGTTGTCATATAGCACAGCAATTTGCAAACAGGAATGTCTCATAAGCAGCAGGTGATAATAGGGAAATACTGACCAGATCATTACCTTGTCATTAATTTGTCATTAATCGAAGCTTGTGATGAGCAAATGGGTTGCAAGGCACTTTGAGGACATCACAAGCTTGTGGAAGGTTCAACATACAGGTAAGTTCTTTTCTATCTTGCATTTCTCTTATTGCTATTTCAGTGAGTTAATGCTGGATATTGACAGAGGATAGGACTGGGTTTGGCTGAAGTATCCACTGTGGTCGAATGACCTACAGTTTGAAAAAGTTACAAGAAATATACAGGAAAAACCTTGCATGGCACATCTAAATATATGCTGTTGCCAAGCAAGAAATCAGCAAACACTAAATGATCTGGTAATGGTCTGGCATCGAAACCTTGAACACCATCACTTAAAGAAAGCATTAGCTGGTCAACACCAAGATACTGTTTAATTCCATAACTAACATCATGTCCTGCATTCCTTTGTTCCCATTTATCTGGCTATATGTACCTATGCTATTCGTTTCCGCTTCTATAGTAGTGGGTGAAAATGTTTTGTCCAGATTTCCTTCCTTGATTTATCAGCAACTGTCTGAAAACCGTGAGCCATTTCTTTAGGAAGAAGCCAAAAGAAATGTTGGTTCCTGTAGTGGCATCTGGGGGCGGGGTTTCAGATGCGAATCGTCCCTGTAATGGTGGCCGACCATACGTTCCGGGGGTCCGTGCTAAGATGGCGCTGGGCCCCCTCCACTTTGGGCCCTAAGCCCACGAACCAAGTAATGCATGGGATCATGACGTCACTTCCAGTTTCGGGATGGCCGAACGGGAAGTGACATCAAAGATGGCTGGAAAGAGAATTAAAGAGTTTTTCCTGCTCATCTCAACCTGAGCCAGGCGTTTTCTTCTGTAGCTTTGCCGTTAGTGGCGCTACATTTCCTGTATTGCTTCCTTGACTCTTTGGGGGTGGTGAACAGTTGAAGGGACAGATGTGTTCCTAGTGTTTCATCAGTTAGGCCGTCTGTTAGAACAGATATTCCCTCTCCTCCATCTGACTTTGGAAAAGAGCCTCCCTATTGCAGCAAAGAGAAACATATTATTCACTTAAGGCAGAATGCTAGCTTGCACCAGCCACAATGGTGTGCACACTTCCCAGCAAGTCGTTTTGAAATGAGCAACTATCAATTCCTAACCTGAACAATCAGAAAACATACTTCTAAGAATGTTTTAGTGAACCCAACTGCTACTCATGTGTATTTTCATTTTGGAATTAATTTCACATTGCCATCAGTATGCTATTCCCTATGTTGTGGTCTTATTTATTTCTTTGCCTATTTGTTATTATTCCTCTACCAGCTGCATGAGTTTATAGCTCACAAGATGAAGCTTTTACATGTATTATGAGTCCAGAGGACCCCAAAACCCAGCAGCAATAGAAATTCACCAAGGGAAATGGTTAGTTAAACAAAAGTTGCTTTTAATTTTCTTTAAACATAAAAACAGGATCAAACTTTAACTTATTACTATTAACCTAACTTAGCCCTCTTCTAATTCTAAGCGTATGTAATGTGTATATGTCCAGGAAAGTTCTTTGATTCACAGTCCAATCTCACTTCTCACTCTTCCAAGTTCACCGGTATCAGGCAATTCTTGTACTGTGCACAAAATTGTACATTTATGAATTTTTACCAGGCTCTGGTGGTTAAAGGTAAATGGTTACTGCTCAGGAAGTTTCTTGTTGGTTTCAGAAAGAGATTCACTGCTCGTTGGACACACACAAACTAATTTCCTCTGGTCAGCCACTTGACCCATCATGGGTTTTACAAATGATAACTTCTTCTTCCAGGTCACCACAGAGTTCCTCTTGTTTCCCTTATTTCAGGAGAAATACTCTAGCCAGCCATTTCCTCTTGTATGGACTACAAGAGTTTTTCAACAGGCTGAACTCATAACTCACAACCCATCTTCAAAATGGAGTTTTAACAAGCCAGCTTACCAGCTTATCATGTTACAACCTCCAGAAGTCACTGCAGAACTGTCAAACTGAATTCTCTCTCTTTCCTTGTAAACACCAGAACTTCTTGCAGGGCTCCAAACTCAATCTTATCAGCACTTGAGCCCCCCCCCCCCCCACCCCCACCCCACCGTACTTCTCCATTTGCACCTGCTTTTGAAAATTCCTTTGCAAAGGCACTCAGTGCCTCAATACTTCACTGCAGCAAAGTTCTTGCATTTTAATTGGGATGTGAAGTCTTACACTGTTTATAGTGATCTACACTAACCCCCCACAATCTATCTCTTTTAAAGACATATTAATATATAATAAAGAATATAATATACCCAGTAACATATGTGAGAATAAAACCATTCAAGTCACAAGCTGATGCTACATTTCCATCTTGACAAGGAAACCGAGCCTGTGCTTGTAAACCTTGTGGCGATGTGTTCTCGGACAGCACATCTCCACTGCCCACCCCCTTATTACTGGGCCTTTGCTGGCTTCAAAACAACTAGCTAGTGCTGGCAGTATCCTACTCTTCCTCATTCAACTTCCCATCCAAGGCATTTACTTAACAAACTGAGCAAGCGCAGAGCTCAGCAAAGGTCCTGTGCCTCAAATAATGGAAGAAATCAGCTTTGAGCGCAGAATAGTTGTGGTATTAATTCCCAAGTGTCAAAGGCCACAATATGAAGCTTCCATGTGCTGAATGATCACTTTCTGTGATATAACAACTCTTTGGGTCTGAGAATTCTGTGGGTAAGGAAACTATAAATGGTTTTGGAAATCCCCTGAGGTTTCACTGTGTGTTTCTAAGAGATGTCGGGGGAATTTCCTATGTTGAAATAATTCTTCAGTCAGCACCAAAGATATCAGTGATCACGGGAGGGGCTGACTGCTTTTTAGGTAAAGCATTAGTCCCCATTTCCATGGAGCAGGCTCATGGATAACCTGATCAATCTTGTTCCTGGCACACTGTGACCAGGAGGTGAATCTAACTCTGCTCTAGTCACTTCCCAATGGAGTCGTATGAGTTGTAATGGGTGACACAAGTTCATTGTGGTCACAGGCAGTGGCAAATTAGACCAGTTACTGTGAGTCTGATCATTCTTGCCCTAGAATTTCCTTTTTCCTCTTGTATGGTCCTCCTCTCTTCCTTAGCTACTCTGGCACTTGGAGTTGTGGATCACCCCTTTATTTAAAATCTGACTGTGAACATAGAGCATTGCAGCAAAGTACAGGCCCTTCAGCCCACGATATTGAGCTTTCCAACATAAACCTACTCAAAAAAAAAACAAAACCTATTCAAAAAAAAAACAAAACCCTCCTTACCACATAACCTTGAATTGTGTGTTATTCATTGCAAGAGGATTTGAGTCCAGGAGTACAGAGTTCCTGCTACGGCTAGACAGGACTGGAGTACTGCGTGCAGTTTTGGTCTCCTTATCTGAGGAAGGACATCCTTGGCATGGAGGGGGTGGAAGAGAAGACTCACTAAACTGATACCAGGGATGGAAGGACTTGCATATGAAGAAAGGTTGGATAGACTAGGCTTGTATTCTCTGGAATTTAGAAGATGGGGGTTGGGGGGGGGGGTGGATTGTGATAGTACAGATTCTATCACCAATGTGTCTATGTACAGATTGTAGTGTAGGATGACTGTGATTGGCTGAGAGTGTAGCCACACCTAGATTCTATCACCAATGTGTCTATGTACAGATGGTAGTGTAGGATGACTGTGATTGGCTGAGAGTATAGCACCACCTACTGACAGGTCTTAAAGGATTGCTCCTAGCCAGACCAGGTCATTCTGGACTGGTCGACCTACTTGTGATATGCTCCAGTCTTTTAGTTAATAAAAGCCTTGGTTTGGATCAACAAGTCTTTGGTTCTTTCAACACGCTCTACAGGGATGTTATAGAAATATATAAAATTCTTAAAGGTTTAGACAGACTAGACACAGGTAGGTTGTTTCCAATGCAGGGAAAAACCAGAATGAGGCGTCACAGTTTAAGGATAAGGGGGAAGTATTTTAGGACTGAGATGAGGAAAAATTTATTCTCTTATTAGGTGGTGCATCTGTGGAATTCTTTGCCACAGGAAATAGTTGAGGCTGGTTCCTTGTTAATATTTAAGAGTAGGTTAGATTTGGCCCTTGTGGCTAAGAGGATCAAGGGGTATGGGGAGAAGGCAGGAACCGGGTACTGATCAGACATGATCATAATGAATGGTGGTGTAGGCTTGAAAGACCAAATGGCCTACTCCTGCACCTATTTTTATATGTTTCTATGCTTCTATCTTTATATTTTTGTTACATAAAGAGCATTGTTTGACCTGCTGAGTTTCTCCAGCACTGTTTTTATAACTATCACAGAGTGACATCGTGTGGGACAAGTCGTCTTGAAGATGGTGGTACTCCCCCTGCAACTCTGCTTCCTCCAGATGGTGGAGACGTAGGTTTCTGGGGGTGGTACCTCATTGTGGTGAAGATGCACACTGCAATGACTGGACACCGAGAGTGGAACGAGAGGACCATCAAGCAGTGGTGGCTGGCTGATTGGCCAAAATGTTATATTTCAGATTACATTGAGGAGAGAGGGATCTGTTTGATCCAGTGAGTCAGCAAAGAGAGCTGGTGCCTCACCATGCCGGAGAGTTGGGCTCAATCCTGCACCTTCGGGTGCCGGCTGGGTTGATTTTTCACCTTCTCCCTGTGACCGTGTGGGCTCCTCCAGTTTATTCCCACATCCTCAAGATGTGCAGTGTTGACGTTAATTGGCCCTCGAGGGCAGGCGTGCGGTGATCTTGGAGAGAGTTGAGGAGAATGTGGGGAAAAGTGGGATTTGTGTAGGACAATTGTAAATGGGTGGACAAATGCTGGCACAGACTCAGTGGGCTGTGGAACCTGTTTCTGTGTTGTATGACTCCACAGATAGTCATTGAGTAAAACAGCATGGACATGAGTCCTTCATAATATACATCACTACAATATACAGGTGCAATGAAAGTCTTTTTTTCAAAGTTCAGAGTAAGGACATGGCATCACATACAGATTCTTTTTCTTCGGGCCTGACAGAATTTCTAATTACAGGTAATTGTAATCGGTTCTGTAAGAAATAAATGTAAACAAACTGACTGTACAAATACAGAGGTATAAATATACAGTAATAAATCATGAGTAAAGTACTTTACACAAATGGTAAAAATAATGGCAGCTCTGCTGTTGGGGCAGACCCAGGGAAGCGGAAACACAGCACTCCTCCGCAGGGTTCTCCCATGCAGTCCAACTACTGACAGCTTAGTGCAGGCTTTAAACAGCCTTTTAAAGGAACCAATGGTGGTTTACTTTAAAATCCTGCGACTGTAGGTTCTGTGCCCAAGATGGCGGCACCAGTGCTGGCAGTGACATGAAGGGTTGGAGACTCTGGGGAAGCAGAGGACTGGCACAAGGCACCAGAAAAGGGGAGAATACCACTCTCCTTCCCCTCCCATCTGAGAGATGACCCTACAGGATGGTGTCCACAGCGGCGGACCACTGAGGCTCTGCAGCTGAAGAACACTCAGGCAGCGGGGTTTGGTGACTCGAGGCAAGGAATCCACGCAGGCTGCGACTGCTTCTGACTTGCGGTCAAAGGACTCGCACCAGGCTGCGGACTGCTTGAGATTGGCTGAAGGGGTACCAATGATCGGAATCGAGATGCGAGACGGTGCCAAGGGCAGGAAGAGCTCCCGCAGAGGTGCCGGAGGTTAGGAACTGGAGCTTGGTTTGAATAGGAGTCTGTGCGGCTGCCAAGGCTGAGGTCCTGCTGGGTGCAAATCCACAGACACTCAGTGACTTTTGCGGGGCTCTCTTTTGCTTCTCTTTCTCTGACTGTAAGGGGCGCCGGGCAATTTCTGCTGGCAGCGAATCTTTGCCTTATGGCAGACTGAATGCAACTTCATGTAATTTTACATCTGTCTTATTACATGACAATAAAAGAGTCTTGAATCTTGATGAGTGGCCAATTTACTTACTGGACCAGCATGCATTTAAGATGTGGGAAAAGACTGGGGCACCTGAAGGAAATCTACACAGTCGCAGGGAGAACATACACTAACATGATCATTGTCTCTGGGACGCTGGAACTATGAGGCCTCAGCATGGTTCCACAATTAAATATCATCAGTAGTTAGGGGGTTTAATAGTTTCAGTATTTTAATTAAATTTAATTTGGGCATAAGGCCCTCCCGGCTCATGAACCCGTGCCATCCCAAATGTTCTAATTAACCTACAATCCCTGCCTGTTTTTGAAAGGTGGGAGGAAACCAGAGTACCTGGAGGAAATTCGTGCAGACACAGGGAGAACATAAAGCGCTGGATTCGAACCTGGGTTACTGGCACTAACCGCAATGCTATCCATGCCGATCCAGTATTGGTCAACTACTGGAAGCCAATAGTAAACATGATGAGTACTCTGAGTGATAAACTGAAATCCCAGGAACGATCAATAATTAGAAAGCTCTTTAAATGATATTGAACTCTACTGGCAACATTCTAAGTGCCATCAGGCTCTCTGTATGAATGATGAGAGTTATTTAAGCATCAGTTCCATTTATCAATTCCAGCAGTGCGGCTAATGTTTCAAGAGTGACATGACTGACATCGAAACAGAATAAAAGCAAACCTTGCATGTTTGAGCCATCTTGCATCATTTGGCTCCATTGCTTTTATCTTGCGTGCTGTTCAGCATTGCCTGTTGTCCTGGTTCTCATGGTTACACTTTTGTAATCAACTCTTATCCTCGTGACAAAACAATGAGATCACTATTTCACACAGTACCTTTTTGAACTGTGTTGGAAATGTTTCCACCAAGCAATTCAACCTTGGGATTTGTAAAGAGTGTTGTCAGGGAGGTGAATTCCACAATCTTCCCAGAGAGAACAGGTAAACATAGAGCGAGCTGCTGGAAGAATTCAGCGGTCAGGCAGCATCTATGGGTAGAAATGGCCAGTCAACGTTTCGGGTCAGGACCCTTTGAAGGGAGGAAAATGGAAAGTCGAGGTCGGCACAGTTAGTGTAGTGGTTAGCACAGGACTGTTATAGCGCCAGCGAGCCAGGTTAGAATCTGGCACCGTCGATGAGGAGTTTGTACGTTCTCCCCCTGTCTGCGTGGGTTTCCTCCGGGTGCTCCAGTTTCCTTCCACTGTTCAAAACAAACATGCCAGCATTGTACATTAATTGGGGTATTTGAGCAGCATGAGCACAAGGGCCAGAAAGTCTGTTACTGTGCTGTATATCTAAATGTTTTTTTAAAAAAAAAAATGAAAGGGGTGATGTTATGGATATAAAGGGAGACGATGAAATCACAGGATGCTTTTGATTTTCCTCAACTAGTAGGAGAATTTCATTTAAATAATAGAGCCCTTCTATGGCTGAGTTCTGGCTCTTGTTTGAATTGATGGACCAAGGTCGACAATTATTTTGTAGCTATTAAAGTCCTTCTTAATGTATAGCTACCATTGTAATAAGTGGATTTTGACATCCTTCTGCCATCTCGCACACATTGAATTCTATCCATCCACCATCCCATCACATTGAAATTGTGTCCTATCCATCTCACTATCTTTTCAAACATATAAATAAAATTAACATGACCATCCATTTCCCTATTCTCTCGTATTCGGTCTTAACTATCTATTATTCAGTATCCCAGTTCTTACAAGCAATATTTCTTTATTATTCCCATTTAAACTAATGCTTTTCTTTTATCCTCTTGCAATACATGTGGCCTTTTTTTCCACCCCTCAGTTTAAGCAGGAGCCTACTGACCTCCCACTTCCTACAATGCCACGCCCAGTCTCCTTTGGCCCTTTGCTCCCAGGCACTCACCGTCCATTGCTCCCTTTCCTATTTGCTCATCATACCACTTTACATTCCTCCCTCTCGCTGACCCTAATCTGCTGCACCTTAGGCTGGCCTACCCTTCTCCTTGCCCCTTCCTCTTGGAATTCAATCCACCCCATCTATTCTGGACTTGTTTAATGACATTCATCGATTCCCTGGATTCATCTGGGTGCGGATTCAATGCTAATCACACTGGGCAACAATTTTTTTCAAAAGGTTTGCTTCCTGAAAAAAAAAATTTGGGGACTACGACAGACAACTTCAAGCTGAACACAAAGATAATTTCAAATTTGCTGTATCATGTAGGAAGTTGGGGAAATGTTAAATGAACTTTTATTGAGTTTGGCATGTTTAATCGCCTAATGATGATGACCCATTGCATTGGTTTAACGGGCCTAAAATTGTTTTCCCGCTGATTTTCATTAATACTCAGCATCTAATGCCTCATATTAGTGCCCAACAATAGTAGGCCAACGTTGATGGATTCCAGTTGCCCATGGTCACAATGTCCTGGTGAAACTTTTCACCATGTTCGTCACTGACTGCACCAAGATCAGCAGGGAAGACGTCCAAGTACAAATGAAGAAAATGAATTTTCAATGACATGTTGCACTTTATGGTTTAAGTAGACCATGTAATATGCTTGAAGTAGACTTAAAATATGGTAGGAAATCACAAAATTAGGTTATATCTAAAAAAAAAGGTATGTGATAGGATAATTTTAAGGTGATTCTCCTTCGCCATAATTAACCTAAAACTAATAGTATTATGATCACTAGACCCAAAGTGTTCCCTAACACAAACCTCTGTCATCTGACCTATCTCGTTCCCTAATAGGAGATCCAATACTGCCCTCTCTCTAGACGGTTCTTCAATGTATTGATTTAGAAAACTTTCTGATCACATTTGACAAACCCATCCAGCCCTTTTACAGAATGGACGTCCCAGTCGATGTCTGAAAAGTTTAAAATCTTTTCCAATCACCACCTTATGTTTTACTACTCATATATGCTATCTCCTTACAAATTTTCTCCTCTAACTCCCTCTGTCCATTAGGGGGTCTATAATACACTCCCATTAGAGTTTTCATGCTTTTCCCATTCAATTCTTCCCAAATAGCCTCACTGCATGAGCTCTCCAATCTATCCTGCCACAGTAATGCGACTCTTCCATCTTTTATCCCCCCCATCTTCTATAATGCCTAAAACAGCAGAATCCTGGAACATTTAGCTGCCAATCATGTCCCTCCTGCATGATTGATACAGACATTTCGCATGCTAAATGCCAATGACCAAGAAAGGAAGCTTCAAAGCGTTCTCTGTATTGTAACACTAAAGGGGCGGGGGGGGGGGGGTGTTGGTGGGGTCCTGAAAGAAATTCACAAGGAAGAAAATTAAAGAACAAATGGATTCAGAGCATATTACTGTTTTTGATCTAATATTTTAGGTTGGATTGGAAATGGGGTTAAGAACACATTAGTTTTGATGAAGGATTCTGATAGGCTCTATCAATAACTCCAAAAAGAGGAACAATAGAGGGCTTTATTATACTTTAAACTTGTAGCTGGCCTGATTCCATGCGCTCGACTGAGGACAGGGAGAGGGAGGCCAACCTTTATTCCAGGGTCACAAGGAAAAGAGTTACCAGGGAGCGAGTCACCAGTGGGGGACGGGCCAGCTATCCATCGATATTTACATATTCGTATCACTGCAGGTTGCGTAGCCAAAACATCACTTGTTTCTGCTGTCTGTCTTGCTGAGTTTTTCCGGAAATGTCCATTTTTACTTCCGATTTCTGGCAAATCTGCAGTTTTTATTTTTTGATTTTCATTTACTGAAGATAAAGTTAGTAAGCTCAACCTAAATGTCATGCCCGAAGAGACTTTCCTATTCCTGTTAGGACACTCCATTCTTATTATAACTATTCATCCAAAAGGGAATTTAAAATAAAAGTCTGAGCAAATTCAGGGACCGCTTCAGGGGAAATAGTCTATTATTGCAATGTTCAAACTCATCATGCTTATTAACGGAACACGCACCCAAAATGTATAAAGTTTTTATATTGTAGAAAACTTCTCGGAAATCTTAACCTCTTCCTCTTTGCATTATTCCCTTAGCCTTGAAAAATACTCTTCATGTTCTGAGATTGAAGATATTTTGTGTTTATAATTTATAACCTAGAAACAATTCATTCAATCTGATAAGTCACTGATTATTTAAGCTCTGCGTTGGCCTTTTGCAATTTGGATGCTCATTATCATAGAGCAGTATATATTTACACCAATCCAACATGAATCTCATTTTATTCTCCCCATATTCCCATCAACTCCCCAAAATTCTACCAATAACCTAAGCACTAGGGGCAATGGACAGTGATCAACTGGCCTACCAACCTGCGCATCTTTGGGATGTGGGAGGAGACTGGAGCATCTGAACAAAACCCACATGGTCACAGGAAGAATTTGCAGGCCCCACGCAGCCGGCACTGAGGTCAGAACTGAGCTCAGGACAACTATGACCGGTCCTCCCAGACCTGTCCTCCAGCACCAAGGAAGACCAGGGGAGCAGATGAATGGTGTCACCACCACCTGCAGGTTCCCCTTGGATCACAAGTGATCCTGACTTGAGAATATATCAATGAGACCTATGTTATTGCTGGTTCTAAATCCTGGAACCCTGGGAGTGCATCATTACCAGAAGGACTGGGACAAATCAAGAACGCAATTCACCACCACCTTCTCAAGAGAATGTCATAAAATTTGATATGGGGCTAAATCAGTAGTGAGCAAAAAAAAATGAAAGGAGGGGAGTGTCCAAAAGGAGGATTTTGAGGAGGATCGAAAATGAAGAGGGAAAGTAAAGTGGCCATTTTAAGGAGGGAATTCCAGAGCTCAGGGACAAGTAGTTAAAAATTCTGAGGCCAAGAGTGAAGCAAAAGAATATCAATGAATTTTATAAATTGTGAATTGGCCATGGAGATCTCTAAGGGTTATGGGTGAGAGGAGGTGATAGAGGTGAGATGAAGGAAGAACAAGGCGATGAGAAGCTTGGGTATTTTAAATTTCAGCCACTGCTGAATCCAGATCTGAAAAGAGGACATGTCCACCAGGCTCACAAGGAAGCTGATAGGTTACCCCCTTGCTGCAGTGTTGCAGTGTATTCAATTTCAAAGCTGGATCGTGGAAACTTTGTGATCCAAGACTCTCTGCTCAGTGAGGCCTTAAGTTTACTTGACTTTTGGAAGGATATTTTGTGGGAACATTGCAACAGGAGTGGATATCTAGGAATTCTGGATTAAGATCCCAATAGCATTGGGTTCGGTGTTCCAGGATTTAGAACCAGCAATAATGTACATCTCATTCCCTCAAATAAAACACCAAATGGCAGACATTTACCCTGAGTGTTATTGCCCTAAACCATGGGCTGTATGTGTAATCAAAATGCTCATGTCCCTTTCTAGAGCTTTCTGCACAAAGTCCAAGCTGATAATCTAGAGCATGACTGAGGGAGTGGCGGACAGTTAAAGCTCCCATCTATCAGGCACGTTGCTTTCCCCCGATATGGTGGTTAAAGATACCAAAACACTTTCAAAGAGGGCCACTCTCACCAACTTCACACCAATCTCCCAACAATCATCGAAGACAAGCTAGTTCAATATTATTTCATTGCTATGAATAAATTTGAAGTTAGATCCCCTTTATGACAACAGTAAACACATTTCTAAAATAACTTTTTTTTAGCTGTAAGCCTTTCTGGGGCATCCTGAGGTCATAAATACAAATATTTATTTTTCCTTTCAGAGTATGTGCTTCCAACACTGTCAGCTGATGAGGTGGGGCTCAACGAACTGCCGATTGTAAGGCAATATTAATTTGCTCAGTAAACAGTCTATTTAAAGAGCGGAGGAAACCAACTGCAGCAAGCTCTCTGGTAATAATAGGGTCATTACAGCAGGATCATGAATCTTAATGAGTTTCTCCACAGTACCGGCGAGTTGGCAATGCCCTTTGCCACTTCAGTCTCTGACCATTGGACCATGCTCCGCTAACAGCCAGTGCAAAAGTTCTACAGGTGTACTGTGGAGAGCATCTTGGCTGGTTGCATCACTGTCTGGTACAGAGGTGACAATGCTCAGAACAAGAAAGAACTCCAGAGGGTTGTTAACTCAGCCCGTGACATCACAGGCACCAGACCTCACTCCATCGAGGACATCCACTACCCTCAAGGACCCCACCACACTGCTACCATCAGGAAAAAGGTACAAGAGCCTAAAGACGAGCACTCAGTAGCACAAGGACAGCTTCTTTCAGGCTGCCATCAGATTCCTGAATGATCAGTGAACCAAAGACACTGCCTGGCTTTGACTTTTCGTGCACTATTTTTTATTGCTGTCAATATTGTTTATTTGAATGTTTGCCCTGTGTCGCTGCTGCAAAACAACAAATTTCTTGATGTTTATGGCAATAAATTCTGATTCTGATTCTGAAAAACTTTGAGGAAGGATTACAGTCCAGGGTTCAGCCACTATAGAATACTGATGGACTGGGATCCATGTGACAGCCTCTCAAACACTTCATAATTGTACTGTTTAAGAAGGGAACATGACTGGCATTGGCATATTACCAGAGAATATAATCTGATGTTAGTGTTGAGAAAAACAGATTGCCATTTACATTTACTATCCCTTTTTTTGGACTGCGTGGAACTGGTTTCATCAAACAGTTCAACCTAGTGAACTGTAAAGAGTGTGGTTAGGCAAGTGAAATCAATAATCAACCCAGAGAGAACAATGAGATCACATGCAAACAAACCTATCATGGACACACAACTTGTCAGGAAGGTGCAACACCAACTGCACTTCCTGAGAAGACTGAAGCAGACAAGGCTAGCCCCTATCATGTCAACCTTCTACAGGAGCTCTATCGAAAGCATCCTATCCGGCTGCATCACAAATGTGATACAATTTCTGCAGAAAAATTGATAAAAAGTCAATTCACGGGTCCATAAGAGTGGCAGAGAGGATCTCTGGAGTCTCCCTTCACCCTCCATCATTGTCTAAAGAGGGCACACAAACTCATTGAGGACCCCTTCCATCCCGCACACAGCATCTTTCAACTGCTCCCAATGGGAGGGGAGATACAGGAGTATCAGAGCCAGTACCACCAGGTTCAGAAGCAACTTCTTCCCACGGGCAGTGAGAATGCGGGGTGACCAAAAGAGTGGATCATACTAACCATCCGAGACCCTCATATTCACGAAAGAAGAGTTCTTTATTTATTTGTACCTTGAGTGTGTGTGTGTGTGTGTGTGTGTGTGTGTGTGTGTGTGTTTTATCAAACTAGTAGGAAAATTCCATTTAAATAATGGATCCCTTCCATTGCTGAGTAATGGCTCTTGTTTGAAGTTATTATTGAAAAAGGTATATTTTTGAAATAAAAGGAACTACTCCCCCAGTGATGGGGAGTGAGCCGATGTTACAGTTTCTGACTGATATTTTGCAATGACACACTTCGTGACGTTAGCATGTTGCAAGTGAATGCATCAATTGCCAGATGGACTGAATTAAGGTTTTATCACCTTGCATTTTATTAATACATATTTTTGAAAGAAAAATCTGCACACTTTTGAAAATTGCCAGTGGGTTCCTCGGGCATTTGAATTGCTGCTGGGGACCTTGGGTGCGGTTGAATGTTGAAAAGCATGGACAGAGTAGATGTAGAAAGGTTGTTTCTTATTGGTGGGAGAGTTTAGGACAAGGGGGGAACAACTTAAGGATTGAAGGGTGTCCGCTTAGAACTGACATGAGGAGGAATTTCTTCAGCCAGAGAATGCTAAATCTGTGGAATGTGTGCAACAGGCAGTTGTGGAGGCCAGATCATTGGGTGTATTTAAGGCAGAGCTTGATAGGTTCTTGATTAGCCTGGGGAACCAAAGGATACGGGGAGGCCAGGCAGTGGGGCTGAGTATAAAAAAGGATCAGCTTGTGATTAAATAGCGGGTAATATTTGATGGGCTGAATAGCCTCTTTCTGCTCTTATGGAACAGTCTTATGAGATGGTCACCATTCAGTCAGTGGTGGCTGGAGCAGGGGTTGGCGAGCATGAGTCATTCCACCAGCAGTGGGAACAGCAGGTCTGTAGAAGGACCCACTGTACCTTCGCTACTCCCCAGGAAATAATAGAACTATGCAGAAATGACAGGGCAAGGAATCTGCAGTTGGTGCAGGACTGAAAGGAGTGTGAGGGAGGTGGGAGATGAAGAGCTCAGTGCAAGAATGTCTCATGTGGCCTTGTGATGAAAAACTGTAAAATCTGGACTAAAGTGCTGAGGGAGTGATTGAAGGACCTTCCTTTCAAAACTTGTCCACAAGCCTGCCCTCAAACTCAACGCAACTAAATTCAGTCTCAGTGCTGCAACTTCCAATTGCCCTTTTCCATCTTTTCTCAGGTACTGGCAAACAAATCCCATGAGCGACTTGAAAATGAAGGGATTTCCTTTCGTGTCCTAATCTATAGTTCAGACTCAACTGACATTACTGAAACTAAATTATTTAGTCGTTGCCACTTCACTGTTCTTGGGAGCTAGCCATGTACATTGCCCGTCACACTCACTACTCTACTACATTTTAAAAGTACTTCATGATCAGTGGAGCTCTTTCGGGCTAACATACGGTTGTGCAAAATGCTTTTTAAAATGAACACAAACACTTCCTTCTCAAAAGGGGAACCGGAACTGTGAGGAGCCACTGCAGCTGGCTGAAAATTGTACCACTTGACAAATGAAAACTGAAAGGCTTAATTTTTGTTCTCTGCCAACCTTACAACTCAGGCTGGGTTCACATTGGAGATCAATACTCTGAATTAATTTCAGTGCTCTTCATGTTTTGATTGTGATTCATCTGGTGCAGACCTTCTCTGCAGTGCTTGAGCTGTTGAGGTCATTGAGGCCCTGGAGTGGAGATGTTGGAGATGGGATGACTTCCACAAATATCCTGAGCTTTAATGTATGACTGCTGCTTCAAAGATTAACACCACGCGGACTGTAAAAGAAAATAATTCTTCCAACATCTGTATCCTTTCCTCTCCAAGCATCTGTTTCCTGTTTTCAGATAAGACAAACTAAATGTGACTGTTTCTTTGCATTGATGATTATAAGTGTTACAGTCATCGATCTCTCGATTTAATTCGGTGGGGGAGACTAGAACTAGGGGATAGAGCCTCAAGATCAAGGGTAGCAGATTTAGGAGGGAGATAAGGAAGAGCTGCTTTTCCTTGGTGAATCTGTGGAATTCTCTGGCCATTGAAGCAGTGGAGGTGTCCTCAGTGAATATATTTAAGACAAGGTTGAATAGATTTTTATAAAGTAGGGGGAATTAAGGGATATGGGGGGAAAAGCAGGTAGATGGAGATGAGCCTATCATCTGATTAGCCATGATCTCATTGACTGGCAGATTAGGCTAATCGGGTCAGATGACCTCCTGCTCATGTTCTTGTGTAGCTGTGAACTGCTACTAATTGCAACGCAAGTCCATTTTGTTTAGAATTGGGTTAATTTTATTCTGTGCTAGCATTGGCAAGGCACACATGTGACAGAGGACACCAAATTTCATGCTACAAACTAATCTATTGTCATAGAAGGAAGACATTTGGCCCAATGATATCTACGCTGGCTCTCTGAAGGAACAATCCAATTTCACTTATCTAGGTATCCAAAGCATTTATATTTTTTCTCCAAACTATATAGCTCTTACCTTGAAGATGATGTGGAGTGTAAAAAAAAAAAAAAAAAAAAAAAAAATATAATTCATGCAACATACAGTATTTGAAGTTACTATTCAATTTGGCAATGTCATCTTTCAGATGGTGCATTACAGATTGGAAAAGTTAATTGTGTTAAAAATCTTTCCCCTCATGTCCCATCAGTTAATTTTCCTGCCAAACAACACATCTGCACCCCTTCGCTAATGATCCCTGCTTGTGGAAGCAGTTTACTTTAAATATTCAGTCGGAATCCTTCATGTTACTGAACTCGCTCAATCTTATATATTCTGAAGAGATACAATCCAGTTACACTCATTTTTTTAATAGCAATTGCAAATCACTCTTGGTTATATTACAGCTCAGTAATATCACCCAGACAGTCTCGCTGTGTCACAATGTCAGATGTGAGAAGGCATTATTCCAAGTCACTGAACTATCTAGTTCTCCATCAGGGAAATAGGGGTTTTATTCATCTGTATGAGTTGCTTTTGGACCAAAACCTACTCCACCCATCATACCAAAATTCAGCCATTTTTTATCTCAATAAACAGTCCCAAAGGATGAAAGTTGACGAGAGTATCAGCAAATCTCTATCAAGGAAGAACCTTTCATCCCAGCAATCTTGGCTCGGAGATCATGGATCTTTGACCCAGGACCACCAACCCAACCCAGCTCATACTTTCAGTGAAAATAACAAAACTTGATTCAAATGGAGCATTTCTGGGAAGAGATGTTGAACTTCAACATTGCTATTTATAACTGTGAATCATAAGTAAATGAAAACTAGGAATAAAGAGAATGAAATAAAAACTGCAGGAGGAACTCAATGAAACAGACAGCATCTGTAGAGGCAAAGGGATGGTCAACATTCTGAGATGAGTCACTGCATTAAGATTAGATCTAGTACTTGACCATCCCTTTGCCTGTACAGATGCTGCTTGACCTACTGACTCTTCCAGCAGTTTTAATTTTGCTTCCGTGTCCAGCATCTTCTTTCTCTTGTGTCTCCAGGAATAAATAAAGGGTATTTGCCCTCAATTGCCTATCCTTTTTTGACGGCTGTCAGACATGCCTACTTAACTCTTTTGATGCCACTCAATATCTTCCAACTCCCACCAAAAATCCTTATCTCCCCTTAAATTTCTTATACGAGCTGTCGGTGAACATCCCTCTTCTACTCCTTTTATGAAGTTCAAATACCATCACTGTTGTATAGTGTTGCTTGTATATATTGTATTATAGAGCTGAATATGTATTGTTTGTCTCTGTGTTGTCTGGTTGTGTGCCTGTGTGGTTTGCACTGACGACGCTTTCTCATCGGGTTTTACTTGTACAATTAGATGACAATAAACTTGACTTGACTTGTGAAAGACCTGGCTTGAACCACTTTAATGATTTCCCATCATGATGAGATCTTTGGCACAACAATTAATTCTCTCAAAAGATTTGTGTCTTTAGCTCTACCAGCTACTTACATACTGTAGGTGCCTACCTGATTTTTATTCCACTGAGGGAGTTGTTCTCTATCATGTAATCATGGCATGTTATTCCCTTGGCAGTGAAACAGAGTTAACATATCACATCTGATGAAGGGTCTTTAACCTGAAACATTAGCTCTGTTTCTCTTTCTACTTGTGCTGTCTGACTGTCTGATTTTTATTGCAGATAGGCAAGGTGAATGGGAATTATCTTTATCCCAAAGTAAGGAGACAGGTGGTCTCAAACTTGGGGCATATATTTAAATTGAGAGGGAGAGGATATAAAGGGGACAACTTTTTTTTTTAGACATACAAAGTGCAGTAACAGGCCTTTTTGGCCCATGAGCATATGCCACCCAATTGATCTACAAACCCTGGTACATTTTGAACAGTGGGAGGAAACCGGAGCATCTGGAAGAAACCCACACAGACACAGGAGAAAGCAAAAACTCCTTAAAGACAGGAACCCTGGTCTCGATCGCTGATCCTGTGTGGTGCACTGTTAGCCAGAATCAGACACACACAAAGATAAAGACTGTACAACAGGCTTTAATCCATAAAGACTTCCACAGAGCCAGGATGGCTGTGGCTGCAGCAACTCTGAGTGAGGCCTCGGGAGGCCGGCGCAGGCTTATATCCCGGAGGGTGATTGACACCTGACCGGGTGGGACTGACTGATTGACAGCTGGCCAGGTGTTGTCTTGTCCCCTTACACCTGCAGGTACAGAGGTTTCCCCCTGCAGTAGGCCGGTGGTACACTCCTGCAGGTACAGAGGTTGCCCCCTGCAGTAAGCTGGTGGTACACTCCAGCAGGTACAGAGGTTGTCCCCTGCAGTAGGCCGGTGGTACACTCCTGCAGGTACAGAGGTTACCCCCTGCAGTAGGCCGGTGGTATACACCTGCAGGTACAGAGGTTGCCCCCTGCAGTAGGCCGGTGGTATACACCTGCAGGTACAGAGGTTGCCCCCTGCAATAGGCCGGTGGTGGTACACTCCTGCAGGTACAGAGGTCGTCCCCTGCAGTAGGCTGGCGGTGTGCTAACAGCTATGCTAAACATGCTACCCAGTCACACAGAGTGTAGTCGCACTTTGTCACAGAGAGTGTGATAGGAATGTAGAACAAGATGATAAAGGAAGCAATATATGTGGGTGAAATTATAACATTTAAAGATATTTAGTACATGAATAGGAATGGTTTAGCGGGATGTCGGGCAAGGAATGAAGAGAGATTTGATAGAGGTATACAAATTATAATGGGTATAGAAAGAGTAAATGCAATGGTTTTTTCCTCTAGGATTAGGCAAGATACAAACCAGAGAGTGGGTTAAGGACGAAAGGAGAGAAGTTTAGGAGGGATTTCTTCATGTGGAGAGTAGCAGGTGTATGGAACGAGCTGCCAGCTGAAGTGATGAATGTGGGTTCAATTTTAACATTTAAGAAAAATTTGGACAGGAATATGCACGGGAAGGGTATGGTGGAATATGGACAGGGAGCAGGTCAGTGGGACTAGGCAAAATAATAGTTCAGCACAGACTAGAAAGGATGAAGGGCCTGCTCTGTTTTCTGTGGTTTTAAGTGGTGGCAACTGGGACTGGCTTATATAGACCAGCTGATTGATATGGGCTTGTTTCTGTGCTGTATAACTCAATGACTCCATGATTCTACTTCCAGCATAGAAGATGTTCATTTTATGGACAGCGTGCTGGGATAATAATTAGCGCGGTTGCTTTGTGGTTCTCGAAACCTAGGTTCTATCTTACCATGGGCGCTAATGCTATGGCGTTTGCATGTCCTCTCCATAACCTCATGGGTTTCAGCTGAGTTCTTCCAATTCCTCCACATCTCTTGTGCTGGCAGGTTTATTGTTTACTGTAAACTAAGGTACATGTAGATACATAAATGACAAATGAACCAAAGGAGAGTGGAGGAGTAAAGAGGAAGTGTACACTACAGAGGGCTGGGCATAGCATAGCCCCAAAGGGCTGGGCATAGCATAGCCCCAAAGGGCTGAATAGATCTTTTCTATGCCATAATCAGTGAGTATGTCCAGGAGGTAAATGGTGTTGCTAAAGTGTTAATTTTTTCGGAATATAGAGAGTGCAATACAAACGGATTTTATTTGCAGTATTATACTGAAGGCACCTTTGCCAAATGTGTGGGACTTGTTTAATAAATCAGATATAATAAAACCTCTGCTATCTGGCACCTATGGGGACTGATAGATGCCAGATAAGTGAATTTTCTGGTTGCTTGAGATTTTATATTGTGTGATTGGCCAACTAACCATTGTGGGGGACACTAATTTTAAACATTCATATTTTTTACCTATTTATTTTCCGCAATTTGTTTTGCCAATTGCTGGAGGCTGCCGATTGCTTGAATTCCGGATAATGGAATTCAAGCAACCGGCAATATTCTATGCAATATTTGGTGCTCTATGCTTTGAGGATATAACAAACTCTTCTGAGCATGGAGCACATAAACGAATTCAACCAATTCCTCATTTCAGACACTTTTTTTCCCTGATTCCGTTTCCATGAACTCCCTCCCAGACGTTATTTCCATCACCGCCTTTCCTGTTGATTCCCCCCAACTGGTCTATTGCCGCCACTTCCCTGACAACCATTTTCCCAGTGTTAACTCCCATGGAGGGAAACAGTACAGAAACAGGCCTTTCTGCCCATCACATCTACACACTGACCCTATTTTTATCCTGATCCTGCCCCAATCTATCTTATTCTTGCCATATTATTGTCAACCTTTCCTCATATTCTACCACTCACATGCCCGGTACAGGAACAATTAAAGTGACCAATTAACCAACTCACCTGCACCTCGTTGAGATGTGGAAGGAAACCGGAGGACCTGGATGAAACTCATGCAGTCATGGGGAGCTTATGAACAACACCTGAGATCAGAATTCAACCATTAAGGAAGTAGCTTTACTAAATGCACACTGCTGCACCAACTTCAATTCCAATCCTTTCTGTCATGCTCTCACCCTGACTCTCCTTTCAACACATCCCACCACACTACTATATGTTATTATGGACTGACTGAAGAAGGCACGTGTGTGTTTTTACCTTGAGTATAATGTGTAAAAGACTAGCACTGTTACAGCCTACACAAACCTGGCACAAGTTTGTATGTTTGTTTGCTAGGCAAATGTCGAGTATAAATAATTCAGCTCTCAAGGTCAAAGCCAGGTGCACCCTCACTCTCAGGACCTTGCCTCTGTATGCTGTGCCCTATCTGAATTTTTATTGCTCAGTTCTGCACAGTAACTGCTTTGGCAGGGATTTTTTAATTTTTGGTAAGTGTGCCTTTTTACAATCACACCTGAAAGAAGTGCTGCCACTGAGCAGGACTGCCACTTGCACAGGCCTAACTCATGCGCAGGCCTCTCACTTGTACAGGCCTTCCAAATGCACAGCCCTCCCACTTGCACCGGCCTCCCGCTTCCACAGCCTGCTCAGGATTTCAGTTGAGCACCTTTTTGTGTTCTTGTAATAAGCCAGTCTCTACTTTCTGGTCTGTTGAATATGGAACCACTTGTCTTCCTGCAGGTTTTTTTTTTTGCTGGTCTTACTGAAAACTTAGTTTTGAACAGGAATCTGCTGAAACCACATAGGGTGTGGGAATAGGTTTCCGGTTTGTGACAGCTTACTTGAGGTCATTCAGCAGAATGTTGTAAGCACCATGTCAATGGCCGCAAGGGCAAAGGATCTAATCCTTTAAATAATGTTAAATGATAAACCAGTCCCTTGACTCTCTTCCCTCCTTTAAACTTACTATGACTTTAAGACTTAGGACCAGAATTAAGCCATTCAGCCCATTGAGTCTGTCTGCCATTCAAACCATGACTAATGTATTTTTCCATTCAACCCCACCTATCTTCGTATCATCGACAAACTCGACCACAAAGCCATCTGTTTAGTCATCCAAAACATGTACCTACCCTACACAGACCCTGGGGGAATACCATCAGCCATTGGTAGCCAGCCAGAAAAGACTCGTTCTTTGCCTTCTACCAGTCAGCGAATTTTCTATCCGTGCAGTACCTTTCCTGTAATATCATAGGCTCCATTCTTGTTTAGGAGCCTTATGTGCATCACCTTGTCAAAAGGCTTCTAAATTCCAAATAAGCAACATTCACTGACTCACCTTTGTCAGCCCTGCATGTTACTTCTCAAAGATCTCCCCTGATGGAAACCATGCCAACTTTGTCCTATTTTACCTTGTGCTTTCAAAGTACTCTGAAACTTCATCCTTAAAAATGAACTTCAGATTTCATGTTGAAGTACATACATGACATCACATACAACCCTGAGATTCTTTTTCCTGCAGGTGCGACAGAATTGCAGCCAATTGGTAGTGCAAAACAAAACTGTACAGAGCATAAACATGTAAACAAAGAACTGCAAACAGACAATGAATGCCAACAAACTGACTGCAACACAGAGAATAAAAAAGAAAATCAATAATGAAGTGCACAAGTAAGAGTCCCTAAATGAGTTTCTGATTGTGTTTGTCGTTGAGTCTGATAGTGGAGGGGTAGCAACTGTACCTGAACCCTAGTGGTGTGAGTCTTGTGACATCCATACCTCTTTCCTGAAGACAGCAGCAAGAACAGAGCGTGTGCTTGGTGGTGAGTATCTTTGGTGATTGCTGCTGCTCTCCAATGGCAGCATTCCTTGTAGATGTTTTCAATAGTAGGGAAGGTTTTGCCTGTGATGTCCTGGGCTGCATCCATTACCTTTTGGAGGGCTCTATGCTTGGGGGTATTGGTGTCCCCACACTACACTGTAATGTAGCTGGTCAGCCACATCTCTGCAGACATTTGCCAGGGTTTCTGGTGTCAGGCCAAACCTTTGCAAACCTCTGAAGCAGTAGAGGCACTGATGTGCTTTCTTCACAATGCCATTGGTGTGTTGGGTCCAGGAAAGATCCTCCAAGATAGTTACACCCCCAAGAACTTGGTTTGCTCACCCTCTCCGCCTCTAATCCCCCAATAATCATTGGATTGTACACCTCTGGCTTTCCTTTCCTGAAGTTAACAATCAGCTCTTTAGTTTTGGTGACACTGAGTGCCAAGTTGTTGTTGGTGTAAAATTCAGCCAAGTTTTCAATCTCCCTCCTCTATGCTAACTCATCCCCTTCCTTTATACAACCCACTACTGTGGTATCATCAACAGATTTGTAGATGGTGTTATTGTTGTACCGAGCCACACAGTCATAGATGCGAAGTGAGTAGAGCAGGGGGCTAAGAACAGAGCCCTGTGGCGCTTTGGTACTGGTGAGATTGTGGAGGAGAAGTTCTTACCAGTCCTCACTGATTGTGGTCTAGAGGTGAGGAAATCCATGATCCAATTACACAGGGGCGTGTTAACTCTCAGGTTGTGTAGTTTGCTGATCAGTTTTGAGGGGATGATGGTGTTAAATGCTGATAAATGCTGTCGATAAAGAACATCCTGGTGTATGCATCTTTGCTGTCTAAGTCAAGTTAAATCAAGACTTGAGAATCTTACCAACTTTTATAGTTAGGCAAAACAGTCAATAATTTCTATCTTTGAACATCTTTTGGTTCTAGTATTTCAAAATATTTTATTCAATCTTTTTACTTTATGCACCAATGAAGTGCATGTTAATAATATTTTTAATATAGATAGGATGCTTTGTTACACATGCTGTATTATAAACCGTGGTCCTGATGACAAATCGCCATTCCTGTTGGCAGTGCTGCGTCGAAGATGTGGTCTAAAAGCTGAGTGACAGACAGCATGACGCAAATGGTGCATTGACTTTTTGTGCCGCAGATATGGAAATACAGATGTTGATTTACTGATCCAGGGTTACAGATGTTCAAATGGACTGACATGTTACAGATGGATTTTAGTGTTGTTGAATTAGAATCAGAATCAGATTTCATTGTCATAAATGAGTCACAAAAGTGAGTTCAATGTCCATTTGGAAATCTGAGGGCAGAGGGGAAGAAGCTGCTTCTGTATCGTTGGGTGTTTGTCTTCAGGCTCCGGTACCTCCTTCCTGATGGTAGCAGTATGAAGAGGGCATGGCCTGGGTGATGAGGGTCCTTGAGGATGGAGGCTGCTCTCTTGAGACACTGCCTCTTCAAGATGTCCTTAATGGAGTGAAAAGTGATGCCCAGGATGGCACTGGGCAAGTTCTCAACTCCCTGTAGCCTTTTCCTGTCCCGTGCATTGGCACCTCCAGACCAGAGAGTGAGGCAACCAGTCAGAATGCTCTCTGCGGTACATCTGTAGAAACTTGCAAAAGTTTTTGGTGACATACCAAATCTCCTCACACTTCTCACAAAATATAGCCACTGGCGAAGTTTTTTTGTGATTGCAATGATATGGAGGCCTTCAGAGATGTTGACACCCAGCAATTTGAAATTTTTAATCCTTTCCAATGCTGACCCCTCAATGATGACTGGTTTGTCCGCTCCCGGCCCGCTCCCGCTCCCGCTCCCGGCCCGCTCCCGCTCCCGGCCCGCTCCCGCTCCCGGCCCGCTCCCGCTCCCGGCCCGCTCCCGCTCCCGGCCCGCTCCCGCTCCCGGCCCGCTCCCGCTCCCGGCCCGCTCCCGCTCCCGGCCCGCTCCCGGCCCGCTCCCGGCCCGCTCCCGGCCCGCTCCCGGCCCGCTCCCGGCCCGCTCCCGGCCCGCTCCCGGCCCGCTCCCGGCCCGCTCCCGGCCCGCTCCCGGCCCGCTCCCGGCCCGCTCCCGCTCCCGGCCCGCTCCCGCTCCCGGCCCGCTCCCGCTCCCGGCCCGCTCCCGCTCCCGGCCCGCTCCCGCTCCCGGCCCGCTCCCGCTCCCGGCCCGCTCCCGCTCCCGGCCCGCTCCCGCTCCCGGCCCGCTCCCGCTCCCGGCCCGCTCCCGCTCCCGGCCCGCTCCCGCTCCCGGCCCGCTCCCGCTCCCGGCCCGCTCCCGCTCCCGGCCCGCTCCCGCTCCCGGCCCGCTCCCGCTCCCGGCCCGCTCCCGCTCCCGGCCCGCTCCCGCTCCCGGCCCGCTCCCGCTCCCGGCCCGCTCCCGCTCCCGGCCCGCTCCCGCTCCCGGCCCGCTCCCGCTCCCGGCCCGCTCCCGCTCCCGGCCCGCTCCCGCTCCCGGCCCGCTCCCGCTCCCGGCCCGCTCCCGCTCCCGGACCGCTCCCGCTCCCGGACCGCTCCCGCTCCCGGCCCGCTCCCGCTCCCGGACCGCTCCCGCTCCCGGACCGCTCCCGCTCCCGGACCGCTCCCGCTCCCGGACCGCTCCCGCTCCCGGACCGCTCCCGCTCCCGGACCGCTCCCGCTCCCGGACCGCTCCCGCTCCCGGACCGCTCCCGCTCCCGGACCGCTCCCGCTCCCGGACCGCTCCCGCTCCCGGACCGCTCCCGCTCCCGGACCGCTCCCGCTCCCGGACCGCTCCCGCTCCCGGACCGCTCCCGCTCCCGGACCGCTCCCGCTCCCGGACCGCTCCCGCTCCCGGACCGCTCCCGCTCCCGGACCGCTCCCGCTCCCGGACCGCTCCCGCTCCCGGACCGCTCCCGCTCCCGGACCGCTCCCGCTCCCGGACCGCTCCCGCTCCCGGACCGCTCCCGCAGTCCACAATCAGCTCCTTGGTCTTGCTAACTTTGAATGCAAGGTTGTTATTGTGACATCACTCAACCAGCTGATCTATCTCACTCCTGTACACTTCCTCATTGCCATCTGTTACTCTGCCGATGGCTGTGGTGTCATTGCCAAATTTGTAGATAACATTTGAATTGTGCTTAGCCACACAGTCATGGGTGTGGAGCAGTGAGCTAAGCACGCATCCTTGAGGTGCACCTGTGTTGATTGTCATTGAGGAGGAGACTTGGTTTTCGATTCATACTGACAGTGGTCTTCCAATGAGGAAGTCGATCCAGTTGTAATAATGTAGTATTACATGACAATAATGGAACCTTTACCTTTAGTAGTCCAGATTGGGAGGGAAATAAAAATTAGCTAGTCCAGTCTCTCAGTTTTCCAGTGATGTCCGATGGATCAAAACTTGCATATAACTCTCATCAATACCACCAAGACCCAATCCTTGTTCTGATCCTCCCACCTCCATGATCAAATCATGTCAAGACATTCAAAACCTAGATCCACACAGAAAAATCCAGTAGGAAATTCTATGCCCGTCCCCTATTACTGCAAGAACCTGACCCTTTTGGAGAGGTGGGATAACAAAAGCAGAAAAAGAAGATATTAATCCTCCAGCAATTGAGCCCATTTGATTGACAGATGCAGTGTTTTTATTTTGTTTCAGCCAGAGGTGAACACAGTGAGAGACAATAATGTAGGTCACTGTTAACTGGAGCAGACTACATGGGAATCTAAATATAGGTCATTGCCATTCAGAGAATTAACTCAGTTCATTTAGTTAGAGCTATGATGTTATGAGCATATTTAAACAGAAAGAAGGTCAGTTCACAACACCAATGCATAATGATGGACGAGGGATTTCCAATTCATGTTAATTATTCATGGGCCTCAAATGAAATGAGCCACTAACTGTAGGCTTGATAGCAACATATCAGAGTGTTGGCTCAAGATATGATCCACTCCATCAGCCAATACTATCCTGCCAGTAGATGGTCTTATCCATTCATGGTTCATCAATTGACAATAACGTCCAACCGAATTCGGGCATGACTCACTCGATTTTAGCTACTCATTCAATCATCTGCTAGCAGATATATTTTGTGTATTAGGAATGTAGCCTCCACAAGACCACTCTGCCATTAAATTGGAATGTGATTGGCCTTCATCATAGCTCAACCCTGGGTCCTGAAATTGGATCCTGTTGCACCTAATTTCCATGCATAGAGGTTGCTTAGACCTGATTAGACCACGCATGCAATTACTTCTTGGGAGCATTATGCCCATTGTGAGATGGACACAATCATTTCCTTAGCTCAGCTGGTATTTACCAGCTACACTCATGGGCTTAATGGCATCACTAGTCTCTTACTTTAGAAGCAATTAATGACTTTGACTGATAATCACAAAAAGTTTGGAGTACATTGAACAGGGACCAGAAATAACATGTCAATTAAAGATTCAGCACTCTGGCGCTATCAATGGTAAATTATATTGGCAATTCTCCCTTCACTGATGTCAACCCTTTTGTACAAATCAATGCTGAGGTGCACATTGTGGCCACTGGAAAGTTGATCAGCATAAAACTCATTGTGGCCCAGGGCTACTCAAGGGGCAGGATGTGACTGCAACAGTATTTAATTTTTTTGAATAATTAGACATACAGCATGATAACCGGCCCTTCCAGCCTATGAGCCCATATCTCCCAATGAAACTAAAGCCCCAGTACATTTTTGTTTGGAGGATGGGAGGAAATTAGAAGCCCTGGAGGAAACCCACACAGACATGATATTTCTTTTATTGTAATAAAGAAACTTGGGTTCTTTTAAAACAACTATACTTTATTAGCTAAAGAACTCCTGACCATGTGGAGGCATCCATCTTGAATCCAACACAAGCTGCAATAAACTAGTCTCTGACTCCCTCTAATGGTCAGGAGGATCACCAGCACCCTATTATTACAATAGGCAGAACAGCGTCGGATTTGAACCCTGATCACTGGCACTGTAACAACGTGGCACTAACTGCTATGCCAAACGTGCCACTATCATGTGCAGGTGACCGAAATAGGACATTTCCATGTTTTTTTCTTCCCTGCATTTTTCTCATGACTGTTGTATACAGCGACATTGTTGCTGAGGTGAGAGAGTTTACTAAGCTGCGATATGCTTCCCAGCGATCGGTGTGCCAACGCAAGCCCATTGTGCTTCTCTTTTTAGGATGCAAAATGCCAGAGGGTGTACTGTATTTAATGTACTTTTGACTAATTTTGCAAATATTTGCCAGAGATCTGATTAACCATGAGCTCTGTACACAGCTCACATTTAAACCATCACAAAGGACTGAAAACCAATGCCTCTATTGATTCTGCATCCCGGGCTCTCAGGTAATCCATCGATCTCAGTTCTAACAAGCACGGTTTATACCCCATCTCAACTCCAGATTTCCACCCTTTGCATGAAGCAATGCTTCATTAATGATGCTGAACCACTGCTGCTGAATCATTTCTGCCCCTTCCTCCAATTCATATGCCTTTATTCGGTGGGTTGGTTTCTGATTTGATTTAACAAGTGATGCAAGCAAGGGTTGGGACAGGGCTGAAGATGGTAAACGAATATCAGGGGAAACTAAGATATGGACAACAGTGAGCCTTTCTAACCTCTCCTGAGGGATTTTGTGTGGGTAGACTTGATGGGCAAATTGTCCTCCTTCTGTGCTATAGATTTTCTGGTATGGGTGGTGGTTTGCAGGCCAACAGCAAACTAATACCTGACCAAGCTTGCCTTTCTCACACCACACCCCCAACCCCCACAACCCGAGGGCCTGCTTATCCTGTTGGCCTGAGCAGGATCAATAAAAGAAACACAAGTTACTACTCAGAAGCACTCTTACCTGTTGAGACAGGACACGATGAAGTGCATTCACAAAGGTGCAGTAATATATTCGCAAAGCTGACTCCAAACAAACATTCATTGAAACCAGCCAACACCCTATAACATCATCAGACTCTGATGACCCTGGTTAGGCTGCTGCCTGGGGCCACTTACGACTGGTTCCTGCTCCTGTTTGCCTTCTGCACAAAAAGTAAAGCTTCTCTAAAATCCTTTCACTAAATAGCCAGGTGAATGAATATTCAGGACAAAACAACCCTTTGATTCAAAAAATGTAAGGGCTTCATTGTGCTAAATAAATGCAAGTCTCTTTTCTTGAGAACAGAAGAGTGGAGGGCCAAGACAAGTCAATTCAAGTCAAGTTTATTAACATCTGATTGCACAAGTCTTCTTTCTTCTTTGGCTTGGCTTCGCGGACGAAGATTTATGGAGGGGGTAAATGTCCACGTCAGCTGCAGGCTCGTTTGTGGCTGACAAGTCTGATGCGGGACAGGCAGACACGGTTGCAGGGGAAAATTGGTTGGTTGGGGTTGGGTGTTGGGTTTTTCCTCCTTTGCCTTTTGTCAGTGAGGTGGGCTCTGCGGTCTTCTTCAAAGGAGGTTGCTGCCTGCCAAACTGTGAGGCGCCAAGATGCACGGTTTGAGGCGATATCAGTCCACTGGCGGTGGTCAATGTGGCAGGCACCAAGAGATTTCTTTAGGCAGTCCTTGTACCTTTTGGTGCACCTCTGTCACGGTGGCCAGTGGAGAGCTCGCCATATAACACGATCTTGGGAAGGCGATGGTCCTCCATTCTGGAGACGTGACCCACCCAGCGCAGTACAACCAGAAGAAATGACGTTTTCCAATCCTCGGTGCAAAGCGTGCAGACAATCAACCAGACATAGCACACATACTGTAAAGACAAGCAATACATACACAGGACAAGCATTCTATACCAATAAATAAATAAACAACGATGTGGAAATATGAGAATCTCAGATGGTCAGTGTGAGCAGTTCCTTTGGTCATTCAGCATTCTCGCTGCCCATAGGAAGAAGCTGTTTCTCAGCCTGGCAGTGCTGGCTATGATACTCCTGTATTTGTTTCCCAGTAGGAGCAGCTGAAAGATGGTGTGTGGAAGAGGTCCTCAACGATTTTGCGCTCCCTCTTCAAAGATCCCAGTAGATCACTTTGATGGGTGAGGGAGACTCCAGAATGCTCTCTACCACTTTTATGGTCCTGTTGATTGACCTCTGATCCATTTCTCTGTAGTAACCGTACTGCACTCAATAGAGCTCCTGTAAAAGGTTGACATAATGGATGGGGGTAGCCTTCATTAGGAAATGCACTTTCATGACCAGTGAAGAGATGTTGACAATAGGTCACTATTTAAGTGAAGTCCAAGGAACTACAGAGTTATTGATGTGTGATGGAGGATAGTCGTTCCTCATCCTCTTGAAGTCCACGATCATCTCCTTCATCTTGTCCACATTGAAACTCAGGTTGTTACTCTCTCACCATATCACAAAACATTCCACCTCTTCTCTGTAGTGCACCTCATCTTTGTTACTGATGAGGCCAACTACTGCTGTGTCATCTGTACATTTGATGACACTGTCGGAGCTGGATGGGAGTGGGCTGAGCACAGAGCCCTGAGATGTGCCAGCTTGATGATACTCCATGTTCTACTACTGACTCTGACAGAGTGGAGTCTTTCCCTCAGGAAGTCCAGAATCCAGTTACAGAGAGGGGTACCAATGAGGGCAGCTTCTCCACCAACCTCTAGTGAATGATTGTATTAAATTGTAAGTTGATGAACAGCGGCCTGGCATCATTCTCCAGGTGGGTAAGGATGGAGTGAAGGGACAAAGCTATAGTATCATCTGTGGAATGGTTTCTTCTATAGGTGAATTGAAATGGTCCAGCATCTCTGGGAGGTACACTTTTGTATGTTTCATCACCAGATGCTTGAAGCATTTCATAATGGTGGCAATCAGTGCCATAGAATGGTAGTCATTGAGGGCTGTTACCGTCACCCTCTTTGGTACCTGGACGATGGTGGCTGTCTTGAATCCTGTGCGAACTTCTGCTGTGAAGTATTGAGATGACATGAAGAAGATGTAGGGTGACCTAAAGGAAGACTTTAGAGCGATGAAAGGTTTCGTGGAGGGTTCCAGTTGTGGGGAGGAGACCATCATTGCAAGAGAGACACCAAGAGATCTCTAAGGGAATTCAGAAGCATTATCTTCAACCAAAGAATGATGGGAATACAGAACTCCCAAACACAGGCAGTGTGGTAGCAAATGATGAGGCTGAACTGGTGTTCGCGCTGTGGTCTTCTCGACATTCTCTGTTGTATACACAGGACTGATCCTGAGGTTTTCTATTGTCTGTCACTTGAATTCCACTCCCACTTATATATTGTTTGATCAATGTTCAATGATGAGCTTGGTGAACTATATCTCATCTTCCGATGAAGTACAGTTCACACTGAATATTGACTTCAACAATTTCATGTAACCTCCCTGGCCTGCAACAGAACAACCTGGATCAGATGAAAGGTCCAGTATTTCCAACTCCACAGCTGCTGCCCAGCCCATTCAATATGTCCAGCATTAGGCTTCGTCATAGTTCCAGCATTATTTTTCTCTCTCCTTGTTTATCTTCCCCTGTGTATAACTCATTCGGACGGATCAGCTGGATATAACAAGTTTTCACCACCAGCCACATTCCCACCCCCCACCACCCCCCCAACCCCAGCTGGTATCACCACTGCCACTGACATGATATCTCCCAGGGTCTCCATGAGTTTTTGTTCTCATTGCCTGTCTCCTTTCTCTGAAACTTAAAACGTTAGATTTCCAACTTTTGCACAACCTGGTTTCTCTCCTTACAAATGATAACTAATCCATTGAGTACATTTTCTACTTTATTTTAGATTTCCAGTACCTACCATTTTTTTCTTAATTTAAATCAGATATTCAGCACGGTATCAGGCCCTTGCGGCCCATGAGCCAGTGCCACTCAATTACATTCAACACTCCTGGTGTGTTTTGAAGGGTGGGGGGAAACAGGAGCACCCAGAGAAACCCCACGTAAACACAGGAGGAACATAGAAACTCCTTACAGACGCCGTGGGATTCGAACCCAAGATCCGATCACTTGCGCTTTAACAGCATTACGCTAACCACTGATCTTATTCCAAAGCATGGTGGCGCTGTCAGCATATCTACTGCCTTGCTGTTCCAGTGACCCAGGTTCAATCCTCACCTCTGGTACTCCCCATGTGAAGTCTGCATGGTCCTCCTGTGGTTACATGGGTTTCCTGCCACATCCCAAAGGTGTCAGTGCTTGTAGGCTAATTAGCTGCTGTAAACTACCCTTCATGTGCAGGTGAAAATCTGATGGGAGATGGTGAAAATAGAGGGAGAATTAAAAGTGCTGGTGTAGGAACAATGTAAATGGATGGCCAGCATGGGCTCAGTGGGCAATGGGTCTGCTTCTTTGCTGCATCTCTCAACAGTAAAAGCCCTAAAATGCAGTCTGCTCAGGGATTGGGTCAGTCTGGGTTATTGGATTTTCCAGATTATAGGACAGTACATCTGTGGCGCTTACGCATTGCATGCATGCATGCATGCGCACGCGCATACACACGAAATGCATGCATGCAATGCCCGCACATAATGCACGGTGCCAGACAGTGTAAAGGAGAAGTAAAAAATCTTGTATAATAAGAACAAATGGGTCATGAGGGAAGGAATAGGTCCCCATAAGGATAGGAGGTGTGTCGATGTGTGGAACCAGAGAAGATGGGGGAAGATCTTAAATAATTATTTTGAGAATGTTTTGACTGTGAAACTGGTTAGCAGGAATGGGAGGTGAGGGAGTTAACTGAAACTAGCCTTGGGCATGCCTGCATCAGGAGTAAAGAAGTGTTAACAGTCTTAGATTGTACAAAGGTGGATAAATCTCCAGGTCCTGACCAGGTGCACCCCAAAATATTGTGAGAAGGCAGGAAGGAAGTGGATGGGGCCTTGACAGACTTATTTTTAAACTCATAGCTGACAGGAGAAGTTCCAGAGGACAGGAGGATGCCATTATTTAAAACCGGCTGCATAAGCAGTGGGAAAACTGCCACAGAGGATTCTGGGAGGTAGAATCTATAAACACTTGGATGGCTGGGGAAAATTAAAGAAACCCAGCATGGATTTGTGCATTGGAAATGGTGCTCATAAATTTGGAAGATTATTTTAAAGAAGTGACAAAGAGGGTAGACTAAAGCAGGGCAGCTGAAGTTATTTCCAGTAAAACCCCTGGTATCCGGCACCTATGGGGATTGGGAGATGCTGGATGAGTGTATTTTCTGATTGCTTGAGACTTACTCCTTACTAATACACCTGCATTAAGAATAAACAGTTTAAGAGACAAAAATACTGTACCTGTACTTGCACTAAAAAGGCTTCACTTGCATGAATATATAAACTTTTAAAGCATTTTACTTTATTTTCAGTCAAATTCTTTGAAAACATTTGACTGTCATTGCATCTGCAGGTTGCTTCCCCTCCACGGAGGCAACCCGAAGATGAACAATAATATATAGATGATTAACCACCCCCTCCCTCGAGTTTACTAGTAAAGCCTCTGACCAGGCGGACTCTTACTAAGCAGGGATAAGGAGACATGTTAAGAGAGTCACTCCCAACAGTGAGTGGCATCAACCAGCTCTTCATCCTGAGTGACACCATTGCTGTTCCACACAACTTTATTCAAACAGCTACCATGAGCAAAGCACGACCAAAGCACTCCACTGGCTGAATATTTGCTCCCATCTTCACCAAAGGCTTACGACATTTAATTTTACAATTGTAAACATGCATTTTTACTCATCATCTTATTCTTATTTATTTTAATTTTTAAAAATTTATTTTCCGCCAGCTGCTTGAGGCTGCTGGTTGCTTGAATTTCAGCTACCAGGGGTTTTACTACATAAGGACTTTAGTAAAGCATTTGTTAAGGTCCCATGTGGTAGGTTGATGTAGAAAGTTAGGGCACATGGGATAAGAGACCAACTGGATAAAAAATTTGGCCCAATGATAGGAATCAGAGAATGTTGCAGAGGGCATTTTTTCGGACTGGAGGGCAGAGACCAGAGAAGCGCCTCTGGGTTCAGGACGAGGAACCATATAACCATATAACAATTACAGTACGGAAACAGACCATATCGGCCCTTCTGGTCCGCACCGATTTAAGTGGAAGTCCTCTAGTTCCACCTACTTGCTCCCTGCCCATAACCCTCCAACCCCCTCACATCCATGCACTCATCCAATCTCCTCTTAAATGATAAAATTGACCCTGCTGCAATTACCTCTTCCGGAAGGTCATTCCACTCACCTTTGCTTTTTTAGAATATACATAAATGATGAAGAAAAGGGTATTTGTGGCAAGGTGAGTAAGGTTACTGATGAAACAAAAGTACATGCCCTGGTGGAGAATAAGAAGATAACCTGGTTTGCAACAGCATCTAGATCAATGGGAAACTGTGCTAAGAAATGGCAGATGCATTTCAACTTGGAGAAGTGCATGGTACTGCATTTGTGCAAACTGAACCAGGGTAGTGCGGACAATTAAATCATGAGGGGCATAGATAAGGGTGAATAGTGACAGTCTACTTCCTAGAATAGAAGAATCTAAGATGAGAGGCATAACTATAAAGGGGTGTGATTTCGAAGGGACTGTTCTTCGCTCAGAGGATGATGGTCAGATGGAACAAACTTCTAGAAAAAGTAATTGAGCATGTATTTTGGCTTCCTTTCAGAAACACCTAGATAACAGCATGGATGGAAGGGGATTGGAGAGGCAAGGGCAAGGAGAAAGGCACATTGTTTGGCATGGACAAAATGGGCCTGTATCCTGTTTCTGATCTATTGGGCTATATGAAGGAGATAGTCAAAGCCCACGAGTTGTACAGGACAGGTCAGGCCATTTGATCTAACTCATCCATACTGACCAAGTTGGCATTCAGGGCTAGTCCCATTTTTCTGCATTAACCCCATATATTTCTAAGCCTCTCCTATCCATATATCTGTCCAAATGCCTCTTGTATGTTGTTGATGTAAATATACGACTGTTTTAGCTTCTCCTGCCAGCCTTTCAAGATATGACTACATCTGAAGGAAACAATGTCCCTCAGGTCCCTCCTAAATCTCCTCTCTCCCATCTTAAACCTCTGGCCTCTGCTATGGGAAATAGATTGTGAGCTTTCATGAACCTCATGATTTTATAAAGTTCAGTAAGGTTATCCCTCAGCCTCCTACACTTTAGGGAATCAAGACCCAGCCTATTCAAATTCTCTCTGTAACTCGAGCCCTCCAGTTCCAGCAAACATCCTAGTGAATCTCCTCTGCACCCCTTCCAATTTATTGATATCCTCCAAGTGTGGTCCTGCCAAAGCCTTGCACTGCTGTATCATGAGATCACAATTTTTGTACCTAATAGACTTAAACAAGAAAATCTGCAGATGTTGGGCATTGAGTGCAATACACAAAAGTCCTGGAGAAACTGAACAGGTCACACAGCGTCCATGGGAAGTAAAAGGGAACCAGAGTTTCAGGTCTGAGCTCTTCATTGGGAATAAAGAAAAAAAACCAGTACCCCACTCCACAAAGGAGAGCATGTCCAACACATTCTGCACTACCCTGTCTACACAAGGTGCCAACTTCAGGTTATTATGCACCTGCACCCCAAGGCCTCTCTGTTCTTCAACACTCTCCAGGGGCCTGCCATTTACTGATGTAATCTCTCCTCTAGTCTGACTTAGCAAAGTGCAAGTCCTCACATTTGTCAGAGTTAAATTCCTTTTGCCACCTCTGCCCATCTTCACAGTGGATCTAGACCCTCTGATAAGATATCCTTCTTCACTGTCCACAGTTGTTGAACATGGATGGGGAATGGTAAGAAATAATGAGTGTTAAGGATGTCTCTTTGACGTACCTCACCAATAGGATGTTGGCGATGACTCACTTGGGGTGTGCTCTTGTCTCTGAGTCAGAATGTTGTGGTTATGCCTGTCGCTTGAGAGACCTAAGCTGGTGCTTACTGAAAGAACACTTACGGTCAGAAGTATCTTCATTCAGATGAAATGTTAATCAGAACCTGTGGCATATTTTGACATTTCCTGGGTAATCCTTATTCCTCAACCAACTGCATTGTAATGATCATCTTCTAGTTATTGATGGGAAGGTATACCCACATGAGTTGTTGTATTACAATAGAACATGATGTTCATTATCAGAAGGTGGAATCTAATGTAAAGCTCCTGGAGGCAATATATCATTGTGCACTGACTCATAAAGGAGTGCCAAATTGGATAGTCCATCAATTTCCTGCTTTAAAAATTAGAAATTATAATATGGACAGTATTCAATACTAAAGCATCTCCAATATGATCGGTTACCATAATGGTTAGTGCAATGCTATTACATCACCAGCGACCTGGGTTCAGATCTGGCTGTCTTTAAGGAGGTTGTACTGTTACGAGCCCAGAGGACCCATGAACCCAGAAGCAGTAGATATTGACCAAGACAAATGGTTACTTAAACAAAAGTTGCTTTGAATTATCTTTAAACATGAAAACAGAATCACACTTTAACTTAACTAACCTAACTTAACCCCCTTCTAATTCTAAGCACACGTGTGTGTAAGCTCAGAAAAGTTCTTTGGTTCGCAGTCCAATCTCACTTCTCATTCCTCCAAGTTCACTGGTTGCAGGCCATTCTTCTACTGTGCACAGAATTTAACATTTATAAAGTTCACCAGGCTTTGGTGCTTGAAAGGTAAATATTTACTGGTCAGGAAGGTTCTTGTCAGTTTTCAGAGAGAGATTTGTTGTTCAAGGACATCTACAAATGATTCCTTTTTAATCTTGCTGACGAAACTTTCCCCCTCAGGGTTCTCCAGATGATAACCTCTTTCTTTCAGGTCACCACAGAGTGCCTTTTTGTTTCTCTTATTCCAAATGAAACATTAGACAGCCAGTCCTCTCCTCTTGCATGAACCGCAAGGGCTTTGACCAGGCCATCTTCCAAATGGGGCTTTCCACAAGCTTGCCAGCTTGTCCTGTTCCAGTCCCAGTTGCTGCTGCCGACTGTAACACCGTAGCAGTGTTCTCTGTCTCTGTCACTCTCTCTCTGAGAGAAAGCCTGTTTTTCTCTCTCTGCTTGCAAAACCACATGACTCTTTTAGAACAGCAAGTACCCCTCCAGAGCTCCAACAAGCTCTTTCATCTGTTGCCTTTTGTTTACAATGATCCATTAGTGAAGTCTCTTAGGCACTCTCCAAAGCTCTTGCAAAAGCTATGAAGCCGTTATGTCTAGCATTAGCAGACCTCCAATGTTTCAAATAAGATCTCTTTTAAAGTGTTTGTATGTGACCTACTCTAACAAACCTTTCACAATTTATTTCCCAAAACATATCCATATACCCTGTCACATTACATTCTCCCCATTTCTGCATGGATTTCTCCAGGTGCTCCAGTTTCCTCCCACTCTTCAAAATGTAGGTCATTTGGGCGTAATTGAGCAGCCTGTTACTGTGCTGTATGACTAATTAAAAAATAACAGGGAAGTGCTCAGCAGCTCAAGCAACATCCATGAGGACCCAACTAGAGGCGAGGTTTTAGATCAAAGAGCCTTCAACAGATCTGGAAATGTGAGAAAACAAATGAGAGGTGGAGAGAGAAGAGGGAAATGCTTGTGATAGTGGGCAGATCAAAGTCACCCAGGTAACAGTTACTTTGAAAAATGGTTTTTGGAGACCAAGGAGTAAAATAAAATGAAACAAAAGACTGTCACATCTGTGAAGAGAGACAGAAATTAAGGAGAATCGCTGAAATCGTTACATTCATTATTGAACCCCAAAAACTACAGAATGCCCTGATTCCCCCATATATTGGGCATTGATAGAACAACGTAAGAGGTCAGAATGGGAAAAGGATGGAGAATTAAAGTGACAACTGACTAGAGTCATCCTTGTAATTCGGTTAGAGAAGTTCTGAAAAATGGTCTCGCTTATCATTAGGGTTCTAATTCTAATTAGAAATTAGAAATTCTAACTTCACAGCTGTTTTCACCAGTTGGACTATTTGGAAGATTTTTTTACTCCCCAAAATGTGAATCACATCATCACCCTGTACAAAAACAAAGGCGAGAAATCAGACTGCTCAAACTACAGGGGAATCACGTTGCTCTCCATTGCAGGCAAAATCTTCGCTAGGATTCTACTAAATAGAATAATACCTAGTGTCGCTGAGAATATTCTCCCAGAATCACAGTGCGGCTTTCGCGCAAACAGAGGAACCACTGACATGGTCTTTGCCCTCAGACAGCTCCAAGAAAAGTGCAGAGAACAAAACAAAGGACTCTACATCACCTTTGTTGACCTCACCAAAGCCTTCGACACCGTGAGCAGGAAAGGGCTTTGGCAAATACTAGAGCGCATCGGATGTCCCCCAAAGTTCCTCAACATGATTATCCAACTGCACGAAAACCAACAAGGTCGGGTCAGATACAGCAATGAGCTCTCTGAACCCTTCTCCATTAACAATGGCGTGAAGCAAGGCTGTGTTTTCGCACCAACCCTCTTTTCAATCTTCTTCAGCATGATGCTGAACCAAGCCATGAAAGACCCCAACAATGAAGACGCTGTTTACATCCGGTACCGCACGGATGGCAGTCTCTTCAATCTGAGGCGCCTGCAAGCTCACACCAAGACACAAGAGAAACTTGTCCGTGAACTACTCTTTGCAGATGATGCCGCTTTAGTTGCCCATTCAGAGCCAGCTCTTCAGCGCTTGACGTCCTGCTTTGCGGAAACTGCCAAAATGTTTGGCCTGGAAGTCAGCCTGAAGAAAACTGAGGTCCTCCATCAGCCAGCTCCCCACCATGACTACCAGCCCCCCCACATCTCCATCGGGCACACAAAACTCAAAACGGTCAACCAGTTTACCTATCTCGGCTGCACCATTTCATCAGATGCAAGGATCGACAATGAGATAGACAACAGACTCGCCAAGGCAAATAGCGCCTTTGGAAGACTACACAAAAGAGTCTGGAAAAACAACCAACTGAAAAACCTCACAAAGATAAGCGTATACAGAGCCGTTGTCATACCCACACTCCTGTTCGGCTCCGAATCATGGGTCCTCTACCGGCACCACCTACGGCTCCTAGAACGCTTCCACCAGCGTTGTCTCCGCTCCATCCTCAACATCCATTGGAGCGCTCACACCCCTAACGTCGAGGTACTCGAGATGGCGGAGGTCGACAGCATCGAGTCCACGCTGCTGAAGATCCAGCTGCGCTGGATGGGTCACGTCTCCAGAATGGAGGACCATCGCCTTCCCAAGATCGTATTATATGGCGAGCTCTCCACTGGCCACCGTGACAGAGGTGCACCAAAGAAAAGGTACAAGGACTGCCTAAAGAAATCTCTTGGTGCCTGCCACATTGACCACCGCCAGTGGGCTGATAACGCCTCAAACCGTGCATCTTGGCGCCTCACAGTTTGGCGGGCAGCAGCCTCCTTTGAAGAAGACCGCAGAGCCCACCTCACTGACAAAAGGCAAAGGAGGAAAAACCCAACACCCAACCCCAACCAACCAATTTTCCCTTGCAACCGCTGCAATCGTGTCTGCCTGTCCCGCATCGGACTGGTCAGCCACAAACGAGCCTGCAGCTGACGTGGACTTTTTACCCCCTCCATAAATCTTCGTCCGCGAAGCCAAGCCAAAGAAGAAATTATGTGTCAGAGGATTGGCTAAATGCTTGAAAAGGGGAAATAAATAAAGGCATCCATGTGGATGGACATTTCAAAGATCAGGAACAGACAAAATGGGCAGAATGGCCTCTTTCTATGCTGCACCATTCCTGTTCAGAACATCAGATCTCGGTTGCTGCAGTGTTGGTCATATTCACAAAGTCTTCACTTTCAGTAATGTGACACTGGGATGTGGGGACATTTATTTCATCTCAACTTCCATAGAGCACACAGCACAGAAACAAGTGAATATTTATTCTCTGCACATACCTCCTCACAACCATCTCATCTCAACCCAATGACCCATCCTTTAATTCCTCTCAACCCCAGGAACTTGGTCGTGCAACCATTACAGCAGGTCAGCCGCAGCTGGTGTGGACCTGCGGAGAGCAGGGAGTGAAGACACAGTTCTCCTGCCCTACGCCAGTCCTCTGCTTCCCCAGAGTCTGGAACCCCTCATGGCTGCAGCCGATCATAGGCTCCACCATCTTGATTGCGACTGCGAGGTCTGTGCCCAAGATAGTGGAGCCTATGATCGGCTGCAGCCATGAGGAGATCCAGACTCTGGGGATGCAGAGGAGTGGCGTAGGGCACCAGAAAACAGGGAGAACAACCCCCCCCCACCCCCATATGAGAAAAAGAAGCAGAGGGGATTACCCATGGGATGGTGACCATGGAGGCGGACCATTGAGGGGTTCTGCAGCTGAAGAACACACAGGCGGTTGGCTGTTGGCGACTCGAGGCGATGAACCCGTGCTTGCTGTGGACTGCTGGTGACCATGGTCAAGTGATTCACACCAGGCAGCAGACTGCTGGAGACTGGCTGGAAACTGGCTGTATGGGTACCAGGTATTGGAACCGGGATGCGAGAGGATGCCAAGGGTGCTGAAGGCTTCCTGATCTTGTCGGAGGTTCGGATCTGGAGCTAGGGCTGCTGATGGTTTGGACTGGACTCCGTGTGCCTGCAGTGCTGGAGGCCAAATCCATGGACATTTGGTGACACTGATGGGCTTTCTTTTGTTTCTCTTTCTCTGACTATAAGAGGCACTTCCAGGCAATTTCTGTTGAAGGCAAATCTGTCTGTCTTACGGGAGCTGAAAACAAATTCTGTGTAATATGGTACCTTATTTATTACAAGATAATAAAGGAATCTTGAATCTTGTCTCCGTTTTTTTAAAAAAAAAAGTATGGAATTGAGTTGGCATTGTGACGCTGCAAACTGATTTACTGCTTCATCCTTCAAATGACCCAGATTCAACACTGACTTCAAGAGCGATCTGTGTAGAGCAGAGGTTCTCAAACTGCACCCCCTAAACTTGTATTCCATCTCATGCAATCCCTGTACCATAAGTGCTCTGTGATTAGTAAGGGATTGCTTAAGGTGGCACGTGAGTGGGAAGGGAAGGTTGAGAACTACTGCTCTAGACAGATCGCTCTTGAAGTCAGTGTGGAACCTGAGTCATTTGCTTGAGAAAAATTGCCATTGGACCATTTCCTTTGGAGTTATGAAACCATGCACATAATTAGATATGATTAAAACAGTAGTTTTCAAACTTTTTCTTTCCACCCACATACCACCTTAAGCAATCCCTTACTAATCACGGAGCACTGATGGCATAGGGATGATTTAAGGTGGAATGTAATTTTAAGGGGGCAGTTTGAAAACCAGTGGTGTAGAGGGAGAGGCAGAGAGAACATCGAATTTGCACATTCTCCCTTTGGATTTGCATGACCTCCAAGAACTTTGATTTCTTCCTGTGTCCCAAAGACTTGTTGATAGTTGGGTTAATCAGCCACTCTACATTATCTCTAGTGTGCAGCTGATCTGGAGAAGTTGTTGAGAATGTTGCAGAATCAGATGGGATTGCCGTAAATACTGTTTCAGAGCAGTATTTGTTTATGACATTCTGGTAGAATATTCTGTGGCCTAACCACTTCATGGATTGAGAATGATACACACATGATCAAAGTGATGTTATCCTTATTTGTATGAACTAAAAAGGTGCTGTGGATCTTTTGCAGTACTCAGATGTGCTGGAGAACTCCACAGGCTATGCAGCATCCATAGGAAGTAAAAAGCAACCGAACTTTTGGGCTCGAGCTCTTTATCGGGAATCAAGTAAAACAGGACAACACCTGAATAAAAAGAGTGGGGGGTGAGGGGGGGGGAGAGGAAGGAGGCAGGAAAAGGAGAGGGGAAGGGAGAGTGGAGAAGAGGAAAAAGTGCAGGCTAACAATTATGATGTGGATACAGGTCGGACGGGTAGAAGAGAAAGATACTGAGGAGTGTTGGGAGAGAGGTCAGAGGGCTAAGAAGGGTTATCTCTGTGATAGGATGAGGATGGGAAGGGGGTGGGGAGCTGCGAATCTTTCACCGTTTTTACCTCAAAAAGCTGTTCATGCTCAGCCATTGCTTAAGTTGCTAGATTCCCTTTGCTGACTCTCCCAACTCCCAGACCATGACCTGAAGTGGAAAAGCGACAAAAATTATGTGACTACAAGAGCAAATCAGAAACTGGGCCTCCTCCGCTGCCTTCTCAACCGCTATTATGAATGGACATTAAATAGTGGTTTGTCAGCAATGCCCAAATCCCATAACAATTAACAAATTAAAGTACTTTGAAAGCTCAGTTCCTTAGATAAATGTTTATAGATCACTATGGAGACTTTCCATCACAAATCTTGTAAGCTGTCCACAAGTCAAATGGGAACACGACATAATTATATCCAAAGAGCTTCAAAGTAAAGTAGTGGAGGATATTCACTTGGAATGTTTTGGGATTATTTACAAGTAAGTAGTAGTCAATTTGCCAATTGGTCAGGATTAGGCAAGGGGCTGGGAAAGTTAGCCAACAAGTTTACAATAAGCCAAGACATTCAGCAAGAGGGCCACTTCCAAAATTTCATAGTTCAGATTTATTGTCAGAGTGCATACATGGCATCACATACAACCCTGAGATTCTTTGCCTTGTGGGTGAAGCAGGGTTACCTCTTAATGGTAGTGCAAAAAAAACTGCAATTAAGTAGACATGTAAACAAACAAAGAAATTAAAACAAACTGATTGTGCAATATGGAGAGAAAAAAATCAATAAAGAGCAAAAGTAAGAGACCATATAACCATTTACGGAGCGGAAACAGGCCAAGTTGGCCTTTCGAGTCTGCTCCGGTTCACTGATTTTGTGCACCCTCTTCAGGCATGGGTCCCGGTAGATCTTCATTCAATAACGATGGATGAATTCAATGCAGATGGAATCAGTTTGGTGACAATTTGCCAAAATTCTCTGGACAGGTCCCAGTAGATTGGAAGATCCTATTCAAAATAGGATGTAGGCATGAATTGCCACTTTCAGGGAACTTTGATCCTTGCAGTAAGAACTGGATGATATTCAGTCAAGAGGCACGAGATGGCCTAGTAAGTTCCTGATTGAACTTGCTGTTGAAATTGATGGTGTAAATGTCGATGTGACACTCATGGGGTCATTTCAATTGGACTCCATAGACCACTACAGGTCGAATATCCCTTATCTGAAATGCATAGCACCAGAAGTGTTTCAGATTTTGGAATTTTTGGATTTTGGATTAATTTGTTTAGGGTAATCAAGCAGCCCAATACTATCAGTAGAATCCCTGTATCAACTGTTAAACATCAACAGCAAGCTTTCAGTCTCCATCTCCGATGCTGTGTTTTGATCCAAAGGTTACAGTACCATAATGTTGCTCCCTATGTTACACTCAAACATGGCACTTTAAGTGGAGATGAATTTCAGATTTCACATGAAACTAATGTTTTGAACTTACCTCCAAAAAAATGATCTCTGCTTACGAAAGAAGATAAATGCAGCACTAAATACTAGAAATTCTGCTGGATGACTTTTTAAAATGTTTTCTCCGGAGTCATTACTGTGAGTAATGATGTAGGACTGGCAGTGACGAAGGTTGGCAACAAACTGGCGCCAACACATGGGCAAGTGAGGTCAGGTGTGGACTTTTCCACTTGTGGCATCACGTTGGCGCTCAAAATGTTTTTTGGATTTTAAAGCATTTTGGATTCTCGGATAAGGGGTACTCGACCTGTACGAGGAATTTATGGACAACGTCCTGGTACTGGTGGATGGCCATTCAAAGTGGATTTAGGAAAAATGTGGGGTTTTGCATCAACACTGAACATGCTGCGGTGGATCAGTTTTCACAATGTGTATCTCCTGGGGAGATTGTATTCGATAATAGTTTGAAATTTTAGTCACATCAATTTTAACAGTTTGTAATATAAATGAGATCAAATATCATTTCACATCTCTTGTCCATTAAATAGAGAGGCTGAGAATGCATACAGCGAAAAGGACACCAAACAAACAAACCATGGAAGGCTCTGGTCATGAACTCACAGATTTTCTGTTATCGAATCAGAGAGTTATACAGCATGGAAACAGGTCCTTGCCCACCTCCACTAAAGTGTCCCACCCACACTAGTCTCACCTTTGGCCCATAACATGCATCAGACCAATTGCTTCTTAAACATTGCCTCAACCACTTCCTCCGACAGCCCATTCCAGACACCTACCACTGTAATAGTTATCCCTCAGGATCCCTTTAAATCTCTCCCCCCCCCCCCTACTTTAAATCTATGTCCTCTGGTGGCCAATTCCCCTAATCTGATTCACCCAATTATTTCCTCTAAGTTGAAACACGTAGAAAAAATATGAGAATGGACTGTTGATACATTTAAAGGACAGAGATAAAATACAAAGAAATGAGAGACAAACTCTTTGTGGTAAACCATTTAGCTGCCTGGACACATCCCTTTGTGTACCTGCGGCTCCTTCCACAGACTTCAGAATAAAGGTAACTGTACCACAGCCCCCTCCCCAGTTCAGGGCAGTCAACCAGCATTGACGTGTCTCCATTCTATTGCTAATAAAAGCCTGTCAGTTTTATATAACTTCTAGTCTTTTGGAGTTATTGATGGTGCTACAAAACCTGCCCATGACAGAATTGACGCTAAATGAGACCAGGCAGAGTAGGATTTGGTGAAACATGATTGGCTACAGATGCTGTGATTGTAGTAAAGACATCAAAATGCTGGAGGAACTCAGCTGGTCTTTTCAGCATCTATAGAAGACAAAGATATACGGGTACTTCCTGACATACATCTGTCTTCCGTTGTGGATGACCAGGCATATCTCAGAATGGACATATATTGGAATTCCCCTACCTGTGATACTGAAGAGTAAAACGATCAATTTCCTTCCGTTCTCTATCTCTGAATCCTTCTCTGTTGATGCAGACCCTAAGCACCCTACGGACTCTACTGGCCTCTTAAAATATGTCTGACTGTCAGAATATTGAGCAACGGAATCAGTAAAAATAGGACATAAGGAGTTAAAATTCAGTGAAATATCTCAACATGGTGGCCACCACCTCTCAAAAGAGACATTATTTTCCGTAGATGGGCCTGATTTTCACCGTAAGTGAGTTTTATTGGAAAAAGAAATTTTGGTCAAATGTATTGCTGACATTTCGGGCCTGAGCACTTCTTTAGGGAAATATCAGAAAAGGCAGAGCAGGATATATCAGAAAGTCTCAGAATTCAAACAATGGGGGAGGAATCCAGACCAACAAAAGGTGTTAATTGGATAGAAGCGAATAAGGAGAATTTATCATGCCTGTGCAAAAGACAGGGAGTAGATGGGTGAAGAAGGGGATGGGTTGGTGGTTTAACAAAAGCCAGAGGTCAATATTAAGGCCATCTGGTTGGAGGGTGCCCAGTCAGAAAATAAGATTTGTTCTTCCAATTTACGGTTGGTCTCAGTACGGCAGTACATGAGACCATGGACAGACATGTCAGCAAGGGAATGGGATGGAGAATTGAAATGAGTGGCCACTGGGAGATCCTTGTTATTGCGAGAGACAGAGCTGAGGTGCTCAACAAAGCGATCTCCCAGTCTGATTCCAGTCTCTCCGATGTAGAGGAGACCACAGAGGGAGCATCGGAACAGTAGATGTCCCCTGCAGATTCACTAGTGAAATCCTGCTTTACTTGGAAGGACTGTTTGGGACCCTGAATGATGCTGAGGGAGGAGGTGTGGGTGCAAGTGGAGCATCTCCTGCAGTCATAGGGGTATGTCCCAAGGGGACGGTTGATGAGGAAGGAGGAATGGACAAGGGAGTCACAGAGGGAGCAGTCCTTGCAGAAGGAGTTGAGGGGGATATGTGTCTAGTGGTGGGATCATTAGTAGGTGGTGGAAATGGGGGAGGAGGATGTGTTAGATGCGGAGGCTGGTGGGGTGGTAAGTGAGGACAAGAGAAATCATGTCCTTGTTGCGCATGGAGGCAGAGGGGGGCCAAGGCAGATGTGTGGGTAATGGAGGATATGTGGGTGAGCGCTGAGTTGATGATTGTAGAGGGAAAGCCATGTTGTTTGAAGAAGGAGGACATCTCTGATGATCTGTTATGGAAGTCCTCATCCTGGGTGGAGATGCTATACTTGATCTTAGCCAAAAGGCCAAGAAAAAATTGAGAGAATGGAATGGAGTCCTTTCAGGGGCAGGTGGGAAGAGGTAACTGTGGGAGTTGGTGGGTTTAGAGAAGATGTCTGTTGAGAGTTTGTCTTCTGAGATGGAGACAGTGAGATCGAGGAAAGGGAGAGTGTTGCTAGTGATGGACCAAGTGAATTTGAGATCAGTGAAGTTGGCAGCAAAGTGGGTGAAGTCAACAATCTCATCATGGGTATATGAAGAGGTACCAAAGTAGTCATCGATGTCGCAGAGGAAGAGTTGAGGGGCCTTATCTTTGTACATGGATTGCTCCATGTAGCCAACAAAAGGGCAGGCATAGCTTTAACCCATGTGGGTACCCATGGCTACCCCTTTAATCTAGAGAAAGTGCAATGAGTTAAAGGAGAAATTGTTAAGGGAAGGATTTATCTACATGCTGAGTGATCAGTGATGACTATACTTTGGCAAAGGAAAAGATGGTGACTGAAGTCCATGCAGTTAGTCTCATATTCCCAATGGTCTCTTGAGAAGTGACTTCCCTGATATCTTTTTTGCCCTGACATTTAATTGAATTGTCCTCAAGCTCTTCATGCCCTGTCAGCCATTGAGTTGTAGTTCAAGGTTTCATTCCACAGCAGGATATAAACCTGCAGAAACACTGATGTATTGAAGACTCAGAAATCTTCTTGGCCTGGGTCCAGTTCAGCCAAACCTGGATGGGAAGGTGGAAGACAGCTGGTTGCATCAAATAGCATGATAGAAGGGAGTTCCAATTGTACGATAAAGTTTGTGCACTGACACCGCCAGCCATGTCAGTAGGGACGATGATGGGTTTGTCGATATATGTGTTTCCAAGATTGATCCCATTAAGAGGAGGTGAGTGATTTAGAGAGGATTGTGTAGGTTCTTGGATCTCTAAGGGTGCTGGTGAGTTTAAATATTCTCCTGAAGTGATACTACAATTGTAGAAGAAATCTTGACACAGAACATGACTGAAGGGGGTCTTGAGGTGGATGCTATACAAACAACAACTGCTGAGTCTCTTAAGATCTACTCAAACAGCATTGACATGGTTATAATGTTCAAAGACAATTCAAAATTTCAAGATCATTTTATAGTCATGTAATAAAATGCAATATTACACAATATTTCCTTTAGTCAGACAAGGATTTGCTCTCATCAAAAAATTCCCAGCACTCATTACAGCCAGAGAAAGAGAAGCAAAAGGGATTCCCCCAGAGTCACTGAGTGTCCATGGCTTCACCTCCAGCGCTTCTGCAGCCTCTGCAGCCATGCAGCCTTCAGTCTGAACTGCCAGCAACCCGAGCTCCAGATGCACATCTCTGACACGATCAGAAAGCCTCCAGCTCCCTCTCATATCCTGGTGGCGATATCTGATACCCCTTTAGCCAGCCTCGAGCCAGTCTCCAGCAGTCCGCAGCCTGGAGTGAGTCCTTTGACTGCAGTCGCCTGCAGCCTGCATCCTACGACTCGAGGCACCAACAGTCTGCCTCTGTGTATTCTTCAGCCTCAGAGCCCCTCACTGGTCCGCTGCCATGGTCACCGTTCCATCGTCTCCTCTGCCAGCTACTGATTGAACTTGTACATTTGTAGATGTTGCAAAACCAGATTCAGTATTTTGTTTAAAAGGGGGAGGCTGTTAATAAGTTTGAATAAACATGATGTCTTAGAATGATGTATTTGATCATGACTGTGTTATTTTGCACATGCGTCCAGTCCAAGGAGAATGATAAGAAAACCAGCCACACCTATTAAGGGTCACAAGTATTCCCCGATACACAATCTGCATCTTACTTCATTGCAGACTAAGATTCCACAGGGCATTTTATAATGAGACACCCAAAACTGCTGTAAGGCTGAGCAAACAATGAGGAACTGGAGGAACTCAGTGAGCCAGACAGTGTCCATGAGGAGAAATGGACAGTCAATGCTTCGGGTTGGGACCCTGTTCAGTGTTATAATGTGACCACAAGGGCAGATCAGTGACTGGCATCCTGAGCCTCCTTCTCAAGGGCATTCACAATTGGAAAATATACGGTGGCACTGCTATGGCAACCAATTGATTTCCTCCGAAACTCGTGCTGTTGAACAGGGTTTAATTTTTCACACTGCCGATGAGAACTAGAGAAATGAGTTTTACTTGGGAAGGGGCAGTAAAAAGCATAAAAAGGAGAGGGAAGGGGTGGTGGGGCAAGAAGTAATAGGACACTAAGCAGATGAAGGTGAGTTGGGCAGAGGAGGAATGTTGGGGGTGGAAGCAAGGAGAATGGGAATAAATTTATCATTTATAATTTTTAAAATAATTTTATTTACAGAAGCCAATTCAGGCCATTTAAACAGTGCTGCCCAATTAACCTCCAATTAAACCCTGTGCATTTTTGGAGGGTGGGATGAAAGTGGGGAAACACATGCCTCCATGGGGAAAATGTACAAACTCCTTATAGACAACGCTGGATTTGAACCCGGATCACTGGCACTGTAACAGCTTAGCTATTACAATTATTCAAATAGGTAAAAGACAGATGGAAACAGTGGATCTGAATGTTTGTAATAAAAACACAAAGCTGGAGAAACTCAGCAGGTGAAGCAGTGTCCCTTGTATAGCAAAGGGAAAAAATACATAATCAACATTTTGGGCTTGAGAGCTTCATCAATGTATGGAAAAATGTTGGCAGATGTCTGAACAAAAGAATGGGGGGGGGAAGGGGTGGTTGTAAAGGCACGAAGAAGGCTCGCCAGTGGCTACACTGAAGACTCTCAAAAAATTCTACAGGTGTACTGTGGAGAGCATTCTGGCTGGTTGCATCACGTCTGGTATGGAGGTACCAAATCTCAGGACAAGAAAAAGCTCCAAAGGGTTGTTAACTCAGCCTGTGTCATCACTCCATCAAGGACATCTACATGAGGCGGTGTCTTAAAAAAACAGCCTCTATCCTCAAAGACGCCCACCACCCAGGCCATACCCTCTTCATTCTGCTACCATCAGGAAAAAGGTACAGGAGCTTTTTCAATAATGATTACATTTCAACGTACTTCATCATTGTCAAGCATTTAAAAACATCCTGAGACTGTGAAAGTAGCTATGCCAAGGCAAGCTCATTTGCTCCTTATCTCCTGAAATATATTACAGACACCAAAGTGTTGCTAAAATGTCGTCTCTTGTGGTTCTGGACCAGTGATATTGTACAAACAAAGCTTGATTCCACAAAGATCAATTGGTGGTTTAGCATTACTGAAAGATCTCTTTGTTCTTCTTCAATAGAACTATGAGTATTTTAGTTGAGGCATTGGTTTAATGTCACACTTAGTTCGACACTGTTCGTGGCATGGCTAGCATAATTGTTAATGCAGCGCCATTTCAGTGCCGGTGACCCGGGTTTGAATCCGTCTGTACGGAGTTTGTACATTCTCCCTGTTACTGCGTAGGTTTCCTCCTGCCCTCCAAAAATGAATGTTCCAATCTCAGGCAATCACCACAACCTTTCAGTTCCACTGTTTCCATTTGTCCTTTACCTCTTCGAATAATCACAGCACCAGCAATCGGGGTTCGAATCCGGAACTCTCTGTAAGGAGTTTGTCCCTTCTCCCCATGTCTGCGTGGGTTTCCTCTGGGTGCTCCAGTATTTCAGATTTATGTCAGACTACATACCTGATGTCGCACGCAACCCTGAGATTCTCTTTTCCCGTGGGCGAGGAAGTCTCCCCACCCTCCAAAACGTACCAGGATCGAAGGATAATTGGGTATTTGGGCAGCGCGGGCTTGTGGGCTGGAAGGTCCTGTCACTACGCTGCATGCCTACATTTAGTTTTAAAAACTGCACTAAACCTAGATTATCTCTGGTGAGTGGGGCTCCACTCTGCGAGTTGCCTGAATCAGCTCGTTAAATTGTCAGTCATCTGTCGTGAGAAGCAACCGATGGTTTAAAAATCAAGTGCTTCTGTGGCTTAACCTCTTCACATTAATCTGCCCATTAATGTCAACTCTGTGCACACTCAGTCACTGAATTCCTCATCAGCAACATCCTGGGGGTCACATTGACCATAAACTCAAGTGGAGTAGCTACCATAGTAAAATGGCCACAAGGGCAGCTCAGTGACTGGGATCCTGAACCTCCTTCTCAAGGGCATTCATGATTGGAAAATAAATGTGGACTTTGCTATGACATCCAACTTATTTCCTCCTACCCTCGTGCTATTAAATCGGGTTTAATTTTCACCCTGCCGATGAGAACTGAATAAATAAGTGTTACTTGAAGCAAGTCACAAGAAGTGATAAATCATCAACTAATGAATGGATTATGAAAATTAACACCAGTTCACTCACCTGAATAAATTATTCAAATGATTTTAACATCAAAGCAATTACTTGGCAGAACCATCAACAGAACTATTGAAACCTTGCCATATCTGATAATGATGATATAATCCCTTAAGAAGCAGTCCCGATGCTGTGATGTACAGCTTCCACATTCAGTTTTCAGTCATGGACATATTTCAAGTCGAGACTTTATGCAACTCGACAGTTATACCTCCAATCCGTTTACTTACACAATGAACATTTTAGCAAATATTGCTCTCAGACCTCAAAGCAAAAGAAACCTCCAAGCTACTTCTTTCTTTCTTTTTAAAGTATTTTTTATTGGTGTTTACCTTATAAGCAATTAAACAGTACAGTTATAGATTGGACTATGATTCAAAAGACAAAAAGAATTATTACATCATGTTCCTCATGATAAAAAAAATCACCACAATCATATTAAAGAAAAAGAATTTAACAACTCCAAAAAAAAACACATAAATTTCAACCCCCTGCCACTAAGCAACGTTAAAAGTTGACACGTGAGGATCAAGTGACATCAATCCTGGAAATTGACAGAACCAAAGTTTCAGAACATCCTGATTTCTTAAGATGATAATATTCCATAAATGGGCCCCACGTCTTTTGGAAGGTTACTATTTGACTCTAATGCCATATCTAGTTTTTTTCTAAAACTTAAACAAGGCATAATATCCGTGTGTGTGTGTGTGTGTGTGTGTGTGTGTGTGTGTGTGTGTGTGTGTGTGCAGGTGGAGTATTGTCTTTCCATTGAATCAAAATTGCATGTCTGACTAACAATGAAGTAAAAGATAAAACTCAGTTTTGAATTGAAATCAGTAAAACATTATCATCTTTGAATGGTCCAAATAGAGCAATTAAAGAGCAGGGTTCAAATTTGAATTTGACAATCACTCATAATGTTTGAAAAACTTCTTTCCAAAATTTTTCTAAGCTAGGCAAGCTACTTCAAATCACTTCCTAACCTCCACTGATAACTCTACAATCCCAACATATTCAAAGGACTGTATCTTCCCTGTTTAAGGTTGATGGCCTTATTTCCAATTCAAACTCTTTTTAGAATAACCATTTGTCCCCCCAAAGTTCCCTTTTCCTTCTCTAGAAATACCTACATTAGTTAAAGACCCTTGGCAAGACCAAACCCAACTAAGCCGATCCAGATCCAGTAAGAATGTATCTCATCTTCTGCCTCAATATTTCTATAACTATTCTATTGATTACCTTAGCATCCACAGACTTGATATACTTTACAACTAAGCGCCACCAGACTCCAGAATCCAGAATTCCCAGGGTTCTCAATTTTCCACGTAAAAAAATTTCTCCTGTTCTTAATCCTAGGTGGTCGACTCCATATCCTGGCATTGGTCTCTCCTGCCAGTAAATTAACATTGAAGTTATGAAACAGTCAGGCCTTTAAGAGTTGATAAAATATACAATCAATGGCAACCGTACAAAATATTCTTCCTGTATCTGTGGGTTTGACAATGGGGTCACATAGCTTTCCTGGCTGAGATAAGCTAAATCAACATAAACTCAAATAATGGAGTAGCAGCTCTTTGACCACACAGCATTTACTGAACACTTTCAAAGCTTGAAAGTAATGAGGCTCAAATTATGACTATTCCCACAAGAGAAAATCTAACCACTATCTGCAAAAGAAATCTCACTCTCTACAACTCAAGGGCAATCTCTGACCATGAAAAAAAATCATAGAATCACAGAATAATACAGCCCAGAGGCATTTGTTCAATTAGGTTTGCGTCAGATCGTTGAATGGTTTATGGTACAGTAGTTGCAGAGAAATTGATTGGAGGTCAATACACAGGACTTTAAGTGTGGCAGAGAGGATCACTGGAGCATCCCTCCTCCCCTCCCCCACCCACTGTCATCCATGTGATCTATTGGGATCGTTGTCTGAAGAGGGCTTGCAAAATCATTGAGGATCCCTTCCACCCTGCACACGGCATCTTTCAGCTACTCCCGTTGGAGAAGAGATACAGGAGTATCAGACAACATCATCAGGCTGAGGAACAGCTTCTTCCCACAGGCAGTGAGAAGGCTGAATGACCAAAGGAACAGCTCACACTAACCATCTGAGACTCTCATATCTATGAAACAATATTTATTTATTTATATACATGAATACTAGTCTCCATTATGTTTTGCCCCTCTGTGTGTTATGTCTGGTTGTGAGTCTGTGTTTTACATCAAGAGCCAGAGGACTCTATTTTGTCGGGTTGTACTTGTACAGATGACAATAAACTTGACTTGAAAAGGTAAAATACCAGATTCCATTCTTTCACCCTATATCAAAAATGTTATTCTCCAAATATTTATCAAATTCCCTTTTGAACAATACTATTTAATGTTTCCACATCCTTTCAAGGATGCATTGTAACTTTTTTATTTTAAAAAACGTTTTCTTGTATTACATCTGGTTCTTTTGCTGGCCTCGGTCAACTTTTCAGCCATTCAAAGTAGTTTCTCTTTAAATCATGTGAATCCTTCATTATTTTGTCAAATCCCCAGTTCTTTGCAATTACAACAATCCTAGCCTTGCCATTCCTTGCAAGACACTGTAAATCATAACCTCTGGGCCACTCGAATACACTTTCATGCCATCTCCTGCAGAATACTTGCTGTTGTTCCCTAACAATTAACAATCTGAGACTCATTTATGAACTCTTAATTTGCAAGTTATTTATTACTAAATATTTCTTTTTTTTCTGTATTTGCTCAGTTAGTTTGTTTACATTTCTTCCTTAGTTTACATTTCTCACTTTTGTCCAGGTATCTTTCTTCTTGGTTGCAGTGTACAGTTACTGTTGAGTAGAAGTTCTGCCTGGCCTGCAGGAAAAACTAAATCTCAGGGTTGTATGTGATGTCGTGTATGTACTCTGAACTTTGAACTTTGTACTAAGTGCTGTCTTAAAGATTAAACCCAGCATGTTTCCACCCAGGATTGAACTGGCGATCTTTCACATGTGCAGCCAAAATGTGAGAAATGCTACATTACAGGAACCATGATGTGTTCAAACATTCACTGCTGGAAATCCATTCTCAATACTTTAGCTCAAGCGAAAGCGATTATATATATATTTAGGTCTATCATAACATCCAAGAATTTTTACTCTGTGCTTTTTTTTAGACATACAGCATGGTACCAGATCCTCATCAAATTCATCTTCTACCTAATCTAGAAATCCAGTAGCAATTTAGCAAATAATGAGAAGCTGGGGGCAGGGGCGGTGGGGGGAGGGGGGGGGTGGTGGGGGTAGTTAGTGGGACAAGCAGCATCAATGGAGATGAATAGCCAGTCAACTTTCAGGTCAGTACCCTTTATTGAGACTCCTCCGTGGCAAATGGCACTGACTCTGTGCAGTCTGATTTATGCCTACTGCTTTCTCAGGGTTGGAGGACAAGAATGGTGTTGAATGTGGCATGTAGTTAAACTTTCAGCTACCTTTCCTTTTGATTGCTTTAAAATATTTCAGAAACTTTTTTTTCTCCAACAATAATATTTACTGAGCTTACTGTACAAACCAACAAAATTAGATATACTTCAGTATAAGGAAATACATACTGAATGTGTTTTAGGCAGAAAGGTGTTAAATTTTCTTTTTTCCATATGTAGGGGAAGTTCCATGATGCAAAATTGCAGAAACATTCTTAAATGATATTAGTCATCAGTGTTATGTGATAAATGATCTCTGTTTTATTACTCATCTCATCAATGCCAATTAAGGAGATATGTATCATTCTACATTGCAACGTATCATAGATTCAGAGAGAGGTACAAAACAGAGATAGGCCCTTCAATCCAACAAGTCTATGCCAATGTTATCCACACACTTACACTTCTTTGGCTTGGCTTCGCGGACGAAGATTTATGGAGGGGGTAAATGTCCACGTCAGCTGCAGGCTCGTTTGGGGCTGACAAGTCCGATGCAGGACAGGCAGACACGGTTGCAGCGGTTGCAGGGGAAAATTGGTTGGTTGGGGTTGGGTGTTGGGCTTTTTGGGTTTTTCCTTACGCTAATCTTATATTAATTCCACATTCTTGTTAAGGTTGGAAAGATACACCGACAAACAGTTAAAGATCTCTCCAGAGCTGCTGAAAAGGATAGTCAGTGGCTCTGGATGAGGAGAAAGGGTTCCACCTAAGCAGCCAATTGGGTGAGCCCGGGATGCTGGGATTCATTGCTGAACCCTCCAGAGGTGTCGTGGATCTATCAGCGATACACTGAGAAAGGAGGGCGCCCTCTTGATAACCCAGAAGATGCCACCACTCACTTGGCTACCCCGCAGAGTCTAGGCAGGAAGTCTCAGGAGTGCAATAAGGGATATTAACATACATACTCCTCCAAATTCTACTACTCACATTATGGCCTATTAATAGTGCCCAATTAATTTATCAACCCACAAGTTTTTGGGAGGAGACTGAAGCTTTTGGAGGAATGTGGTCAATGTGGTCCTCATACAGTTAAGCACCCAAGGCAGTGGCATTACTAGCTGTTCCCCAGGAGCCTTGTGGTCCCATCATACTAATGTCATTGTGAAGAAAGCACCTCAGTACCTCTACTTCCTCAGGAGTTTGCAGAGGTTTGGTATGTCATTGGAAACCTTGGCAAACTTCTACAGATGTGTGGTGACCAGCTGTACCATGGCCTAGAATAGGGGCATCAATATCTATGAATGGGAAGCCCAGTAAAAGGTAGAGAAAACACCCCATAACATCACAGGCAAACTCTCCCTATCGTCGAGAATGCTTACATGGAATGTTACCATCAGAGAACAGCAGCAATCATCAAGAACCCACACCACCAAGGACATGCCTGTTCTTACTGCTGCCATCAGGATAGATGCTACAAAACCCCTACCACCAGGTTCTGGAAGAGCTGCTACCCCTCAACCGTCATACTCCTAAACAATGGACAATCAGAGACTCATTTATGGACTCCTACTTTGCAAGTTGTTTGTTACTGAATATTTCTTTTTCTCTGTATTTGCACAGTCTTTTGTCCAGGTATCTTTCTTCTTGGGTACAGTTTACAGTGACCATTGAGTAGAAATTCTGCCTGGCCCGCAGGAAAAAAGAATCTCAGGGTTATATGTGATGTCGTGTATGTACTCTGAACTTTCAACTTTGTACTACATGCTGCCTTAAAGATTAGATCCAGTATGTTTCCACCCAGGATTGAACTGGCAATCTTTCACATGTGCAGCCAACGTGAAAAATGCTACATTACAGAAACCATGATGTGTTCACACATTCACTGCTGGAATTCCATCTTTCAGAAAAGATCATGTAATTCAAACCTTACTCGGGTTATCTGAGCACATTATTTATTCCATTTCACTATTTAAACATAACTGCCTTGCATGCTTCTAATAGCAAAGGACTTTTTTTTCTCACAGCAAGTGGACATTGCTGGCATGGCTTACTTATCATTGCCTCTGCAGTTCACACCACACACCTTAATTTTTAAAGTGTTTTGCAGCCTGTCTTGCCATCTTCCAGGATCATTGAACGAGTGATCCAAGTATTTTTGTCCCTTTAAGAATGTATTAAGTTGTTCAGATTTCTTCCCTTAATTCTTATTAAACTTATTCTGGTTTCGACAGGACCAACAGGGGAACAAATGGTTAAATGAGGAGGCAACACACATTTCAATTTTTTGCCATAAGATGCTAAGCATATGAAAGGGAAGTGTTTTACATAATCTGGAATTTAAAAACCAGAATTAATGCCTTCTAAAGGAAATTGGATAAGCAGTTGAGATGGAATAATTCGCAAAGCTGTGGGAAAATATTAGGGAATGGAGCTGAGAAGATTGGTCTACATGGATGCACTGAATGGCTTCCAACTGTGTCATTACAGTTCAATGACTCCCCACACACTGAGCACACACTTTCATGCATTCATACCTGTCACATGTCAGCCCAAATCCTTGAGTTTTTATACTTTTCTCCTGTTTGTGACATTTCTGAGTTTTGTGTCATCCACTGGCACGAATGTTGTGTCCTGTAATTCCAAGAGAGAAATGCACTGATATGTATCATAAAGACCAGTGGACGTAATATTGAGGGACAAAAGTACCACTTCCCTCATAGGATCTCAGTTTGCGCACAAACACAGATACACAAAGTATATTAAGTCATTATACATGCGTACACAACATCTTTGCTTTCCAATTCTCAGGTGATTTCATATCTAGGCAATCACTGATGGTTTACTCCCAGAAGCTTTATTCATGCATATGAAGCCACTGCCTATGGAGCGCAGGGAAAGTTAACGGTGCTCATTCCAGTGAGCTACCACTTCATGATTAGGATACGAAAAGAGGATGAAAAATATAGACACTAATAAACAGTGGATGTTAAACTGTAAACTAACCACATTCATCCTCCTCATTACCTCATCAAACAACAGAAACCAATCGTAACCCCAATTCATCAATTCAATTGCATGTTCTCCACATTTTGGAACCTAACAAATGGCCTTTACTCCAGCAACGGAGGTCCAGGAAAAAAACCACCCTCCACTACACATTAATAGCTCAGTAGTGGAGAGACTGGAGAGCACCAGGTTCCTCAGAGTCCACTTAAGAAGTGACCTATCTTGGGCACAAAGCATCTCCTCACTGGTCAAGGAAGGGCAACTGCACATCCTAAGAAGACTGAGGTGGGCAACGTTACCAGCCACGATCCTGTCAACTTTCTATAGGAACTCTTATTAAGAGTGTCCTGGCTGGCTGCATCACGGTATGGTAGAGTTGGTGTAGATCATTGGATCAGAAGTCAATGCACAGGTCTTTAAGACCAGCAGGAGGTTCACTGGGGTCCACCTCTGCAACCCCCCACCCCACCCCATTGATGGGATTTACTGGGATCATTGTCTAAAGAAGGCTAGCAAAAAAAAAAGCGAGAACCTCTACCATCCCACACACAGAATCTTTCAGCTACTCCCATCGAGAAAGAGACCCAGGAGGATCAGAGCCAGCACCACCAGGCTGAGGAACAGCTTCTTCCCACGGGCAATGAGATGCTGAACTGCTCGTACAAACTCTCTGTGATTCAACTGTTTATTTAACGATAATATTTATTTATTTTAATATTTGTATATAAGTACTGTGCATATATATCATTTGTTTGTCTGTATGTGTGTTTGCAGTGTGTTGCTCGGGGGACTGAAGAATGCTACTTCATCAGGTTGTTCTTGTTGAATCGGATGATAAATAAACTTGAAGTTCTATGATTAATTGTGACCTCACACTTATTGAAACTGATGATTCCAAAGGAAAACATCTCAATAATATCTTCTATTTTAATGTTATCAATTAAAATGTCAGGGACCAGATGTACAATTGGACCACCATAAAACATTTGCAAGATAGACATTAAGAGGTTGTTTCTTCCAGCGGAAAATTTGCAACCAAGCATTGTGTCAGGTCAAGAGGTCAGGCATCCTAAAATGAGCTGAGAAGATTATAAATCTTTAAAATTCTTTGTATCAAATTTCTTTAGTTTCCCACTCACTGAGGTAAGCGATGAAATGGTCTCCATCTATAAAATTCTGAAGAACTTGGGGAATGTTCCGGAAGCCATACCTGCACTGGCGTGAGACTCATAACCTCTTTTTTTCACTCACCTTAATTTATCATCCAATTTCTCTGTGTTAAGAAAGAACAAAAGTCACAATCATTGCCCTAAATTCTTAGTCCTAGGCAGAATTGTGTTTTGTTTTCTTCTTAGTTGGGCACAAGCTGAAATCTGATTATTTAAATTTCCACTGTCACCCCCAGCCCTGGAATGCTTCAACCCTTAGGTTCTTGAGGATGAGACTCTTTCATAATGCTGTGTGACCCCTGACTCCACCTCTGTGTGTGTGCATTTGCATGTGTGTGTGTGTGTGTGTGTGTGTGTATGTGTGTGTGTGTGTGTGTGTGTGTGTGTGAGGAAGGGGAAGGAGAAGGTGGATCAGGGAACTTTCAATGAGGTGTCTCCCTGCCTTGGTTGCAAACCTTTTTCAAATGAATTCATGCAATGCTCAGGCTGAAACATTTTTTGTCTTTTAAGCAGTGGATGTCTGCAAACTTGTTTCTTTTTATTGCCTTCAGATAAATACTTTCTGCTCCATAAATGGTTATATGGTTACTTTAGCTGACTTCTGATCCCTATACTTAGAGCATGGTTGTGTTGTGTGAATTAAAATCACACAAAATGAAAATTGGCTGAATGCCGCATTTTCATATAAAATGCATGGTAACATCCTTGGTTCTGTGGAAAAAATGCACAAAAATTGTACATTGGCATGCAGCTCTCTGTTTCTGAATTAGCCTTTAACAGAAATATTTCCAGAATAATTAAGCTTATTGGCCATCTGACTGTACAAGTACAACCCAACAAAACTGCATTCTCCAGTCCTCAGTGCAAAACACGCAAACAGATAACGAGATATAACACACATTGGACAAACAATACACAAGCAGGACAAGTATTTCATCTATTTAAATAAATATTGCTTCTTGAATATGAGAGCCTTGGATGGTTAGTGTGAGCCGTTCCTTATATAGGTCCATGAACACATTTCAATTTCCAGGATTTTATCAACTAAAATAGCATGCATGTAGTTTTGGGGAGAGATTGGATAGGCTACGCTTTTTTCTCCTGGTGTAAAAGATGCAGAAGTGTATAAGATTATGAGAGGAATAGATAGGATATATATTTATAATCCTTATCCCATGGAAGTGATTGACATGATCAACCGGATTGTTGTCTCAAGAGGGCACACAAAATCATTGAGGACCCCTTCCACCTTGCACACAGCATCTTTCAGCTGTTCCTGTTGGGAAAGAGATACAGGAGTATCACCACCAAGCTGAGAAACAGCTTCTTCCCACAGGCTGTAAGAATGCCGAACAACCAAAGGAACTGCTCGCACTAACCATCTGAGATTCTCATATTTATTATTTATTTATTTGAATATATGAATACTTTTCCTGCATATGTATTGTTTATCTGTATGTGTGTTATGTCTGGTTGAATGTCTGTATGTTTTGCACCAAGGACCAGAGAACGATGTTTCATTGTCTTGTACTTGCGCAATCAGATGACGATGAATTTGACTTTTAGATGAAAAATGTGATACATAGAGTTAAGATGAGAGGAAGGGGATTCATAGAGATTTGACTGAAAAGTTTCCATACACAGAGAATGGTTGTTATCTGGTACATGATGCCAGAGGTGCTAAAGGCAGAAGACATTAGGAGGAAAAAGGAGGGAGGGCACAGCAGTAAGCAAGGGGTGGAGGGATGGTTAGGTGAAAAGAGAGGGAAGGAAGTGGAGAGCTGAGGGTAAGAAGACAGGGGGAAGGGAAGGGAAAGGGGAAGGGACAGCTGGTTAGCAGAAACTGCTAAAGTCGATGTTAATGTCATCCAGCTGCAGAGTGCCCAGGCACAAAATCAGATGTTCCTCCTCCAATTTATGGGTGGTCTTGGTGGGATGGTACAAGAAGCCATGGATAGACATGTGGGTATGAGAATGGGATACAGAACTGAAATGGTTGGCTACTGGGAGGTCCCTGTCACTGATGCAGACAGAGTGAAGGTCCTTAGCAAGGTGATCTCCCAGTCTGCACCCAGGCTCTCCGATGTAGAGAAGGCCACAAAAGGAGCATCGGATGCAGTAAATCAATCCTCTGGATACATAAGTGAAGGGTTGCTTCACTTGAAAGGCCTGTTTGGGGCCCTGGACTGTGGTGAGGGAGGAGGTGTGGGCGTAGGTGCGGCACCTCCGGCGACCACAGGGGAAGGTGCCAGGAGTCGATTGGTGGGGAGGGATGAGTGCACAAGGGAATCACAGAGGGAGAGATCCCTATGGAAGGCAGAGAGGGGAGAATGTGTCTGCTGGTCGGATCCTATTGTAAGTCTGGAAATTCCATAGGATAATGTGTTGGATGTGGAGGCTGGTGGGGTGGTAGGTTGTATCTAGGGGCAGAGGGGGACAGGCAAATGAGCGGGAAATGGAGAAGATGCAGGAGAAAGCTGAGTTGATAGGTGGTGGAGGGGAAGCCATGTTTGTGGAAGAAGGCAGATATTTCAGAGGATCTGGGCTGGAAGACCTCACCTTGGGAACAGAGGTGGCATCAAGGTCAGCAGGGCATGGTGGGCTGAAGGGCCAGTTTTTGTGCTGTAAAATGAGATCACTCCATGACTCACATTTTTTACATGTACATTAAATGAAATATTGGAAGGTTGTTGGGATTTGGGCAATAGTTAACTTGAGCCCAATATTGATGCAATGAGTAAGTCTCATGTCAAAAAATTGTAGACCACCAAACACTTTTAGTTTCCTAAAATATGTATTAAGTATAACGATAAGATCTTGCAGATTGCTGTACAGGAAGTCACTACAATGGTACAATTGATAAGGTGCTCCCTCATAATTCGAGTGACCCAGGTTTCTCCTGAACCCCAGCAGAGTTTGGGTAAAGTATGCATAATTTCCTGATGACAATATGGGTTCCCTCCAAGGCTTCTGAGCTCTTCCTAAATCCCAAAGACATGCAGGTTTGATTGGTTAGTTGGCCATTCCAAATTGTACATAGTGTGTGAGTTGGTGGTAGAATGCCATTATGTAGGTGTGTAGTAGAAGCAGGGGGTGTAGATGGAACCGAAAGGAATAGAGAATGCGATTAGCGCAGGATTAGTGTAAATGAGGTCTTGATGTGAATGTGGTCTGGACTGCATTCGTATGAAATTGGGCAAAAGCATCTTTGTAAGATGGGGAGGCAATCATTTTAAGTGCACTAAATTCAGTACATAATAAGGTTCAGACACATTACTGTAACCAACAATATAATGGGTAATTTGTATCAATTTGAGAGTGAAACTGTTTCACATTGACAGAAACTGTGAATAACAGCCTAACGTTTCCAGGAAACTGCTGAAGCAAATTAAATTCCAGGATCACCAAATGCAATCTAAAATGACACATTTTGTGAAACCATCGGAACCCAGCGATGGAAATAGTGCAGCCCCGTCCTTTAGTCAGATTCAGGAAATAGCCAAAAAAATATAGTGAAGTGATCTTTGATTAGAAATTGAACTCATTTGATTATTTGTTCAGGCACAAATAAAACATAAAAACAGTTTTACCCAACTCAGATCATGTTACTGATATTTCTGAGAAGTTGCCCCAGGCAATTCCACACAATTCAAGTTAGTACAATAAAACCCCTGGTATCTGGAATTCAAGAAACTGGCAAAAAAAAAGAGGAAAAATAAAGAATAAAATAATAGGTAATTTCTCTGAAGTAACACATAAACCTTTGGTGAAGATGGGAGCAAATATCCGGCCAGTGGAGAGACATGGTCGTGCTTTGCTCATCGCAGCTGTTTGAATAAAGTTGTGTGAAACAGCAATGGCGTCGCCCGGGATGAAGAGCTGGTTGATGCTGCTTGCCGTTGGGGTGAATCTCTTAAAGTATCTCCTTATCCCTGCTTAGTGAGATGCTTTGTCTGTAAACTTGGGGGATGGGAGTGTTAATTATCTGTAATGTTATTGTTCATTTTTCAGGCAATTGAATGGGGAGGAACCTGCAGATGCATCAATGGTTAAATATTTTCAAGGAATGTAAATGAAAATAAAGTAAAATGCTTTAAGGTTTATATATTCATGCAAGTGAAGTTTGTTCAGTATAAGTACAGTGTAGTATTTTTGTCTTTTAAACTGTTTATTCTTAATGCAGCTATATTAGTTAGGCATTGCAAAAGTACATCTCAAGCAACCAGAAAATACACTTATCTGGCATCTACCCATCCCCATAAGTGCTGGATACCAGGGGTTTTACTGAATATTTAGAGCAATGCTATTTAATTATTCAATGAAGATCATGATTTAAAGGTGACCTGCCTCAACAAATATCGGCAGGTGGCACTGATGTCTATTGTGATGGAATGCTTTGAGAGGAGCAAATCAAATCCTCTGTCAAGAAGCACCTGGACCCACTTGTATTCACCTATCATCACAACTGATCAATGGCAGATGTCATCTCACTGGTCCTCCACTCTGGTTAGATCACGTAGACCACAGGAACATCTACATCAGACTTTTATTCATTGACGACATTTTGTCGTTCAACACCATCATACCAGCAAAACTCATGACCAAACTAAAGATCCTGGGACCTTGTCCATTCCTCGGCAACTGGATCCTCAACTTCCTCATCGGCAGACCCCAATCAGTGTGGATTGCCAGTTTTGCCACATCACTTCCTCCTCGCTGACCTTTAACACAGGGGACCCCAGGGATGCATGCTTAGTCACCTGCTCCATTCCCTATACACTCATGACTATATAGCTAATTTCACCTCCAACTCAATCGACAACTCCTCCATTGTTGGCTGAATAAATGGAAATGATGAGATAGAATACAGGATGGAGATCAACAACATGATTGGGTGGTGCCAGATCAACAATCTTGCTCTCAATGTCACCAAGACCAAGCAGCTGATTGTTGACTTTAGGAAAGAGAGGCCAAGGGACCATGGACCTGTCTGTATTTACATTATGTTGATGGGAAGGAGGTGGAGGGAGTCAGATCTTCAAGTTCCTGGGAGTCCATATCTCAGAAGTAAAACCACAATGGTGGTGAAACTCAGCAGGTCAAACAGTGTCCTTTATGTAACAAAGATAAAGATATATATAAACGACATTTCAGGCTTGAGCCTTTCATCAAGATAAGACCTTTCCTAGAGCCAGCACATCGTGACAACTGAGAAGAAGGAATCTGAGGAGATTTGGCATGTCATTGGATGCTCTATCAAACTTGTACAGGTGCATTGTGGAAAGTATAGTGACTGGTGGCATCACAGCCTAGTTTGGCAATGCAACACAGAAGGATGAAGAAGGTAGCAAACACCTCCAGGTCCATCACAGACTCTGAGCTCTCAGCCACTGCAGACACCTAAATTAGGCACAGCGGCGAGAAGGCAGCCAACACCCTGCTCACAACCTCTTCTCAGCAGAAGGAACAGAAGCCTGAAGCCAGCACCTCTATGTTCAAGAACATTTTCTTTCATACTCTTAATACACTAATCATGGACTGTCTGCTCCTTTCTGAGTTTTTTTTTGCACAAGGATTACTGTAAGTACAGTAATTATTATCTATCTTATGACTTATTGTCACTTTTAATTGAATTCAATTAGTTTACTATTCTAGTTTCTTTTTATCAGTACCTGTGCAGCAAGTAAGAATTTTGGGCATATGTACATCGTACTTTCATTAAAAAGACTTATGAAGAGTTTGACCAAGAAATCAGACCCAAAATACTGATACCCTTCAGATGCTGCGCGACCAATTAAGTTTCTCCAACACATTTGTATATTGCACAAGAGTTTGCAACTGTTACATGACTGCAATAATGATCATTGGGAAATGCATCAGATCTTAAAATGATGCCACAGAATAACCGCTGAATGGCTTCCATGGACATGAGGGAGGATCTGAAGAGAAATCAGGCTTAACTGCTATTTGCCTGGACATTACCTGTGAGTTGTTTGCCTGATGGAGTGATTTCCCTGGGTCACTTCAAAGTATGGGCTGATCATTTGGGCAGTGATGCAACAAAGTGTTATTTGAAAGAAACACCATAACACATGGTGGGGCTACCACAGATGCCGATTCCATAATACTAACAACACTGAGACAGACTGAGGCTGTGTGCAAGATATTAATATCACAATTCACACCCATCATTCATATCTCATTGCCCAGTCCAGCATGGGGTGATAATTTTTTGGTAAATCAATAAAGTTTAGTGGGTTGCACCCAAATTCTGTTGGCAATGGAGGAATCATGGTGTGTTACGGCTACTGTCACAATATGCCTCAAGAGATACTGAGAAAGGTTTAGGTCTGCTGAGGTGAATTGTGCCGGAAAGTGCTTGAGCCACTTTGCCAATGGGGTTGATCTCTCCCAGAAATGTGACCTAGCCTGGGTAAAATGTTTTTGGTATGCACAATTTGGGTGAGGAAAACATTAAATAAAACAATGAACCCAATTTCAAACCTCAGTTTGCATCACAATATTTCTTTGAATATTTTCATGAAACAGTTTAATGAAAGGGATGTATTATTATGTTCTGATGGTTTCACAAAGTGTCTAATTTTAGATGGCAGTTGGGTGATGAGCAATAAATCTAAACACTGATAAGCATAAATTACATGTACTTAATGTCTTCTGCTCTTTCCCCCTTTTGCAAAGCCGCTCTCTCTGTCACTAAGGTTGTTTTTCTAAGTGTAGAACTTTTGACAATCATTGATGGAAACACTAGTTGATTCACGTGGGTGCGTAGTCCTCTCTTTCTGCTCTCATCTGTCCATTCATCATTGTCTGATAGGAGCGACAATCCAATCAATTTTGTCTTCACCCAATTTCAATGACCAAATCCATATTGCTGTTTCAGCTGGATTCAACGATGCAGAACGAATCCAGAACTGAACCTTGCATCTTTCCAGATTGGACATCTTCGGGACTTTATCTGGAGCCTATATGTGTGACGCTGAAGGATTTCTTAACTTCTTTCTCAATCTGGGGTTTGCTGTTATTGCCCATTTCCTGTTTCACCCAAGAAAAGTAGGTATTAGGCTTCCTTCCTGAATTGGGAAGCCATGTGATAGAGGGGAATTTGGTGGCAATGCAATACCCCAGTGGTATCCTTGAACGCGAAAGTGCATGAATATCTGAATGGAATAGAAATGGGAAAATGCATTGTCCGGATTTAGCATAGCAGTCAGCTCAATGCTGTTACAGTCAGTGCCAGCAACTGGGGTTCAAATCCGGTGTTTTCTGAAAGGAGTTTGTACACGCTCAACATGTCTGTGTGGGTTTCCTCCAGGGCACTCTAGTTTCCTCCCACCCTTCAACATGTATGGGGGTTGTAGGTGTAATTGGGCGGCACGCACTTGTGGGCCAGAAGAGTCTGTTACCATGCTGTATGTCTGAATAAAAGAAATAGTTAACTGCATATAACGGCCCATTCCTGCTCGACTAAATGTAACCATTGAACTTAATACTTCAATTATGATATATAGAACTGGAGTCACATGTGGGCTGGACTGGGCTGTGAGATAGAAAGAATTTCAAGTCCCTTTAACCAACAACTAACCATTACGACGAGTGGAGAAGAAATACTAATGAGGTATTTGCATCAGGAGCACATCGAATAAACTGTGTAAATATCAGGCGGAACAGGTCACTTCACAAGTCACCCACTCACCCATCGCATTACCAACCACCAACTTCATCTGAGGAAACTGTCTACCGTTTCCACACTGGCTGCAGATCACTCAAAGCCAGTAAGCAATTTGTCCTCACCTACAAGGGTTACAAGGGGCTACTTAAGAAGAAGAAGAGATTATCATTGTTTACCACAGGCAATTAACCTATCATCATTTGATAGTGTAGGTTTGGACTATGAAGATCGTAGGATCATAAGATCACAAGATATAGGAGCAGAAGTAGGCCCAATGGCCCATCGAGTTTGCTCTACCATTCTAGCCAAAAGCAGATCCATCCTCCCACTCAGCCCCACTCTCCAGCTTAATCCCTGTAACCCTTAACCAATTAATATCTGTCAATCTCTGCCTTAAATATGCACTGCTTGTGATGTTGTGCCCATGTTCTGTACCAGTTCCCTTGGAAGAAAGAGGAAAGAAATAAAATAGATAAAGAGAAATGTTTACGGGCACTAAAATGTTCTTTAAAGAGTTAACAATTCCATATACCACTAAGCTGAGCAGAGTCAAACAGGGAAGTTAATAACCTGACTGAATAAATACTCCTTCACTTGGTTACAGAGAGACTGCATGGTTGCTAAGCAATAGGAGGCAAGAGGTCATGTCCCCCTCTATCACTGATCCTTCCAAAGTGCTATATTTGTTATTTTATAAAAATAAGAGTCAAATTGGTTGACTATATCTTCATCAGCTTGGAACCCTGAGCCAAGAGAATGAGTGCGTCTGTGGAAAACATCAATAGTGACACCTTGTACTTACATTTAATTGATTCACCAGATATAGGGCCATGTAGGGCAAGTTCACTGAAGCACTGGTAACTCTGTTGGAACATTTCAAACCATGTTCGCTTTTAATATACATCAGCACCCTCTCCATTCAATGGACTACTGCACTAATTAGGCAAATTACAGATTTTTTTGTACACCTTTTTCTCAGTGAAAGCAACTAGTATTTATGTAGGACAATTAATGCACTAAAACATCCCAAGGTGCTTCCCTGGAGCAATTAACAGAGGTAAATGTGTCAAGCCAGATAAAGAGAAATTAAGACCAAATGTTTGTTCCAAAGGTAAGAGAAAGAAAGAGCCAAAGGCAATTAATGAAAAAGCTTGTGAGTGGAAGACCTGTCTGTGTATAAGTTTGGATGAAGCACGATTGTGGACAAAGAGAATTCACCTTGCAGTTGAAGGCTTCTGTATGGCTATCATTCATTGATTGAAATAAGTGTTAGATAAAGAAGAAGGAAGAATAAGAGTTTGTAGGATCAGAAGAAGCCTTTATTATGAAGGGCTGAATCTATGCAGGGAGTTGAAAATTGCAAAATGTTACTGGGTTGGGCCAGTGAGCAGAATGTGACACGAATAGTGTAAATCAGCATGTAGCCATCAGCATTTATGATAACCTTGCCCAATATGTTAGGTTATCCATAGGCCACATCCAACATCAATATATCAGAACAGTCCAAGGTATAATCAAGGGTGGGCAACTGTAGCTCTTCATCTATAATCTCCAGACTAAATTAGACAATATAAGAACACTTAGTACCACTACAATGGAGTTCAGATAATGAAGGGGGTGTTTCTTTCTTAGAATGCATCCAATTTTAATTTGTTGGCTTTATTTCTGCGATTGAATGCACTTGTTTGGAATTCAAGCCTGAATAGAATTCAATTAGTTATCAACCCTTCTTTCCTTAAATGGTTGATACAGGTAAGTGAATTACATTTACCCCACCTTGAGCTGACCCACAACATCATTTGTGGCCCCTTCGATTATTCCCTATTATTTTACTTGACTCTCATTGTTGGAATAGGTCTGTAATAATGGCTCCTGTCAGCTCCAGATCTGTCAACTATTCCAGACCTTTTTGTTAGAAACAGGAGATGGCCATGATGATCTTCTTCTGTTGAGTCTGCCCAACAATTCTATTACCATGGGTAATCTGTATTTCAATTTCACTATAATCATTAATATCTCTGCACAACAAAAGTAATTTTTCCTGGGTTCATTTGTTTATTTGGGGAATAGAGTTTGGGATATCCAAAATTTTACCTGAGATTTCTTTATACCACTAAACAGGCCATTTTCAATTTTGAGATTGTGTCTCCTTGTTCTGGATTGTACAGCAGATTAATTTGATCTGTCATACAGAGAGCAGAATTTAAAAAAAATTAAATTTAGGCATACAGGCCCGTTCAGCTCACGAGCCCGTTCCACCCAATTCCACCCAATTAACCTACAACCCCCTATCACTGAAACCGGAGCATCCAGAGGAAACCCACACAGATACGGGGAGAATGTACAAACTCCTTACAGACAGCGCCATTTGGTAAACACTAACACAATTTTTTTGTTAAGTATCCTTTATTGTAACAAAATATCCCAAAGCACAATGCAGTGACATTTTTCCGAGCAGATTTTTACACTTCAGCATAAAATGTGATTAGAGTAGGTGAACGAAAGCTTTCTCGCAGAAGGAAGAGAGAGAGCTGCAGCGATGCAATTCCAGAATTAGTGTTCTTGATGGCTGCCCTATGATCAATGATGCAGTTATGAAATTTGAAGATGAAACTTTATCCTATTCTCAGCAAGATTTTATTGAGAAGTATTGCACAAAGTTTCAAATATCAATATTTATTGTGCATTAAATTAAGCCTTGCAAATGCAAACATATTAAATTCACTTTCTGACTGCTAGGTCAATTATGACAACAGGGGCTTATTGGTAGTTCAGGTATTCCCTGTCATTTAAACTGCTTGTTCAATGCAGTTAAAAAATATCGAGATATTAAACTGAGTTCCTATTTTGCTGATGGATGGCATAATTTCTATGAATGGAAGAGTTCTGCCCAGCATCTATCCCTTAGTCATTGCATTATGCAGGTTAATCTTGTCTTCTGTGTGACAACACTTTGCATAAATTTTGTTAGCTGTGGAGTGTTTTATGATATCCTGGTAATGTGAAAGCTTCTATAGAAATGTAAATTTTAACAGGCCTTTTATTTAATTTGGAATAATGCTTGAAGCGCAAACATCATACACCTCTTTATTTGACCAACATTGTCTCCAGAAAACAACTTGCGAAATATGATAATGCATTATGAAACTGATTGATTTTGCGTTCTATCCAATTAGTCTCAATTGTGAATCATCTATTGCGAAAATAAATGCTTTGTACTTAGCATCAAAAGACGGTAGTCTTTTAATTTTAATAACGTCAACTAGAAAGCCTGCAGGAAAGAGTTGAATCCGCATAGTACCTCTCTTCGTAGTTGAAATTACTTCACAACTGATTGATTCCTTTTAGAGTGCGATCGATGCTAATGCCAGCAAATTCAACCAATTTGGATGAGGATGTAGATGGGACCTTGATAAAATTCCCCTACTCTTCTTTAAATACAGTTGAGGGACTTTCATTCCCATCCAATAAATCTACAGTTTAATATTTTAGCTAGAAGACAGTAAAGCTGGGATTACCACAGCACTTATTAATCACTGACAATAATAGTGGATTAAGCGACAAAATTCTCACACAGACAAAAATATCTATATTTTACCATTCTGAAGCTCACTAAGAAGTCCCAAAGGCAATAATTTGCAAGATCAGAGAGGAATAATAGAAAGGCAGAAGTTTGGAGAAAATCATGATTGGTCCTGGAATAGGCAGTGATGGCAGAACAGAGAGGAATTGAGGATAGAGAGATACTGAGGATCTGGGAGGTAAGGTGCAAAGGTGATGGTTGGCAGTAAGGAGAGGATCAGTCAGAAGTAATCATGGGATTGTATGGGTTTATGATGGCATCAGCTGAGGATTGAGGTAAATAGTTTGGGTTTGAGAGTGGGCATATCAGGAAGAATCTATGGAAATTTTAGTTGTTTCGTGGTGGGATTGGCTGGGATCAAGGCCAGGAATTGTTCAAGGATCAGAGGTTGGGGAGATGAAGCAAGGGCTGGTTTGATTAGTCAGGGGAAAGGAATAAGTAAGATCCGGGTCAATAAAGGAGTGCTCATGTCACTGATTGGAAGCATAGGATCGAGTGGGGCAGTAATCAATAAGAAAAATTCTCAAAGGCGAACCAATATGGGAAAAGACAGGCACGGGATTCCATATAACCCCTATATGGTCATTATCCTTTTAACAAATGCTAACACAGGCTTCAGCTGTCAATTTAGGGCAGCCATTCTCAACCCACTTCCTCCCACCCCCTCCCCACCCCAGTACTCAGCTCAAAGTTTATGGCCGCTTCCCAATGAAGCAGTTAAGTTTTGGCTTCTTCCATTCCATACTTCTCTCTTACTGACTACATAACAAAAATTTCTGTCACTTGAGGCGAAAACAAGGCTTTTATTAAACACTTTATGGTTTCGGGGGAGGGGGGGCAAGGGGGAGTTGGAGGTGGTATGGCCATCATTGAGAATGGCTGGTTTAGGATATAATTTTTTTTAATGACTGATGCTCAGCTGTTTGTGATACTTGTACACACAGAAATGTTTGTATTTGATGTTGAAACATATTTTGTATGCATTTTGACATTCTGTGTGACGTATGACAGGTGAACCCGGAACAATACCCTGGAAGTGTATTGCCTGAACAGAACTCTCTCTGCATTAAATTGTCAGGCAAGATTTCATTTTGAAGTCTCCCAAGAGGAGGTTGAGCCTTCACTTATTTTAAAGAGAAGATTTCTATTAACAAAGACAAGGTGGCAACAGTCTAGAAAAGATGTCAGGAATATTAATCTGAATTAATTCTTCTGCTTGAACATCACTTGGACTCTAAACATATTTTTAACATTGATCCAATTCAGAAACCACTTAGCATGTAGGTCAAAAAATGTCCTCAATGATGTGATTAAATTCATAAGGTTTTCTAATTATGTCAGAGAAATATGACACAAGAGAAATATATTGAACATTCATTCATCCATTTAACCCAACTAACTTGGCCCACTCCTGTACCCACCAAGTGGAAAGTAACCCTCCATGTGCCTATCAGTCAAGGCCAAGAGATTATATTCATTTGGGAACCTAGCTGAATGTTCTCACATTGTTACTTGCTTTTTGATAGCGGAAGGGCAGTGTTAAAGTTCTAAGAAAATTTATTCCTATTTTACAATCATTGAATTACAACTTGGGATTAAAGAATTTTCATCTGTGATAATTTTGTATATAAGAGTGACAAAACTCGCTGTCAACAAAAGCACTGTTCCTCTCAATTTACATCCAATTGCAAAAAGAACCCAAATTTTGCTTTCAGGTTCATTTTGGTTTCAGAATCAGTAACTATCACTCACAGGCAAGTAGTCTCCTCTAATATTCATTTCTTCACCATTGTGTTATTTTTTTAAATTCCATTTTTCTCCCACCAGCCACTCTGAAGTTCATGTCTGTGGGTTGCATATTTATTGCTAATTTATGTGGAATTAAATGTGGTCATATGCTTGGAGATGGGGGTGGGGGGAGGGGGTGGGTTTGTGCGCTCATGGATATAGCAGGAGACTAAGTTTGCCAATGTGGTTGATAAAGGCAAAAACAAAAAAAATCTTATTAATTTAGTCAGCGTTCAAACTGAATCTCAGGGATGAAGTTTGACACATTGTAGCTCAGTTCAAGCCATGTTCTATATTTGAGTTTTGAATTCATTTTTGAAATGGTTCCCCTGCAGTTTTTAAAATGTAGTATCTAAGCTGACAGGATGTGTTCTGTGGTTCTTGTGCCCTTAGAATGATTACTGTTTATGACGACTACCAACTTCCTTATTTTCAGAACTCTGCTATTGTGAATTTAAAGGAGAATGCTTGCAATTAGACCCTTGAGCTGTGTAGTATTATCACCCAGAATTCGCTGACTTGCAGTCATCCACAGTTTGATGAATGTCACTTGATTTTTTCCTACTGAACTTCTAAAGGGGAATAATTTGAATAATTTCACAACCCCTCCCCCTCCACCCCTTCCACCTGACCTCTCTTAGCTTCTGCCACTGGTGTGAACTTATGCAGTTATCCTTGGTCATTATTCAACTTGTGTCACACTTTTCATGAACTAGGAACATAGGAACAACTGTAGGCCTTTGCAGCTCAAATGTTTTTCGTCTACATCAGGGGTCTCAAAGTCAATTTACCCGGGGGCCGCTGGAGGTAGAGTCTGGGTGAGGCTGGGCCGCATCAAGTTTTCCACAAGAAAAGCTCTTACAAAAACATTCCAATGTTATCAAATGTCTTTATTTTTATTTTTTAACACAAAATAAGATGAAAAAATAAATAAATTAACAATTCATAAGAAAAAAAACCAATCAGTTATAAATAAATAAAATGAAAATAATAATAATGAAAATAATAATAATACAGCAGATATAGAAGACTGAAGAAACCACATATAGTTGCTGACTGGAGAAATGTAATTATTATTATTCAGATTCAAATATCTGTATTAACAGTTCTTTAACCTTTAACTTTCTGAGCATGAATGGAACATTGAACATAAACTGTTATGAACATGTCTTCTTCTGCCTACTTCTTACTGCTAGAGATCTGGCAGCGCTTCCTCTCGCATAGCCAGGCCACATTTGGCTTAAGGGAGGAGGCAGTTGAGACCCTCAGTAGGGCTTGAAGATGCTCGTCAGTAAGTCTGGACCTGTCCTTGGACTTATTGAAGTTCAAGGTAGAGAAGAGCTTTTCGCACAAGTATGTGCTCCCAAAAAGACACAGGGTCCGCTGGAACATTCGGGGAAGCTCAGGGAAGCTGGGGGGCAATTCTCTCAAAAATTGCCCAAGCTTGTCTGCTTTTCCACTCACCTCCCTGAACTTGGTTTTGAGTTCAGAGTTGCACTGCAGGTCAATGAGCTCCATTTGAAGCACAGGAGGGGCATCTTGCACATCAAAGGAGAAGGGGTCCGCAAAAATTTGAAATGTGGCTCTGTTTCAGTGTTTAGCTGATGCGTCTTTTCCGCTTCTTTTTCTGTCCCGCTGAGCAACAACTTCCGGGTTCAGACTGGCCGCTGAAGCGCGTGAAGCGGGAGCGGCCGCGGAAATTGCGCATTTGCCGCATGCATATAATGACAAATACAAAATGCACACAAATATGCTTATATTCGCAATAAGCCCAGCCGATGTCCCGCCCCCGCGATTGGTAGGTTCGTTCAGCTCCGCACACAACACTGAAAAGTGCCAATCATATCAAACTCATGGGCCGCACTAACCTTAAACTTTCAAATTAAGGGGGAAGGGGGCAAAAACTATCGTCCCGAGGGCCGCAGTTGGCCCGCGGGCCGCAAGCTTGAGACCCCTAGTCTACATACACAAAAGGGCCCACTGGTCCATCCAGCCTGTTCAATGTAGTTTTGGTGCACTGTACAATACAATATACCTACTCTTCCTACACTTTTAATCTCCTGAGACAACACAAAATCTCAGACACATTGAAGCAAAAAGAAACTTAAGTGATAAAACCTAAACATGTTTTTGCAAAAAAAGGAGAAGCAGGAGGGACTCAGTGATAAAGGAGTGGAGGGAGTGCACCCAATGCGGGCAAAGGGTATGTGCATAGGTAGGCATCATCGAAGGTAATGGATGTGGTGCCAAAAGGCCTGTTTCTATGCAGTAAAGCTGGGACTATTTTTTTCCAAAAAACATTTACACTGTAACATCCATTTCACAGTCTTTCCATAAAACACACACAGAAATACTGAAGGAACTCAACCAGAGTCACAGCGTCCATGGAAGGTAAAGATATATTACCAATGGCTTGGACCAGAGAACGCTGTTTTGTTGGGTTGCACTTGCACAGTCGGACAACAAGAAACTTAACTTGAATAAGCGAAGAACAGGAAGGCTTAAGAATAAAGAGATTGAAGACTGGCTGGGGGAGGAGTCCAGACCAACAAATGGTGTGAATTGGATATGATAAGAGTAAAGGTGAGAATTGATATTGGTTCTTTGAAAGGAAAGAGATGGAAAAGGGAAGGGAGAGAGAGAGAGAAAAACAGAGTGGGGAAAGGCATCAGGGGAAGAAGAAAGGGGGAAGGTTTAACGGAAATAGGAGAGGTTGATATTAATGCCATCCGTTGGAGAGTGCCCAGATGGAAGATGAGGTGTTGACCCTCCATTTAGCAGGTGGTCTCAGTCTGGCAGTGCATGAGACCATTTACAGACATATCAACAAGGGAACTGGGTGGAGAATTCAAATTGGAGATCCATGCTATTGCTTTGTATTGCAGTCTTTCTGCACTAGCCTTACCATTTACATTTGGTACTGCAAAAGTGAACAACTTGACAGCTAAATTAAAAAAAAATGTTTCCTTTCAATTAGACTGTGAGTTCTTTCTCAGCAAAATTGAGATATTAATGAACTGAGGAGCTACATGAGAGGAAAAATAAGATAGCACAATTTGCAGAAACAGTCCCTTCGGCCCAACTGTGTCTCCATATTTGCCTGCAATTGGTCTATGTGCCTCTAAACAAGAGTTTTGGATAAACGTGCTTAAGAGGGGCGCTGGACCAGATATGGGGTCTAGAGTCATCCATGAGGAATCTGAAAATTCTAAGCATAAGAATGGGGGAAGGGTAAATTTGCTAGGTTCTATAATCAGTGGAATAAGTAGCCTGTTTTGAGATTGAGAGATTCAAGTAATTTAGTGGCTTCCAGATGTCAAAGAAGACATTAGAATGGCCTGAAAAATCCACACTGGAAATTATATTTCACATACCATCCAATTGCAGGAAGAAGCAAGAGGAGTTTTCTGAGAACATGTATGAGGGAATCGGAAAGTCCTTGATGATATTAAACCTGACATAAGACCTGGTGTCACTTGCTCTACAAATCAAGATAAGCAAATTAGTTCACAACATGTGTGTAGAAAGGTTGTTTGCAGTGGTTCCCAACCTTTTACTTTCCACTAACATACCACTTCAAGTATTCCCTATGCCATAAGTGTTCTATGATTAGTAAGTGATTGCTTAAGGTGGTATGTGAGTGGGAAGGGAAGGTTGAGAATCATTGCTCTAGACCCAATTGTTTGAAACATTTTGCTTGAGAAAAATTGTCCTTGGCCCATTTCCTTTGGAGTTATGAAACTGTGCACATATCAAATCAATTTGGAATGATTAAAACAGTGGTTTTCAAACTTTTTCTTTCCACCCACATACCACCTTAAGCAATCCCTTATTGATCACAGAACACATGGCATAGGGAATACTTAAAGTGGTATGTGAGTGGAAAGTAAAAGGTTGGGAACCACTGAGATAGAGGGATGTTCTGAAACAAACGGAGTAGAACCAGCTTTATTTGAGCTGGATCGACTATCACTAACTTTCCCTTCCCTGTAACAATGTGAACTTGGAGAAATCACATGACTATGAGGAAGGGAAAGTAGGTGGAACAGACTAATTTTCAAACAGGAAGAAGAAGCAAAATGATCCACTTCTTTGGTACCAATGGAACAACCAGCTATTAAGGCATCAATGCTTTCTAAAATCAGGATCTAGTCCGCTAGAATATACAATCCTCATTATCAACTTGTCTGGGAACATTTACCTTGCAGATTTGGAGCAAACAATGATTATTTACAATCACCCTTTATCATTTTCCAAGGGAGTATATGACTCTAGCCACCCTCTTCCATTTTATATATTTAAAAAAATTTTTTGCTATCTGTTTTTATATTTGGTGCTAATTTACCTTCATTATCCTCTTCCCTTCCCTTATTTCTCGTTTAATTGTCCTTTGTTGCCTTTTGAAGTTTTCCCAATCCTTCAGTCTCCCACCACTCTTGGCTACTTTGTACACATGAGCTTTTAATTTTATACTTTCCTTCATTTCCTGAGTTAACCAAATTGACTCTTCCCTTACTTTTAACAGAAATATATTTTTGTTGAGAACTGTAAAAATCTCTGTGAAAGTCTTTCACTGTTGCTCAACTGTTCTGCCAACTAGCCCGTGCTCACAGTTCACACTGGCCAATTCCTCCCTCGTCCTGTTGTAGTCTCCCCTGTTCAAGCATAATACACTAGTTTTAGATCTAACTATTGCACCCTCCATCTGCAGGAAAAATTCAATCATACTATGATCCCTTTTTCCAAGGGTCCCTAATTACTAGATAGTTAATTTTACCCATCTCATTGCACAATACTGGATCTAAAATAGCATTCTCCCTTGTTGGTTTCTTGACATGCTGCTCAAGAAAGCTATCATGGATAGAAGTAAATGTCACAATCCCAATGATTCACTGATAGTAGTTATCGTAATTGAAATTCTAGGAGGTCTGGAGCCACCCATGCCTTCAAACAATGAAGAAGATAATAAGACATAAATTCTCTTAGATAAGACTATCTTACCAATGCTGTTGTTTCCTGTTTTGTCATTAAGCAGTGAACATTTATGAGTCCAACACTTGCATATCATGGCATGTTTCAATATATAATTCCTTAAAGCAACAGCTTTTTCTTAGGGTCACGGTCATAACATTTTCCAGGATGGAAACAGACCCTGTAGCCCAACTTGTTCGGACTGACCAAGTTGTCTCCCAAAGCTAGTCCCATTTGGCGTGATTTGGCTGATATTCCTCTGATCCTTTCCTATCCATGTATCTGTCTAAACATTGCAATTGTACCCACCTGTACCATTTCCACTGGCAGCTCATTCAATAAGACCATAAGATTTGGCCCATTGAGTCCACTCTGCCATTCCATCATGAGCTGATACATTCTCCCACTCAGCTCCATTCCTCTGCCTCTCCCAATAACCTTTGATATCTTGACCATTCAGATACCTATCAATCTCTGCATTAAATACACCCAGTGACTTGACATCCATAACTATCCGTGGCAGCAAATTCCAGAAGTTCATCACTCTCTGGCTAAAGAAATTCCTCTGTACCTCTGTTTTAAATGGGCACCCTTTAATCCCAAAGTTGTGTCCTCTTGTCCCAGACTCTCGCACAATGAGAAACAAGTTTGCCATATCTACTCTGTCCAGGCCTTTCAACATTCAAAATGCTTCTATGAAATCCCCCATCATTTTTCTTGAACTCCATGGAGTAGAGTCCAATAGCCATCAGATATTCCTTATATGCTAATCTCTTCATTCCAGGATCATTCTTGAGAATCTGCTCTGAATTCCCTCCAATGCCAGTACATATTTCTTAAATAAGGAGTACAAAACTGTGCCCCATACTCTAAGTGAGGCCTCACCAATGCCTTATAAACCCTCAGTATCACATCCCTACTCTTGTGCCTTATTCCTTTAGATATGAATGCTAACATTGCATTTACCTTCTTCACCACTGACTCAACCTAGATTTTTAACCTTCAGGGTATCCTGCATGAGGACTCCCAAGTCCCTTTGCACCTCCAGATTTTGAATTTTCTCCCCATCCAACTAACACTCTGCCCTTTTATTCTTTTCTACCAAAGTGCATGACTATACATTTTCCAACATTGTATTTCGTTTGTGACTTCTTAGCCCATTCTCCAAATCTATCTAATTCTCTCTGCAGTCTCTCCATTTCCTCATTACGACCTGTCCTTCCACCTAAGTTTGTATGATCTGCAAACTTAGCCTCAAAGCTATTTATTTCTCAATCCAAATCATTAACAGGTAATGTAAAAAGAAATGGCCCCAACACTGGCCCCTGGAACACCACTGGTTTCCGGTAGCTAACCAGAATAGGATCCCTCTATTCCCACTTTCTGTTTCCTGGCAATCAGCCAATCTCCTGACAATGACAGTCTCTTTCCTGTAGTTCCATATTCCTTCCTGCCAGTGTGTGAAAAAGGTGGCACGCAAGACCCTTCTACATATTTCTCACTCACCTTAAACCGACACTTTCTAGTTTTAGACTCCCTTACCCTGGAACTCCCTACCTTACCAATGAGTTTGCAAAGGTTTGGTATGGCATTGGAAACTCTGACAAATTTCTACAGATGTGTGTGGAAAGTATGCTGAGCGGCTGAATCATGGCCTGATATGGGACCCCAATACCCCTGAGAGTAAAACCCTGCAAAGGATAGTGTTCACAGCCCAGGACATCACAGGCAAAACCTTCCCCACTATCGACCACATCTACGGGGACCGCTGCTGTCGGAGAGCAGCAGCAATCATCAAGGACCCTCACCACCCAGCATCCTCTCTGTCCTTGCTGCTGCCATCAGGAAAGAGGTATTGGTGCCACAAGACTTGCATCGCCAGATTCAGGAACAGCCGCTACTCCTCCACCATTAGACTCCTCAACAACAAACTGAATCAGGGACTACTTTTGCACTTTTTTGATTTTTTTCTCTCTTATTTCTTCCTTTGTTTACATGCGTATGTTGAGTGCAGTTTGTTTTTTGCACTGCCAATAAGTGGTAATTCTGCCTCACCCGGAAAAAAAAAGAACCTCAAGGTTGTATATGATGTCACGTATGTTCTCTGACAATAAATCTGAAATCAGAATTGTGATTTTATAAAATTATTTAAGGACACCCTCAGCCTCCTATGGTCCAGGGAGAGAAATCTATGCCAGTCCTTATAAGGGAAATTTTCCAGTCATGGCAACATCTCGTGAATCTTTTCTGTGCCCTTTCCAGCGTATTGACATCCTTCCTGTAAGTGGGCAACCAGAACTGCACATACTGCACTAAGTGTGGTCTCAGCAATATTTTGTGCAGTCACAACATGACATGCCTACTCACAGGGTTTCAGGAAGCAACCCTCTACTACAACCCTCTGCTTCCTTCCACCAAGCCAATTTTGAATCCAATCGGCCAGCTCACCCAGGATCCCACGGGACCATACCTTCTGGACAAAGCTTTCACGCCAAAGGCCTTACTAAAATCCATCTTGACAATATCCACTGTTCTCATCAATCCTCTTGGTGACTTCAAAATATTCCATCAAATTTACGAGACATGATTTCCCACACACAAGGCTAAGCTGACTTTCTCTCATTAATCATTGCTTATCCAATTATTGATAAATCTTTAAAATTCCCTCCAGTAACTTACCCACCACAGATGTCAGGTTTTCCATCCGGTATTTCCCTGTTTCATCCTTGTAGTTCTTCTTAAATAAAGCCACAACATTAGCCAGTAAGTCATTCATGGCTAATGATGATGTAAATATGTTTGCTAGGGCCCTAGCTATCCTCGCTTCCCACAAACTTGATCAAGCCCTGAGAACATATCCACCTTAATATGATTTGACACCTTCGCCTCCTCTTTTGTAACATGGATATTGTCCATGTCATCATTACTTCTCTGCCCCAACCCTTTAGCTTTCATGATCTTCTCTGCAGTAAATAATGTTGAGAAGTATTCATTGAAGACCTCACCCATCTCTTGTACCTCTACTCATTGATGACCATGTTGATCCTCAAGGGGATATGGAAAGGGGCCTATTTTCTCCCTTGTAATCATTTTGTCTTAATAGACCTGTAGAATCTCTTGGAATTTTTATTTACCCTTTCTGCCGTAGTTATCTCATATCTTCTTTATATCCTCCTGATTTTGCTCTTGTGCATTTCTATATTTTTATGTTCCTCAAGGGATTTGCTTGATCCCATATGCCTTTTCTTGACCAGGGCCTCAATATCCCTCATCATCCAGGGTTCTCAAAACCTGCCAGCCTTGACTTTCAGTAACAGGAAGATGTTGTCCCTGAACAATCCTGATCTCACTTTTAAAAGCCTTCCACGAACCTGTAAACAGCCTTTCTCAATCAACTCTGAAAGTTTGTATCTAAAACAATCATTTTCAAACTTTTTCTTTCCACTCACATACCATCTTAAGGGCATATGGCATGGGTGCTCTATGATTAGTAAGGGATTACTTAAGGTGGTATGTGAGTAGGAAAAAAAGTTTGAAAACCACTGTTTTAATCGTACCTAATTGACCCATTATGTGCATAGTTTCATAACTCTAAAGGAAATGGGCCAATGACAATTTTTCTCAAGTAAAGCTAGGACAGAGCAGTGATTCTTAACCTTTTTTCCCCACTCGCATACCACCTTACTAATCACAGAGCACCCATGGCATAGGGATTACTTAAAGTGGTATGTGAGTGCAGAAAATAAAAATCGAAAACCACTGATATGAAGCTTTTAAAATTGTCGGCATTCCAATTTAATATTTTAACTTATGGGCTAGTCAAATATTTTTCCATAACTATTTTAGAACTAATAGAATGAATGTCATTAGTTCCAGAATGCCCTTCTAACACTTCAGCCACTTGCCCTGCCTTGTTCCCCAAAGGAACATAGCTAGTAGTCTCTAGTAGGGCTTCTTGTATATGGTTTAAGAAAACTTTTCTGGGCACAATTAAGAAATTCTACTCCAACCCACTTGTACTATGGGAGTCCCAGTCATTGTGATGGTAGTTAAAACTTCCGAGCATGATAACAACATCGACGGTATTTCCCAAAGTTTTTGTGCCATAACTAATCCAGCTCTAATTTTCAGATAGTTCTTTTTTGCTTTTGATTTGCACAAGAAGTTTCTTTTTAAAGCATTAAGAAGTGATACGAGATCACCTTTTAACCTAAATGCAAAAGATTTTAAACGAGCCTGATTAAAATGTCTCTTATTTCTGCAGCTGGGATCACTAATGGAAGGAAGACCTTTCAATATCACGGATGCAATGATCCAAATGGTTCTGAGGATTGTCATTGTTGAAGGGTGGGAGTGGGGGACGAGCTCCCACTGCTGCACAAATGCTCTTCATGGCGTGCATCTCAAACGGCCTCTGACAAACCAAGTCCAACTCTTGACCCTCACGTGCAGTTTAGTTCAGATGGTAACTCATCTGGGAGAGCGAAAACTCTGATTTCACACCTCCGTTGTCTTGTGGCTATACCCGCTCATGGGAAAGTCTTTGGGAGTAAACCCTGAGGAAAAATCCAGAGTCGGAGTTTCGAAGGCGGGTGACCGCTGTACCCAGCACTGGCACGGCAACTCTTGCGATGCTGCTGGCACCAAACCTTTGTTGTTCCTTTGGACCTGTCATTAGCAGGGAGAGGGTCCCACTGCATGGATCTCTATATCAACTCTGCCCTGGCTTGCACCCTGGAGAGGCCACTCCAGCTTCACTTTACCCTCTACCACTACTGTCAGAGGCCAGTAAAGGATCCTACGACACTGCATAAGTTTAATTAACCGTAGCAGGTTTATCTCATTGTGTGCCCTCAGAACAAAGCTTAACAGCGCTCAATTGATAATATCTTCAAGAGGAATTGGAATACCAGTTGGCAAAACAGAAAGTAAACCCGAGGTTGTAGTAAACACACAGGTTTAGAGAGAAATTTTCAGTATAGATAAAAGTTCTTTCAGCCCCCAATAAAAGCTCATGTTGGTACATAATGACTTTCACCTAAATATAACTGACACTTTCATCATATCCTTTTATTCCTGTCTTCCTTAAATGTTTATTTAGCTTCTGCTTTAAAAAATATGCTATTCATTTCAACTACCCCATGTGGTAATGAGTTCCACATTTTCACTACCATCTGGGTTTCCCCTGAATTCCTTATTTGATTATGAACCATATTTTGACTCTCCCTCATGTGGAATCACTTTCCTTATGTATGGAACAAAGCTTGTGGTCTAGTGGGCAACTGTAAACCCTTCCCTCGTGAATGTTTCAATTTTTCTCTGTAATGTAAAGGATGTTATTTTCGCAAAAAAAAAAACCAATCTGTTGAAGGAAGTCAGTGAGTTGAGTAGCATCAGTGGGAGAATAAAAATGTCAATGTTTCAGGTTGGAACTCTTCATCAAGACTGACGTCTTTTCAGTAAACTCTCAGTCATATCTTTTCTTGTGAAAAGAGCCCTTGTCCATTTAGTGTTAGTTATAATCTGATATCATTCTTCTAGGCCCTAAATAAAGGGAGCCTTACACTACATTGTACTCTTTGAGAAGCGTCACATTTGGCACCAGTGCTGTACCACAGTAGAATTCCATTAATAATGCGGTCTGCAATTAATTTTTTACTTAAACAGGGAAATATTTTCGAAACTAAGGAAAGCCTCAACACAAGAATTTTGTGCCTGGCTATTTGGTTTTAATTCTTAGGACCTCACATGAATAAATGTGTTCATGCTAGCATCAAAATAGGAATTATTGAAAAGTTCAGTTTTGGGCTTTCTCCACCTTTAATAATTTATTAAACAGGAAAATAATTGGTCCTATATCTTCTTGCATTTCTTCCTTCTCTTCAGTTGAAGATGACTTGGTTCCACAACTGTTTTCTGGGTTGATCAAGTTCCACAGATTCTGCCAATGGTGAGAGGTGATGCTTGAGGGGTGGGTGACTTGGGAGACAGTGCGCTCTTTCTGCCATTGTTTTTAAGGCTGTCTTCTGCTCCTAATCGGTCACGGGTTAAGCAAGCATAAGTAGGTGAGCATGTTACATTTTTTCAAGGATATCCTTGAAGCTATCCACCTGGTAATATCTTGATGAAGTCAAGAATAGAGAGTCTGTTTCAAGAAACTTTAATATTGTTTTTAAATTTAGACATACAGCATGGTAACAGGCTCTTTCGGTCCACATGCTCATGCTGCCCAATTACACCCAATTGACCTACAGACCCTGATATGTTTTGAAGGGGGGGAGGAAACTGAAGTATCAGGAGGAAACCCGTGCAGACACAAGGAGAACATAAAAAACTCCTTATGGACAGCATGGGATTCAAACCCAGGTCCGGATCACTGGCGCTGTAACAGTGTTGCACTAACCACTACACTAACTGTGCTGCCATGTATGTGGATATGCAATATGGCTTGACCAGTCTAGACAACTGAGGTTAGTTAAACCCTCGATATTGGCCTTATAGAGACACCAAGGTGACTTTGCTTCATCCGGAGGCGGGGGACTTTGCAGAGATAGTACTGAAAGGAATGTTGAAATGTCTGTTTTGGGAAGTCTATAACTCTGAGGTATACAGGAGGGAGTCAGTTAACAATGCCAAGATTTAAGAAACTGAGGTCTTGATCCTTTTATAGCCAAAGGCTGAGCTGGTGCATTGCACGTGGTCATTTTCATCGCCAATGCCTGGTTTCTATGGGACATGGTGCCAAAGATATGAAAAGTTGTTCATGTTTTCCAGCATTTTGTAATGGCCCTTTGGGATTAGTTTGTGGAGTCATGTAGTGGGGAAGGTTGCAATAGAATCTTGGATTTCTACAGGCCCTGAAGAGCAGTAGAATGGCAGAGAGGATCACTGGGGTCTCCCTCCCCCCAATTGAGGTAATCTACTGGGACCATTATTTGAGGAGGGATTGCGAGACTGCTGAGGACCCCTGTCATCCATCACACAGCATCTTTCAGCTACTCCTGTCGGGAAAGAGATGCAGGCATATCAGAGCTAGAACCACCAGGCTGAGAAATAGCTTCTTCACAAGTGCAGTGAGACTGCTGAACGACTGATGAACTGCTCATACAAATCCCCCCGAGACTCTATTATTTATTTAAGAATATTTATTTATTTTTGTGCACATTAGATAGGTACTGCATACTGTATGTATCATTTGTTTGTATGTGTATTGGCATGTTCTTATACCAAGGACTGGAGAACGCTGTATCATCAGGTCGTACTTATATGGCGAGCTCTCCACTGGCCACCGTGACAGAGGTGCACCAAAGAAAAGGTACAAGGACTGCCTAAAGAAATCTCTTGGTGCCTGCCACATTGACCACCGCCAGTGGGCTGATAACGCCTCAAACCGTGCATCTTGGCGCCTCACAGTTTGGCGGGCAGCAACCTCCTTTGAAGAAGACCGCAGAGCCCACCTCACTGACAAAAGACAAAGGAGGAAAAACCCAACACCCAACCCCAACCAACCAATTTTCCCCTGCAGCCGCTGCAACCGTGTCTGCCTGTCCTGCATCGGACTTGTCAGCCACAAACGAGCCTGCAGCTGACGTGGACTTTTACCCCCTCCATAAATCTTCGTCCGCGAAGCCAAGCCAAAGACTTCTACAATTAGATATTAATAAACTTGAACTTGAATCATGCCCATTTTCTCCTATGCCGCAGTGAAAGAGGCAGTGATTACGGTAGTTATTAGTCATTAATGATTAGTTGGAGTTCAATATCCAAAACTGTGTTAACAGCAGTGTTATCTATGAGATGCAGCTCAATGACTGAAGATGGTGCCAGCTGGTTTCTGGCGAGGAGGTTTCATGAGTTGAAGCACTAGAAGATTGTTGGAGTTGAACTGTAATATTATGATGAGAAAAATTGAGATAGTTATTAGAATGATGACACAGGCCTGGCTTGGTCCCGGTTTTCACTGAGTTGGGGTTTGTAGTGATCCCCTTAGATGCATCAAAAACATCGTTCTTTCCCACTGTATATAATGCATATTATCATGAATCCTTCTTTCTTGTTCACAAAATACAATTAAGCAAATGCTCTTAGCCATAGTTACATGGTTCCATAGCTTTCAGTGAAATATTTGGCCTTTCTTTACTCTAAAATGTCAATATTTACCTCATTAATTGTGATGAGCTCCCTGTCTCCCCTCTGGCGAGCCTTGCTCTACTAACATTGGCTGGGCATTATCTTTAGTCTTAAGGACACTCCCCTTGGATATAACTGTATATCCACCTATTGTCTTTCATTATTTTACCATGAGTTTTTGCTAATAAAAACCATGATTATTGTTTGACCACATCGTCTTTCTCTACTTCATCAACTGGCACTTCATTAATAGTTGCCAAATTTGAACAAAGATAGGTATAATTATTTTGGGGTGTTCATGGTCAGCCCTTTCAATCTGACCCGCTGTTTAACTATATTATGTCTGACAATGGATCAGAATATTATATGCATATTAAAGCACTTTAACTCCGCCACAGCAATGTACCAGAGTTCCAGAACACGAATCTTGCTGTCTCATATTTACAAAATGTGATCTCTGGATTCTAGATCTTCCATTGGGAAAATCCATGAATTTTATTTCACCTTCTGAGTCAACACCATAGAATTAGTAACCCTAACCCAATGCAAACTGCCCCATATAATTCTAATACCCCCTTGCATCATAATTCCCCTTCCCACTCTGTCCCAAACCATTCAGTCTCTATAAATACTTAATTGATGTTACTTTTTCAGTTGCTCTGTCATTATATTTTGTCCGTAATGATAAGTTCATCAAGCCAAAGTGAGAAACATTTTTGGAAATGGACCCTTCGGCTATCGAATCTATGCCAACCATTTAATTATATCGTAAACCTTTTCAACATTTCCACATTCACGTCAACTTCCAACCCTCTCCAAGAATCTGTCACTCAGCTACATGTTAGAGTCCCCAATTTATAGAGTCAAGTCAAGTTTACTGTCATCTGATTGCACAAATACAATCTGACGAAACAGCGTTCTCCGGGACACGGAGATACACAACCAGACTTAGCACAGATGCAGACAAACAATAAATATGCAGGACAAACATTCATGTATACGTTGTCGACAATTAACCAACCAACATGAGATCTTTGGGATGTGATAGTAAGCCAGATTACATAAAGGGAATCCACACGGTCACAGAGACCATGCAAACGCACGTAGACTGCATCGAAAGTTAAGATTGAACCCAGGTTGCTGGACCTGGGAGACACGAGCTCCATTACCTGCATCATTGTGCTACCATAGATCGAGCTCTATCAGCTTGGTTCAGACGTCAGAGAATGAACATTATGGGCTGTAGCTTCAGACTCTGATATTAAAGAGCTACACTTTTGTACTATCAGTTGGATATGTTGTTATGTGAGATCTGCCTGCTTGTTCAATTAAATGCTCTTATTAAACTAGAAGAGTTTAGAGAGTTCTTACCTGTGTCTCACATTGCTTCTCTCAAATAATTTAATGAGACTTTTCTCATTGTTATATCTGAAAATTTCTGTGTACCATTTGGTGTCATGCTTCTTCATATACTCCAGAAGAGCACCACTCACCGTAATAACACTTCAGAACTTGCAAAGAATAAAATAAGTTGTACATTGGTATCTTGCTGAATAGAGAACAATTGCACCTTTCTCCATTGCAACAACACTGGACAACAAAGGTTTTATTTCCTGACCATGGATTTTGATCTGCTGATCATGAAAATTTATTTAAAATGTTCCTATCATGTAAGATTTTTTAGATATAACATATTTTTGTGATTTACTGCCATATTTTAAGTCTACATTAAGAATACAAAACCCTGAAGTGCAACATGTCATTGAAATTTTACTTTCTGCCTTTGCACTTGGACCTCTTCCTTGCTGATTGTGGTGCAGTCAGTGACGAACACGTTGAAAGGTTTCACCAGGACGTTGCAACCGTGGAAAAGCGGATGTTGAGTACAAATGAAAATCAACAGCAAAACAATTTTAGGTCAGTTGAGCTAATGCAACGTGTCAGCATCATTATGCGATAAAACATTCTAAATTCAATAAAAGTTACGCCAACATGTCTCCAACTTCCTACGTTACATTCATATGTGCGTTACATTTGAAATGTCATATTGCCTGACAATAATAGAACCTTTACCTTTAAGTGATACAGCAAATCTGAAATCATCTTTGTGTTCCGCCTGAAGTTGTCTATCATAATCCCCTATTTTGTTTCAGGAAGTAAACGGTTTGAGAAAAATTGTTGTCCAATGTAATCAATTCATTTCAAATTAATTAAATGCACCTGAAGTTTTGCGAGACAGGATGAAATGCTAAATTAGGGTAATTTTTGTTCTTTTTATAATTATCCATTAGTTCATCAGGATTATCCAAAGTTAGGAATGAAGTGAGAATGAAATTATGAAACTTGCACCATGTAACCGACTCTTAAGAGAAGTTAGATAGTTTGAGTCTTTATTACTTGGAATTTAGAATAAGAGGGTGGCCTTATTCAAATACATCAGATTCTAAGAGGTCATTGATAGGGTAGATCCTTTCAGAAATGGGAAAGTCATGAATATGGGGACATAGTTACAAAATAAGAGGTTATTATTTAAAACAGAATTGTATAGAAATTCCTCCTTTCAGGGTAGTGGACCTCTGGAATTCACTACCAAGGTTGGTGGAGGACATATCATAAGATATATTTAAGGGAGAGATAGATTAAGAAAGGAAAAAATTGAGGAAAAGAGGGTTATGGGGAAATGGTTGAGCCAAACCTAGATTAGCTCTGATCATATTGTATGGCAGGGCAGGGTTGACGGGGGTATTGTGGTTATGGGTTTTAATATTCCATGACTCTGGGAATTAATTACTTGGATTGGGGAGATTAATCTTTCATTTCTTTTTAACCATAGAGCAATAGACACAATACAACAAAATGTTCAGAATTTTAACCCAGGTCTTCAGAAAAGAAGATAGAATGTAAATTTATTTGTAACTTTCAAGACCTTGGGGATATTGCAGAATCCAACAAAGAACATCCTAATGCAGTATTTTGAAAAGATGAGGTTGCCAACGTGCTCAGGCCAATATTCCTCAACAACAATAGATAAATGACCAAGTCATCTGTATTTAGAATTTATTGAACAATTGAGGAGATTTCCTTTGTTCTTCTATAAATAACAAAAAAACAAAATATAAATAGTCCCATGTGATCTTTTTTGTCTAACTAAGAGAGGCAGACCTCTGGAATTCTGGCAAGCTAAATAGAAAAGACTTGTGCGTTAGTGAATTCAACCACCGGTCCTTCCATCTTCCATCCTGTATCAGACAAATGATCTGCCAGCCACACCATATAGACTGGTTTTAAATTTAGGTAGCTGGATGAGCATGTTGTGTGCTACTTCATTCTGGAATGGTACAAAATATTGACTCAATGACATCTCCGATGCCTGATGTCATTCTGCAGGTGTACTGAATCTGTCAGTTCATTGCTAGCCATGTTTTAGAACTCTAGTAACTGTGACTGATATTTTTTTGTTTAAAATGATATATTTCATCATTTTGCCCAGCTATGGCAGTGCTTTGTATTGCAACTTGCCTTAAGCCGTTTGATTGAGTTTGTGTGCTAATGTCTAAGAGTGTTTATAGATTATAGATTGTGGAGAACTCCCCTGTTGTTTCTTCAAAATAGTATCAATGAAACATAGTATTCATGAAATATTTCTTATGAAATTCAGAGCTTCAGATCGTGCTATATTCCCTCATTACAAGGTGTAACTTTGTGTATGACGTTGATGTGTCTGAAACTTGATTTATTCTATGTAAATTAGTGAGCTTGCTTGTTTATGTGCCGGTGTGTGAGTCTGCTTGTCTGAGCTTGGGTGTGAGTTTCGTATGTTGTGCGAGTGCTTGGGTAGGGGCACATTGGACTGGACGTGTATAAGTGGGTGTATACATTGCGACGTGCGGGGGATTTTTCCAGACTAAGTCTTTAGTCATGTGTTCTAGGTACATTCGTGTTGGATGAATGTGTGCTTTTAAGAACGTGACAGTGTGGGTGAGAGTTTGTGCATTGGTATGTTTGTGGAGGCCCCGATCCGGGCGGAGAGTTGTGGGTGGCGGCCCCGGTCCGGGCACAGGGAGAGCGGCGGCGGCCTCGGCCCCGGTCCGGGCAGTATGGACCAACCTAAGAGGGGAGGCAGACCCCTCCAGCCCGGGTAAGAAACCTGCATAGGAGAAGGTCACTCCGATATAAAACCTACGACCCAAGGACCTCGCTGCCACGTCCCAGCTTGCTTGGCCACGGCACACGAACCATGGGTGTAAAGGGTGGGGCCAGTACTGCGCACACTGCACTCCACCTAAAAGCTCCTTTGCGCAGGCCCGAGGACAGGTCCACGTCCTCCCCCTCCACGTCCTTTAAATCTTCGTCCACGAAGCCAAGCCAAAAAAGAATGTTTGTGGATGCAGATTTGTGTGTCTATGTGTGTGTGGGGGGGGGGGGGGGGCTTAGGTATGATGGGTGGATGTGTGTGCTTATGTTCAAAATGTGCAGGTGTGCGAGTTTAGGTGTGCACCTGAAGAGTTTGCGTGGCCATCCATGTCAATTTTTGGATGTGCTTGAGTCGAAGTGTTGGGGGAGTGTGACAACATGTTGGTGAAGGGCGTGGGCGCATTTGTATATGCGAGGGTGATTTGGTAGAGATGACTGCGGCAGGGAGTGAGTGTGGGTGGTCTTCAAGCAGGCTTTTCCGGTGGGGGGGGATGATTTAGACCTTTGGGGATGAATTCTGCGTGACACAGAAGTTTGAGTATAAGTTGGGTGGGGGGGGATTTGGCCATGTTGAGTGAGTGCGAATGGGACCGTTCACGCAAGTGAGTGGTGAGCGATCGAGACTGGAGGTGGTCCGCCACGCTGACTTTGGGGTGTGTGCCTTGGCTGGTGGGGCCCATGGCCGCTTTAAGAGTGCTTTCCCTTTTAAGGCGCTCCAGAGCGAGGCTGCTGGTGACGTTGGGGAGGGAGCTGGAGCGGGTGCAGTCGAAGCCGGAGTGACAGGAGCGGAGCGAAGAGAGTGAGCCCGAGGTACCGGTCGGCGGGGGGTGGGCAAGGGGGGGGGGGGGTCGCGCGGTGGGGGGGGGGGCAAACCCGAGGGGCTGAGTTCCGGGGCGCCAGGGGTCGGGAGGACGAGGCGGCGCCCGGCCGTGGGAGGCACCGCCTTCCTCCTCCCCACCGCACCCCGCCAGGCCCCGGAGGCCGAGAAGGAGGCGACCGGGCGCCGGGACGTTGGGGTTGGGGGAGGGGGAGAGCGACCTCTCCCCCCCCCCCCCCCCACCACGACCACGCGCCCTGGGCGGAGGGGGTCCGAGAGTGAGTGGCGCCCTTCGGCTCTGGGACACCCTTGGGGTGGGGAGTCACTGCTGTCCAGTCAACCCCAGCCCGGCTCCCTGCATCTTATTAAAGCCAAGACAAACGCCGGCCAGGAAACCCCTGCAAATTTCACCCCCCCCCCAAAGATTTTGCCTGTAAAAGCAGTCTTGTGGGACCCTCCCCCCCCCACCCCACCCTCCCGTGCAATGTAGTCGAGCCCGTGGAACTTTTATCTCTGGAAATAAAGGAGTCAGTGAAACAGTTAAACGTTGCAGGTCGGCTTGTCATGTTCGCCCCTTCTCTCTGCCTCCACGGACGTTGCCTTATCTGAATATAACCAGCGCTTTATTCCACCCCCCCCACGCCCTTTTCAGCATCCGCAATTTGGGAAATGTTCATTGGACTATGTTTCCGAGTCCACTTGATCTACAAACGGTGCAGCTGAAATCCGTGCGATGTCCGGATAAAGTTTTGGGCCAGATGTGTGGGTGTATTGGTGTGGCTTTATGTGGACTGTGTTTGGGTCAACTTTAAGTGAAAAGTTTCCTAGTACACACACACACACACACACACACACACACACACACACACACACACACACACACACACACACACACACACACACACACACACATATACACACACACACATATACACACACACACATATACACACACACACATATACACACACACACATACACACACACACACATACACACACACACACATACACACACACACACATACACACACACACACATACACACACACACATACACACACACACACATACACACACACACACATACACACACACACACATACACACACACACATACACACACACACATACACACACACACACACACATACACACACACACATACACACACACATACACACACACATACACACACACATACACACACACATACACACACACATACACACACACATACACACACACATACACACACACATACACACACACACATACATACACACACATACATACACACACATACATACACACACATATACACACACACACATACACACATACACACACACACATACACACACACACATACACACACACACACATATACACACACACACATATACACACACACATATTCATGCACGCACGCACGCACGCACGCACGCACATTTCTTGGCATACCAGCCCATGTGGGTCTGTGAACTTGTGCATTCTGACGTGTAACTGTTTTATTTTGTCAATTAAACCTGCCGAACACGCAAATGGTGGAAATTGCATAGGCCACTTCACTGGGAAATAAGGTGATGAGTGAGGTGGGCCCAATTTTTTTTTTAAAGTACCGATTTACCAATTCAGTTGCAAAACACTTATAGTGAAGTCTTTTGATTTGTGCTAGTGTATTAAAGCATTTTTCCTCTGGGTTATCCAGATAAATTCTGATGGTTGTCCTTTTCAACAAGAGCATCCATTACTATGGAAGCAATTGCATAAAATGATTTCTTATCTGGCTTGAATGTTGTACCTTCAAAATCAGGTCATCCAAATGTGCTGCCCATATCTTAACTCGCCTGTTTTTCCACCATCCATCCCACTGCTTGCTGACCCATTTAAACACTGCTTTGGTTTTCAAAATCCTCTCTGGCATTACCTGTGTTTTTTTTTTTAGCTATACAATTTCCTGAAATATTCTAATCTTTTTGTTTGGCGTTAATCTTAAAACTCGACCATGGCCAATTTAACCAAGTCTTTATCCCATACCAGACTTGGTGACGTGTGCAGGTGGATAAAATCTTTGTAGCTTGTTGTTGATTGAGAATGAAGAAAACATGTGATAACACAAAGAAAATCATCTTGTTTGGATTTTGTACTTAGCTTGGCTGGTACAGCACAACTTTGTGGGAAACCAGTGCAGGTTGTCTGGTTTTGTCAGAGTCTGATTCCGATTGTGTTATAACCTTTGAAGCATCTCCACTATTGACAGCCAATATAATCTCTGGCCTTCTTTCACTGTCCTCCTCCATTTATTTAAAACTTACTTTTGTTAAATGACGTAACGTTGGTCCTGATGAGTTGATGTAACTTCTCATTTGATAATACTCCTGTAAAGTGTCTTGGAATATTTAACTGTTAATATCACTGCATGTTTTACAATGGCTTACACAAATCCATGAAATGGATGAACCTGGTTTAGTTGATGGGAATGGATAGTTTCTCTGGCAAAAATATTGATGTTGAAAATGTGAAATGGACAGTGAATTATAACATGACATTTAATGTACACCAGGCTAGATCTGTTTGCATCCTTTTTTATTTCTGGAAATATTTCTATTTTTGTACAATTTTTGAGCTAATTTCTGATGTTTCTTCTAGATTTTGTGTAAATATTCAGATTGGTGGAAGCAAACTTTAAAGGTGTGGCATATTATAAGAAAATTGCTCCTACATGTGACTGTTCTGGGCATTGATTGGCTGCTGACTCCTTCCTTGTTCAGTGACGCTTATGCAAAGTGTCCCCTTGTGATACAGGCTTCTGATTAGTGCTTTGCAAATTGTGCTCGTCCTGGAAGAAATCTGGAAATTTTGATATGGTTTCACTTTTTAAGGTGATGGCTTTGGCATATAGTCTTCCCACATAGTTCAGTAAGCAAAATGGTGAGTGAGAAATCTTTTTATTTACTAGAACATAGTGCAGTTCATGGGTTTTGTTTTTGTTGTTCAGAAATTGTATTCCATTTTGGGGAAAGTACAAGTGGTTTAAACATTAAAAAATTTTTTCCCACTGAGTGTTTTCGTGCTATTTTTAAAAGGCACGTTTTTGATGGTACGATGCAAAACATTACCAGTGAAGTTAATTTATTTTTTGCTTTGTCAATTTCAAATTCCATTAAAACAACTTTGCCAATAGTTTCTTTAAGGTGATTGAGTGGAGTTGGTGGGTTGTGTTGAATGTTAAATGCATGTCCACTGCAACCTGATTAGCATCTGCTTTTTTAAAAAAGATTGAGAGGCATCTATGTGGTTTGGCATGTTTAGTGCTTAATGCCTTATTCAATCAAGTGAGATCAAATTTAGAGGTTCTCTTTTCAACTTTGTTCTATTAGTTTGCTGTCTATTAAATATCATTTGCAGTACAGTATTAGAGGTAGTTTCTTGTTTAATAGAAAAATATCACAAGATGAAAATTATTATTTTTTGATAAAGCTTTTGCTGACTAGAAGAATATCTCAAAAGTATCTGTGTTTTGAAAGAAACCAAAATTAAAGCTAAGGCTTTCAACTTTGTGGGATTGTGTAGAGTTGGTAACTATTTTAAGCTACTTTAAAACAGTAACTTACTAGTTTTGTTATAATCTTCTCCTTTAATGAGATTTGTGCAAAATGAATATCAAGTTCTTTTGATTGAATGTAAAGTCCGTGCCTTGCTGCAATTTTCATCAAATTACACAATGATTAGTTACTGTCATTACGGAACTAGGAGATTGTTGGATGTGTTCCTAGCCCTGAAAAATACTTGAAGCAGCATGTTTTGTCTTGAAACTTGAATGTAGGAAGCTCACTTTTCATGTTAATTGTGGATATTATCTATTTGAAGGATGAAGCATTCCAGTGTACATCTTGTGTGCATCATTTTTTTGGATAATTTTGTATAAGATAGAATTGGAGCATTTTTGAATGGTATTGTAACAATTTAAATGTGTGCAGTAATTGGGGTAATGTGTCAAGGACAAATCTTGGCTCTTTGTACTATTGCTTAGTTTCACCCTTGCCTGTAATCTCATTACTGAACAAATTTTATTAAATGATTTTTTTCCGAGAACCTTGTTGCATAACTTTAAAAGTCACCAGCCTCTCAAGGTGCTACTTTCTTATCAAGTATCCTTATTGCCTCTCTGGTCCTCTGGGAATTGTAATAATAGCAACAATTTTTTTTATTATCTCTCTACAGCTTTCCCTGGAACTACCTGTTTAGACTCCTGTACCTTTTCCCCAATGGTAGCAGAGTGGAGAGGGCATGGCCTGGGTGGTGGGGGATTGAGGCTGCATTTTAAAGATGCCTCATATATATGCCCTTGATGGAGTGAAGTCTGGTGCATGTGATGTTGCAGGCCGAGTTTACAACCCCTCAGGAGTTTATTCTTGCCCTGAAAGTGGGGGCCTCCATACCAGCCAGTGATGCAATCAGTCAGAATGATCTCCACGGTACATCTGTAGAAAGTCTTTGGTGACCGACCAAACTGCCTCTGACACCGCACAAAGTAGAGTCGCTGGAGAGCCTTCTTTGTGATTTCATCAACGTGGAGGCTTCAGGACAGATCCTTGGAGATGTTGACACCGAGGGGGGGTCAAGAACTTAAAATTCCTGGATGAGGACTGGGTTGTGTTTCCATGACTTCCTCTTGAAGTCCACAATCATCTCTTTGGTATGACAACAACCTTGTGCTCAACATCAGCAAAACCATTCAATGAACTGATTTATCCCCTTCCTGTACGCTTCCTCATTGCCGTTTGTGATTCTGCCAACCACTGTCGTCATCAGCAAACTTGTAAATAGCATTGGAATTGCACCTGGCCGCACAGTCATGGGTGTAGAACACTGGGCTAATCCTTGGTGCGCCTGTGTTGATGATCAGTGAGGAGAAGACATTGCTTCCAATTCATTCTGTGGCCTTCCAATGAGAAGGTCAAGGATGCAGTTGCAGAATGGGGTACAGAGGCCTAGCTTTTGATCTTTTCCTAAGCAACAGTTTGTAGGTTCTGCATATGGAAACGATGAAATCTCCATTTGGCTATTTGGCTCTGATGGCCCAGTGCTTATGGAATTGAGTTAATTTTTTAAAAATAATAAGAATTGTGAGAGAAAACTTGGATTAAAGGTACTTTTGTCATTATTTGATATCAAGCATGGTTTACTTTCTTGTCCTGAAGCTATTTAGTAGACAATATCTATTGATCCCTTTAGAAGGAAAACCTGAAAATATTTTCCATTCATCAAGGTACGTATTTGGAAGTACTTTGAATATTACACATTATCAGACAGTGTAACAGTCATTATGTGAGTGTTTGACATGGCTCTAATTTTATTTTCAAATTTTAGACTTTAGGAATTATCTACTTTTAAACATTGTGGCGCATGAGTTACATAATTAATGAGACAGATTTAAAAATTTTTTATTGCAGCCGATTCTGGCCACTTAAACCTCTGCTGCCCAAATATCCCCAAATTAGTCTATAACCTGTATGTTTTTGGAAGGCACCAAATTTTATAAGGTAACAGATAGTAAAAGTGGTGATCAATGCTAATTTTTGGAATCTGCAAGCTTAAAGATGGTCTTTATTAGAATTCAACATTCCTGTATTTTTAATGTGTACAAGTACAAAAAATTTGTTTACTTTTGTACTAGGACAGTACCTTTACCATTACAGCAAAAGCGTTGATTCAGTGACATCAAGGGTCCGTAGCTCCTTCCACCTCCTGCACTCCTATAACTTCCATGACCACTCAACTTCCAAAACCTTGATACGATTAGGATGCTTCAGGATCCCTGCTCGCCATTTACACCAAGGGACTGCAAAGTGGTCTATATTGATCCCCAGAGGGTAGATAAATGTCTAGGCTATTGAGAAATTTATTATTAATATTTATTTTACATGCTTGGGTTGATGAGAGATCAAGGATTCCATGAAGAGGTCGATGGTTTTAAAAAGTTTGCCAATCCCTGTTCTACTCCATCAGGAATCCTGATGTATGGTTCTCACGAGCTGGTTGCTCATGGCCAACATCCTTTTTGTTTAAGGCCTTTGGCTACTGAGTCCCATTCTGATCTGCTACAGGATTTTCTCCAGCTTTTGCTTTCTTGGTGGGCAGGAGGGGGATTCTCTTGTTGCCTTGCAGTAGTCTGCTGCTACCCCAGAGCCTTGTGGTTTGGGCTACCAAGTATGGCCACTGCCATCTTGGGCATGGACCTCTGATGTAATAAAACTGCCAGTTCTACAGGTAGGTAAAAGCTTTTACAGCTGGCCTCTAGGACCTTGGGGAGGCACACAGGAGGATGTGTCTTTGTCCCTTTTGGCTTTGCATCAATGGCAATGTTGCTATTACGGTTGCACTACCATCTTCAATTTCATGTTACATGTGCAATGTGAAGTTCAATTCCAGTTGAAAAGATAGCAACACTTAAGTTGAATATGTTAAATTCTTCCAAAATGATGCCTTTTCAATGGATAATATTTTTCTGTTTGCATATCTCAAATCTAATGATGAACTTCAATTGAAACGATGGCAACTTAAAAAAAAAAATTGCATTTGGATGTTTTAATTCCTGGTGCACTAAAATTCATCAACGTCTGTGGCAAAAACTTTCCTAACTCTTAATTTCTTTGACCACCATTAGACAAGTTAGCTTGGTAAGAGAGCTGTTGTTGTAGCCTCGGAGAAATGGAATTTCAGTGCTAGATCCAGTAAAAATGGATGTATGCTTTTCTGTGAGGTGAGAATTGGGTGATTTAGCGGTCAGCCCCTGTCATAAGAAATCTAAGGGCATTTGAAAATTGTCCTAACTGTTTGCAGAATAGCTTTTTGTACATTGTGACATGACAGTATTGTAACAAGCATCTGAGACCATTCTAAATGATTTTTGGTGAGGTAATGTATATTTGTAAGTTGTGCATGACTTGCTTCTATCTTGGTCTTTTGAATGTTACATGTTCTGTTGCAAATGGAAACTTGAAGCTTTGATACTGCCCTTCCCTTCCCCTTGGGGAAGTACTTGTAATTTTGGCATGCTACCAGAGTTGTGGGATACCTGCTTTGTGTCATTGAATTAAATTTCCTCTCAAATATTGGGAAAATAAAGGAGCCACATATTAAAAATAAACCTATTGTTTTAATCTGGCACAAATTTGTTTCTTGGCTACTGATTCCATTCTTTTGAGGTTAAATGAGATATTTTGCAATCTTGCTCTTTAACACCAATTTCTGACCATGTATGCATGCCAGCCAATGCCTTTTGCACCTTTTTCTGACTTTGAGGGGAAGATCAAGGAGTGGCCAGTGAGTGGCACAGAGGAGTGGAACATTGAGGGTTTGGCTTGGGACGCTTCAGTGCGGAGAGGCTGGGGCACGGGTAAATGGGGTACTTTTTTTCAGTTAATATCACAGGTTTGTTTTAGATTTGGCAAGTGAGCTCTGACCATGTCATGCTCCTCCAGAGCCGTGTGGGAACTCGTGGAGACTGACAGTGACCCTGAGGACTACGTGTGCAGGATGTGTGTCCAGCCGCAACTCCTAATAGACTGCATGATGGCACTGGAGCTGCACGTGGACTCAGTTTAGAGTATTCAGGATGTGGAGAATGTGGCGGATAGCACATTTAGTGAGTTGGTCACACTGCAGCTCAAGAGACTGGAGAAAGATGGGAACTGGGTGACCAACAGCAAGAGTAGTAAAAGGAAGATAATGCAGGGGTCTCCTGTGGTCATCACCCTCCAAAACCAATATAGTGCTTTGGATATTGTTTAGGGAGATGGCCCATCAGGAGAAGTCCGTAATAGCCAGGATCATGGCACGATGAGTGCTTCTGCTGTGCAAGAGGGAGGGAAAAAGAGTGGTAGAGCAATAGTTATACGGGATTCTATAGTAAGGGGAGCATACAGGAGCTTCTATGGCTGCAAACAGGACTCCTCGATAGTGTGTTGCCTCCTAGGTGCAAGGGTCAAGGATGTCTCGGAGCAGCTGCAAGACATTCGGAAAGGGAGGGTGAACACCCAGCTGTTGTGGTCCATATTGGTACCAACGATCTAGGAAGAAAGCAGGATGAGGTCCTACAAGCTGAATTTAGGGAGCTAGGACATGAGGAGTAGACCTCAAAAGTAATCTCAGATTATTACCGGTGCCGTGAGCTAGTCAGAGTAGAAATAACAGGATAGTTAGAATGAATATGTGGCTTGAGCAGTGGTGCAGGAGGGAGGATTGTTTCTTGGGGCATTGGAACCAGTTCTGGGGCAGGTGGGACCAGTACAAACTGGACAGTTAACATCTGGGCGGGGCCAAGATCAATGTCCTAGGGAGATTGTTTGCTAGCGCTGTTGGGGATGGTTTAAACTAATGGGGCAGGGGGATGGGAACCTATAAAGAATGAGGAAGGTGGTACGGAGACCAGAACTAGAGTTAGGAAGGAGAAAAACAAAAATAGAGGGCAGAAACGTTGAAAGCAAGGATGCAGAGGTCACTAGATTCTAAAAGGACAATGTGCATGAGTGCACTTTATCTGGATGCCCGTAGTATTAGAAACAAGGTTTTTGAACTTGAGGTGCAAATCATTACCCAGGTATATGATTTATTGGCCATCACAGAAACATGGTTGCAGGATGGTCATGATTGGGAATTAAATATTCAAGGGTATTGAGTAATATGAAAAGATAGACAGGAAGGTAAAGGAGGTGAGGAGGTCCTCTTAATTAAGGATGCAATTAGGACAATAGTGAGGGATGATAAGATCTGAGGTGCAGAATGTTGAGTCATCTGGGAAGTAAAGGGGGGAAAAAAATCACTGATGGGAGTTGTCTATTGCCCATCAAATAACAATAGCAGAGTGGCAAGGCAATTAACCAAGAGATAACTGGTATTTAAGAATAGAACGGCATTTGTCATGGGGACTTTAACTTTAAAGTTGATTGGGAAAATCAAGTTGGTCGAGGTAGTCTGGAGGATGATTTCCTAGAATGCATCTGTGATGGCTTTCTTGAGCAGCATGTTTAAAAAAAAAACCAACAAGGGAGATTGCTACTTTAGATCTTGTATTGTGCAATGAGATAGGTAAAATTAACGATTTACTGGTTAGGAACCCTCTGGGAAAGAATGGTCATAGTACGATTGAATTTCTCATACAAAGGGAGGGTACCATAGTGAGATCTAAAACTAGTGTATTTTGCTTGAACAGGGGAGACTATAACAGGATGAGGGAGGCATTGGTCAGAATAGACTGGGAGCACAGGCTAGTTGGCGGAACAGTGGAAGAAATGGAAGAGGGTGGCTAGTCATATAAATCCCTTGGAAGATGAGAAAGTGTGATGGTGTTGGACATGCTGTTTTCGAGCTGGATTGACTGAGGTCTTTCAGTCCAATTCTAGCACTGTTGCCTTTTGTCCCTGTGTTTTCTTCCATCTGTCATGAGCTTGTCTCCCAACTCCACCCCTCTCCTTGCTCTACCCGTTTTCCAACCATCAACCCTCTTCAGCTCGTCTAATTATTTTAGGCCCTTGATCATCTAGCTATCTTTTCTCTATCTGAAATATTGGCAATTCTTCCCCACACCTCTCAAAGCTCCCACAGACATTGTTTGACCTGATGTTTCTCCAGCAGTGTTTTTTTTTTGTTCCAGATTCTGGCTTTTTGCAGTTTCTTGTCTCTTTGGAATGTTGATAGTGCAAATTTGCCAGTATTCTGTCATGACTTGGCTAGAAGATTTCTTTCCAGGGATGTGTTTTTGGCTGATGGAACTAACAGGCTTTTTTGGCCTTTGATTCTTTGCACCACACTTGTATGTTGGAGATGATTACTAGGTTTATGGATGACATGGAAATTGATGGTGTTTGAGGAAGGTTATCTAAGATTGCAGTGAGATTTTGTCTCACTGAGGCAATGAGCTGAGAAATGACAAATGGTGGTTTAATTCAGATGAGTGCAAGGTATTGGACTTTGACAAGTCTTACCAGGGTTGGCATTTCATAATAAATGGTTGTGCCATGGCAAGTGCAGGAACATGGGTTTTCTGAAAGTGTTGATGGGAATAGGGCAGTGAAGAAGGTATGAAGAAACTTGATTTTAGTAATAATTTGTAGTACAGGAGTTGGACATCACATTACATGCTGTACATGTTGGCAAGACCATATATTGTAAACTATGTCCAGTTCTGATTACCAAGCTATGGGAAGAATATTAAACTGGAAAGGATGCAAAACAAAATTCAAATGTTGTAACTGTGACTGAAGGCTTGAGTTGTAAGGAAAGACTGTATAAGCCAGAACATTCCCCCACCCTCCCCCGAAGAATAGAAAGCAGAGGGGTGACCTTGGAGTTATCTGAAATCATTAAAGATGAATAGTTGGCCTTTTTGCCTAGTGTGTGGGTGTGTGGGATGGAACAGAGATGAAACCTGCTACTGAAGGAAGTGGTAGAGGTCGATACAATTTCAAAATTTGGACAGATATATCATGAAGAAAGGGTTAGAGAGATGCAAGCAAGCAGTATGATTGACATTGACAGGATGGGTTGAAGGGACAATTTTTGCACTTTATAACTGAGTAAAGGAAATGGTATGCTTTTGTTTCACAAAGATAATTTTATCAGGAGGATATGGAAGGGAAGAATGTTTTTCATCCTCTGAGCATTAAAATTCCAATTGGACATAATATATTAGCTAGTAATGCCAAGGATGGAACATTTTTCACTGGCACTCAAAGATTTATTTTAATTTATGAAGGGATCTATGCAAAAATTACTTTCCAGGGAGCTACACCCAATAAAAATGACTCTAATGAAGAATAGAGAACCAAAACCAAGTGCTGTAAATTCTATGCAAGTTCTCAGTCATACATCATTTTATAGACCCTGTAGCCCAATTTATCCATGGTGAACATTTTGGCCTTCTCGGCCAGCCATTCTCAACAGGCACCCTACAGCTCCACTGAGGGCCCCAGCACATTTAAATATAACCCTTGTTTTCTTTTTGCCTTGCGTAACAATTTGTTTTTTTTTATGTGGTCAGTAGGAGAGAATTACAGAAGAAACTGAAGCTGACTGCTTCACAGGGAAAAGGGCCTATAAACTTTGAGCAGAGGCCTAAGGAATAATAGCCAACAAAAAAATTGAGAATACTTGTTCAAGGCGAATCACATTTGTCTCTATTCTGTATCCTTCTAAATCTTTCCTATCCATCTATTTTTCAAAATGTCTTCGAAAATTGTAATTGTGCCCACTTTAGCTTGTTCCAGATATGGACTGCACTCTAAATGAAAATGTTGCTTCTTGGGTCTCTTCCAACTCTCTCCTCCCTCATCTTGTGCCTATACCCTCCAGTTTTAGAATTCTCTGCCCTGGGAAAAAGATTGAACATTCACTTAATCTGTGGTTTTCATGATTTTATAAACTTTTATAAACTACTCCTTTTTTCCAGGGCCTAAAGACACAGCCTAGCAAATCTCTCCTTGTAGCTCAAGCTCCTGACCCATGAATATCCAGGTATATCTTCTGTGCATCCCCCTCCAACTTGTATACTTCCTTTCAGGCTGGGAGACCAGAACTGCATATAGTACACCAAGTGTGATGGCACCATTGTCTTGTACAGCTTTGTATGGTGTGCCAATAAAGGCTAGCATGCCATGCCAACTTCACTGCACTGTCTGCTTAAATTGCCAAAGGTTCCCCTCCTTGTGCCTACGACAGTCACTCTTTTTAAATCTTTTTTTTGCCTTGCCTGTTTTGTGCTGACTTGCCTGGACAGAAGACTAAAACCTTTCACTGTATTGTGGTGCATGCGATCAAAACCAAGGTGGTTAAGCCCTATCTATGGGGATAAAAATGGTCAACACATCTGATAAAGACACTTTGTCAGGACTGAAAAAGAAAGCAAAGCTAAGAAAGCTGCACTGGGTAGGGCGGGGAGAGGTTGTCTCTGGGTAAAACCAGGGTGATAATGGGGATTATAACAAACAAAGGTTTATCTGGTTCATGAGTGAATGGGAGCAGTTTGAGAGTGAGAATGTAGATTTGGGGTCTCCAAGGTGGTAGATATTGACCCCTGTGGGTCGATGGGACTATGTAAGGGGTTGAAAAATGCCATGTGGTCGAAAGGGGGTCAATAATTGCTGGGGGGAGGGGGTGGGGAGGATCGATGCTCCTACCTGCCACCATCCCATTCCTGCTAGGCTTCCATCCCTTCTGGACCCCTAGGCTTAAGCCTACCCATTTTAATGGTTAATCTGCCACTGGATAGTGGCACCCCACAAAGCACCCCCAGCCCCCAGTGCAGTGCTATGATTCTAAGCCTGGGGGGTTGATGGGGGGGGATCAAGTATTCCATGAAGGGATTGATGGCCCTAAAAGTTTGGGGACACCTGGTGTAGATAATGTATAATGTGGCTGTTGGAAAACATGGAACAGGAAGATGAGACCAATTGGTCTGGAGAGAGACAACAAGCTGAACTTGTATTACAGATGGATTATTGATAGAAAAATCAAGAAACTGGAAGTTGACTTCCATTTGGTCTACAAGGCTTGAGCATCAAGTTTATTGTTAATGTGCAAAGATTTGCTCATCATCAGATGGAGCATGGAATACTTTACTGGATGAGCAAGACTTGGGTAGATTACAGTTTTGAATCTGGAGAAAATATTCTGGTGCAGCTGGATAAATTTGCATAAAATTTTTTGTGTTCAAATGTAATTCAACTTGCCAAAGGACAACAACTGACCAAATCCCAGGCGTCAAGTACCTTTGTCCTCCTTATATTTTAAGATCCAGTATCTTGTTCCCAGCTTGATTCGTCACTTGTTCTTCAGTTACATCCCCACTTTGTTATTTTGGTACTCAAGTTGTTTACCTTTGTAAATCAATTCTGTTTAAAAATTTGACTGCTTAGGAATGCTTTGTTCTGACAATGCATGTTTTCTCAAAAAAAAATTGTGCATGTCAAGAAATTATGGATATAGAGTACAGTCAATTCATTGAATTATTTTAAAATTAAAGTTCATTTTTCTTGAAAGTTCTAAACCTGAGGTTGGGTAGTTGGGGAAATGAGAATCAGCCTGAACAAGAAATAAAATTTAGTTTGAATTGTGAAAAGACTTTCTGAGTGTGTGAAGTTTCTGGGACTATTTCACACGTGTGAAGGTTTGTTGAAGTGTGAAAGCTAATTTGAAGGCAGCAAAATCCTTCCAACAGCAATGAGAATTTTAAAATGATACAAGTTGAATGATTGATACTGTATAAAGGCTAGATGAGATCTTTGTGAACAACCTAGGAATATTGCACAAGGCAAGAATTGTGGAGAGTGGTGATTGCAGTTTGGCCATGAGTCTGTTATAGTAATGTCTAGTCCTTAGTAGATATTGCTTGACGATGAAAATTTCTACACTTTTGGATTTTAATAGCGACAGTGTTTCGTCTTTTACTTTGAGTTAAGTGTATTTGTCACAAAATGCATAGTAGAGTGAGAAGGGGTCTTCTGCAAACATCTCAAATTCTTATTCCTACTCAAGTTGACTTATCTGTTTTTAAAAGTAATCCACTATAATTTTTCAAGGAACAGAGTATCCCTCCTGCTTTATTGTTATCAGATAAATATACTGCAGCAACAATTTAATACAGTTCAAGTGATAGAGGTATTGATGCCCTTTTTAAAATTACTGAGTGGAAAAAGCCCTGCAAAAGGTAGTGGACATAGTCCAGTACATCACAGACAAAACTCTCCTCACCATTGAGAAAACCTGTGTAACTTGCCATTGGTGAGCACCAGCAATGATTGAGGATCCACACCACTCAGGGAATGCTGTGTTCTCACTACTGCCATTAGGAAAGGTGCCATAAGACTTGTACCAACAGGTTCATGAACATTTGCTTCATTAAAAAAAATACATTACACATTATTTATCACTGAATTTTTTTCTGTATTGCAGATTGTTTACATTTCATTGTTGCATTTCTCTCTTCTGTATACTGTATATATTTTTTTCTTGAATATGAAATAGATTTATTGTCAGAGTACACACATGACATCTGTTATGGGCCCAGAGGTCCCCAAAACCCAGCAGCAATAGAAATTCACCAAAGCAAATGGTTACTTAAACAAAAGTTGCTTTTAAACATTAAAAACAGAATCGCACTTTATTACTATTAACTTAATTCCCCCTTCTCATTCGAAGCGTATGTGCCTATAATGTGTGTACAAGTTCAGAAAAGCTCCTTCAAATTCACCGGTATCAGGCAATTCTTATAATGTGCACAGAATTTAACATTTATGAATCTTCACCAGGCATTGGAGCTTGAAAGGTAAATGTTACCGCTCGGGAAGGTTCTTGTTGGTTTTCAGAGATTTGTTGCTTGTTGGACACAGACACTAACTGATTCCTTCTGATCAGTCACTTCAGTGTCTTGCCGAAGAAACTTGCCCCGTCAGGGTTTTCCAGATGATAACCTCTTTCAGGTCACCAGTTCTGTTTCCCTTATCTCAGGCAAAACATTATACAGCCAGCCGTCTCCTCTTGTATATAGACCACAAGGGCTTTCAACAGGCTGAACTCCGAATTCACAATCAGTCTTCAAAATGGGGTTTCAAGCAAGTTTTCAAAAGCTACTGCAGAAAACTGTCAGTCAGTGTCTCTTGTGTCTCTCTCTGATGACCTTCCTAAAACAGCACATTCCACTAAAACAGCTTGCTGACTCCCAAAATTAATTCATGAGAGATCTTATCAGTTTCCTGAGATGGGCCCTTCCGTTTGCAGCTCTTTGTGAAAATCTCAGCACAGTTAGTTGGTCTTTGCAGACTTGTAGGTACCACCTTATGCATAACTTTTGCGTTTTAAAATGAGAATTGTTTTGAAGTGTTCGTGACCTAAGTAAAACTGTTGAGTCTGATGGTAGTGGGGTAGCAGTTCTTCCTGAACCTGGTGATGCCAGTCTTGGGAAACCTACAGTTACTTTATTCTCACTACTATCATCAGGAAAGATGTATGTGCTGCGTGCTTGATGACAGCTGCTGTTCTCTGACAGCATCATTCCCTGTAGATGGTCTCGGTGGTGTGGAGGGTTTTGCCTGTGATGCCCTGGGCTGTGCTCACTACCTTTTCCAGGGCTTTGCGCTCAGGGGTATTGGTTGCTGTCTCCATACCAGTCCGTGGGGCATTTAGAATGTAACATACGTGAAATTCTTTAACTTGTATACTTGATGCCGCTTTAGTTGCCCATTCAGAGCCAGCTCTTCAGCGCTTGACGTCCTGCTTTGCGGAAACTGCCAAAATGTTTGGCCTGGAAGTCAGCCTGAAGAAAACTGAGGTCCTCCATCAGCCAGCTCCCCACCATGACTACCAGCCCCCCCACATCTCCATCGGGCACACAAAACTCAAAACGGTCAACCAGTTTACCTATCTCGGCTGCACCATTTCATCAGATGCAAGGATCGACAATGAGATAGACAACAGACTCGCCAAGGCAAATAGCGCCTTTGGAAGACTACACAAAAGAGTCTGGAAAAACAACCAACTGAAAAACCTCACAAAGATAAGCGTATACAGAGCCGTTGTCATACCCACACTCCTGTTCGGCTCCGAATCATGGGTCCTCTACCGGCACCACCTACGGCTCCTAGAACGCTTCCACCAGCGTTGTCTCCGCTCCATCCTCAACATCCATTGGAGCGCTCACACCCCTAACGTCGAGGTACTCGAGATGGCAGAGGTCGACAGCATCGAGTCCACGCTGCTGAAGATCCAGCTGCGCTGGATGGGTCACGTCTCCAGAATGGAGGACCATCGCCTTCCCAAGATCGTATTATATGGCGAGCTCTCCACTGGCCACCGTGACAGAGGTGCACCAAAGAAAAGGTACAAGGACTGCCTAAAGAAATCTCTTGGTGCCTGCCACATTGACCACCGCCAGTGGGCTGATAACGCCTCAAACCGTGCATCTTGGCGCCTCACAGTTTGGCGGGCAGCAGCCTCCTTTGAAGAAGACCGCAGAGCCCACCTCACTGACAAAAGGCAAAGGAGGAAAAACCCAACACCCAACCCCAACCAACCAATTTTCCCTTGCAACCGCTGCAATCGTGTCTGCCTGTCCCGCATCGGACTGGTCAGCCACAAACGAGCCTGCAGCTGACGTGGACTTTTTACCCCCTCCATAAATCTTCGTCCGCGAAGCCAAGCCAAAGAAAAAGAAGAAATACTGTAAGGCAGACTGAGTTGTCACTTTGCCCAGGGCCCCTCATGTCTGACGTGTCAATAACATTTATGAAAGCTTGTAAACCTTTATACTTGGACTGAAACTGGACCTAAATAGAATTTTGCTGAAAATGTTCTTCCCCTGCAATAGAAAATGTGAATACAACAAGTGATTCAATTTTAATTAATTTTCATAAGTTAGAAGAAAACTACAGCATCTGGTGTTCCTAGGTGGTCTCCCCTCCAAGTGCTGACCAGTCCTGTGCCTCCTTGGCTTCCGTGTAAAATGTGAGCAGACCGGGGGCTCTGAAACTGATGGAGATTGTGGAGGAGGTGTTCCTTTACAGGTTAGGTGGAGTCATCTCGAAAGTGACCATTCGGGTCAAATTAATTATTGGTGCAATTATGTACCATAATTGTTTACTGGATTGTGTTAAAATGTTGATTAGTTTCATTAGTTGATGGAAAATTTCATGTTTAGTGTGACCTGTGTGTAGCAACATTTAACTCTAAATTTACTATAGCAACATATTTCATTTAACTTGACCATGAACTTCGATGAAATGGAAGCTCTAGTTCTATAAAAGTATAAAGCAATTTAATTTGTTTTTGGAATTGTCATTTATTTTGCAGCTGGTCCTGAGCGTTGCATTTTCCCATTGTGGAGCAAGTTGAGGATACTGTTTAAAGTTGGCGGTATTTGTACAATAAAATTCCCCCACCCCGGCTCTTACAGGGTTTGTAGATGCTGGATATGCAAATTTGTAGGTTGCCTGAGACACACTCTTACAATGCCTAATACACGTGCATTCAGAATAAACAGTTTAAAAGACAAAATTATGAAATGTGAAGTAATTTGAAATAAATCAGTATTGTGGTCCTTAGTAATATAAAATTCACTTTAATCAGGTAATTCCCATAACTTACAAAATTTGAATTTGAACCCCCAGTCGCTGGCGTTGCAACAGTGTTGCGCTAACCATGCCACCTTCATAATTTATCCCCACCTCCCCCAAATTTGTAGATAAAACCTTACTTGTATACTTAATATACTAATAAAGATAGAGGCTCTTACTGGGCAGAGGTAGGGAAATGCTTTGGGAGTGTCCCCCAGCAGCATTGGCTGGCTCTTCATCCTGGATGCTGTCATTTTTATTCAAACACAACTTTATTCAGACAGCTGATGTAGGCGGGCATGAGCGCGGCACTCTGCTGCCTGAGTGTTTGCTCCCATCTTCACCGAGGCCTTGTGTGCGGCTTCAGAGAACATGTACAATTTTAAAGCTTTTACATTTTTTATTTTAAAGTTGTATATTTATTTCTTGCCAGTTGCTTGAATTTTGGATACTGGGGATTTTACTGTACCACGTGGGCCATGTTGCAATCATTATACTGTAGCTTCAAAGGGATCTGTGGTGACTCGCCATACTATATTTGTTTTTAATTGTGATCATACTTTTCAGCACATTTAAACATTCCTGCAAGCCACTGAACTTTACAAACGTCATTAAAAGAGAAAAGTGTTTTTAAAATGAACTGTATATCTGGTTTGGGGTGATAATGAAGTTTCATCTGATGACTTAGTTGGATGCTTTGTAATTCTCTTTCCTGTAGTTATTTTGAAAGACCAAATTGTGTGGAAGTTGTTTCTGTTCTGTGAACTCTTATCAAAATTGTAGGAATGACGCAGCAAAATGTTGATGTGGGATGGAAATTATTTGTATGTCTGATGTGGCAGTTACATCTTTGAAAGCTTGTAAATCTTTATACTTGGATTAAAACGGGACCTAAATAAAATTTTGCTGGAAATGTTCTTCCCTGCAGTAGAACAATGTGAATACAACAAGAGATACAATTTTAATTTTCAGAACTAGACATTTCTCAAGTGAGAACAAACAACTGAGATTAATACATTTACTGTTTTTCTTCTCCTTATAAAAGCATTAGGAGACAATTTTATAATTTTAGATGAGTGATTCCTAATGCAAATATTGCAAAGATCGCTTCACTGTCTTAAAATGTAATGCCTTGATTTGTATATTTTCTAAAAGGCTTGTCAGTAGAAATTATGCTGTTTCTATTGAACCTCACCGTGCATGGACCACATTTTTACTTTCTATTAGGTCAGAATCTGTCGCAGCAATCCATTATTTGTTTGTTGGTGATGGTGGCTTCACTCCTTGTTGTGAACAGATAAATTTGCATTCTTGTTTTTGATACAGTAAAGCCCATGATCCAGAATTCAGGCAACCAGCAAAAAAAAAAATTGAAAATAAATAGGTTAAAAAAAAAGGCAAGTTTAAAATTGGTGCTCCTTACCATTACAACACTCAGTCGACTGGAAAACTCACTTATCCAGCATCTGCCAGTTCCCACAGGTACTGGACTCCAGGTGTTTTACTGTACTAGAATTTCCAATATAATCCTTTGATCTAAAAGTTCAATAATTCCATTTCGGAAACAAGAGGGAAAGTAAATTTCGGTGTTCTAATGGTGAAATGAATGATGTATCCTACTTTCAACCCTGAGTCGATTGACTATAGTCACTGCATTAATAATCTCGACCATTTTAAATGGTTGCAGCTCAGATTTTGGAGATGTTTTCTCCACTTTTATAATTTACCTGTTGATCTTGTAATTTTGTTTTGCATTGGCAATCTTACAAGAAATGGTCAATGGTGGTACATGTAATGATGCAAAATTTATGCTGTTGCCTTTCATATTAAGTCGATCTCTTGCCTGTCACATTTTAAATTCTCCGCTTATTAACCTTGTTTTCTTTCTCTCACTTGATGAACATTCATTCTTTTAGATGGGGAATGATGAGATGAGAACCATTTTCAGTTTTGTGTCGTGAGGAGGAAAAGTCTTGGCTATAATACTCGGATTTTCCACTTTCAGAGGAAATTGTTAACAGATCACATTGACTTATCAGGCACCAGTCATGGTTTATGCTTGTCGCCCACTGCCTCACAACAACCACCTTCACCCTCCCCTGGCCCATCTTTCACCATTTGTGTCTGGCAGCAATCAGTTGCCTGCATCTGTCTCCCAACACCACACCTCATCCTCCCCATGTCTATCATCCTTTATTCCCTCTCTGCTCTACTAGTAACCTACTGCCCCTCCTACTCTCTCCTCCCCTTGATCCATGATTTGATTTGATAAAGGGCCAGTTTCTGTGCTCTACAATTCTGACTGAGTAATTTGTTTGCAGGCAAAGTGAAAAAGAGTTTGTTCTGAAGTGTACAGATATTGGGTGCAAGGGGATATAGGAGAGTTGGGTTTTTAAAATATAGAATTTTTAATGAGGTTGTGCTATATGAAACAGGCCCTTTAATCTACTACACTATGCTTCCCTTCATGCTGATCTCTACTAATCCCAGTTATCAGTTTTAATTTGATATCTTCCTTGGTCAAATAGCTGTGTAATATTCAAAATGTTGTTCCTCTTCCTTCTGGCAGCTCATTCCAGATGCCAACCACGCTGTGGAAAGATTTACTTTTTTTTTAAAAAACTTCTCACCTTAAACCCATGCTCTTTAGTTTTGGAGTTGTTTACATTGGGGAGCAGGGATGGGGAAATCACCTGGGCTCTCCTATTAATTTTGAGTATCTCTCTCGAGTCTTCTTTGCCCTCCTTTGCTTCAGTAAAGCAGTTTCCTGAAGTGTTGCAACCAGAACGGTTTCTGTGAAGCTTGACCATCATTTTCTATAATTATAATGTGACATCTCAGTCCCTCAGCGAGTAAAGGCAAGCATGCCGTAGATTGACTTCATCCATGTTCCTTTCAAGGAACTATATACCTATGCACCAAATGATTTACGTAGACTTCTATAATGTTTGGAGACAGTACTTCCTTGTTGAAGATGGTCGATTGAAGGGATGCTGACGCTAAGAACGAATGCTGACACCAAGAATCCAGACTAGATATAATTGTGTGTGGGTAGTGATTCCTTTATTGTGGAAAGCTACATTGTAACCAATACTGAAATCACCAGTTCTAATATTATGACGGGGGGGGAAAGATCCACAAAAGCTTAAGATACGTGGACTGAGGAGACGATCATACGGAAGCATTGACCTACTGATATTTTTTCAGGTTTTTAATTCCAGTTTATAAATGCAAAATTTGTATTCTCGAGCTGACTATTTAAATTTGTACATGCTGATCTTCTGATTGTCCAAGCTCACCAGTGCTGCTACCTGGCCATCTCACAAAAGGTGCAAGCATCTCTGGGAACTGGATTAAAGGCTTGTCAATCAATCCAGGCTACAGATAATCAGGGAGGAAATAACATTCAGTCTTCATGCTAATATAGATCCTCAAATCAAACTATAATAATGCTCATTAATAAATTGCTTGAATGCTGCATTTTATTCCTATGGGGGTTGCACCTGGCATAGATGACTCTCGCCATTCTGCAGACTAGATGCTGTTTAGATCACGGACAGTATAGGCCATTCCACAATGCAAAATCTCAAGTGACCACTGGCTCCCTGACCTTCAGAACTCCAAAGCAGCAGGATCCACAGATGAAAAGTGTAGGTTGGATTCGACGATGGTGAGGTTCCTTCAATTATCAAATGGCTGACCAGAAAAGGCAGTAAACTCCTTGCAGCTATGGAGGCAACTGTTGGTTTATCTTCCAAGAAAGTCCATTGCCTAGATTAGATCTTTGGATTTCTAAGTATTAACTTCACTTACTGCAACATTTTGGAGTTGATTTGCTGCTCAGTAACTTTGTTTTAGCTGAATTTACTCTTAATTTTCAAGCTTGTGTATATAAATCAAAAGATTTGTTTCAAAACTTAAATGAAGCCCCATTTTTATACAAATAAAAAGAATACAAAATGTGACCATTATCTTTTAAATCCTAGTCTCACTATCTAGATGACATCACCTTGCTCTATTTCAGTGATCTATTAATTTGACAGACTCGCTAAGGTCTGAGTATTTTAAAAATGCTCCGCTTGCGCACGCACACGTGCTCTCCAACACCACCATTTAGCGCCCCAAACAATCCCACTAATAAGCAACATTTAACTTGTGAATCTTCAGGGGTCTGTATCCAGTGCTCCTGTTTGTTGTCTCTACATCTGAGAGATTGGGCCCAGACTGGGAGATAGCTTTGTTGAGCACCTTGGCTTTTATACCCCCTCCCCATAGCGTGGATCTCCCAGTGGCCACCCACTTCACTTTTCCTTCACCTTCCCATTCCTTTGTTGACATACCTGTCCAGGGTCTCGTGCACTGCCAAACTGAGACCACCTGTAAATTGGAGGAACAGGATCTCATTCTCTAGGTGAATAAGACGCACCACTTCTACTTTCAAAGAAGTCTGAAGATTTTGTATGTTGTCGAATAAATGTTAAACTTTTCCCAGTGTACTGTGAAAAATATATTGACTGGTTGTGCTGCAGTCTAGTTTGGTCATTGGAATGCCCAAGAATGCAGAAGGCTGCAAAAAGTGGCATACCTAGCCAAGCCCAGCATGGAGACTGATCCATTTGAAGACATCTATAAGGTGCTGCCTCTAGGAGGCAGCCAACATCAAAGGACCCCTATCACCCTGGTCACATTCTTTTCCTACTCCTAAACTAAACTAAAGTTTAGCGTGCCTCTGGGTTCAAGAACAATTATCTTTAACAGCTATTAGGGTCTTGACCCTCCCAAACCTCTCTGACCATGAAACAATCTGCATTGCTGAAATTTTACTTTTCGTGCACTAACTAAATTTTACTTAAACGTGCACTATGAATATTTGTCTATCCTTGTTTTCTATCTTGCATTTGTGGTAATTTAAATGTTTGCTGTGTTGCACCTGTTTGGCTGCAGCAGTTAAAATTTTTTAGTGCATATCTGCATTTGTATAAATACAAACTCGTTGAATATTGTATCATCTATCGTAGAATGCCATTGGTGCTCTGTGGTTAGAAAGGGATTACTTAATGTGGTATGTGAGGGGGGGGTGGGGTGGAAAGGCTGAGAACCATTGATCGAGCTTGTAATGTCTATAAGACCTAATTTCCTTCCTTTAAGTAAACACAAAAGTCTGCAGACTTTTTGCATTGATGAAGACATTAAAGTCAAAGTGTCCTTTATATAGCAAAGCACAAAGTTTTTCTTGTGTTTTTACTACTTTTAAGGTTCCCTTGAAAGATCATTTCTATCTGCCTCGACTGTGGAGCAGAAAGTTTGCCATTTGTTATCTGTTGGCTATTATGAATCCATGTTTTCTTTTACCATTGGGTATTATTGCTGACAAGATAACCCACCTGGAATACCAGCTTCAAATGTGTTGCTGTCATAGGTTGATCTTTTCAGCTGTGATAGCATCCTATTTAAACGTCATGTAGCTAACTGCAACTGGCACATGAGGTTCTTCTTTCTTTGGCTTGGCTTCGCGGACGAAGATTTATGGAGGGGTAAAATGTACACGTCAGCTGCAGGCTCGTTTGTGGCTGACAAGTCCGACGCGGGACAGGCAGACACGATTGCAGGGGAAAATTGGTTGGTTGGGGTTGGGTGTTGGGTTTTTCCTCCTTTGTCTTTTGTCAGTGAGGTGGGCACATGAGGTATTGTGTAACTTATAGACCAAATACGGCATACTAAGAATAAGATTCCAACAGTCTGAATTATACACTTAAAAGCTTGCCTTCATCTTTTCCCTCGTCTTGCATCCAGAAAATAGTCTTAATACATTTGGTCGGTGATGACAGGCATGCTCATGTCCTGATTGGTTGGATTATATCAATTTGTATTTTCTACTGATATAAATTATTACGTTAGGTCCATTGCAAAAAGCAATCTTTGTGGGACTTGATACCTTGGTGTGAATTTGTTTGAAGTACAAAATATAATTCAATTTTATTATGAATAACTTGCATTTAATCCTTATAGTTTCTGCAGTAGGGTAAATGCTAGGTCATATTGGCAATTACAAAATTTGTTCCACAAAAAATGTGCATTCTGCAGGTGTGAGGAAGGTGTGCTGGTATGTTTATGTAGTTTTTTTGTTAGTGCAAAGTTCTGTACTCGATGGTTTTAAAAACCAAGTTGAGAAAATTGTGTCTCAATATTTAGTACAGGTTGTACCTCTTATCTGGTGCTCTGTGGTTTGGCAACTCCCATGGTCCGGCACGTTTGAATCTGCTGTCTCCTTACAGACAGCGTGGGACTTGAACCCCAGTCCCAATTGCTGTAAAGGCATTGTGCTAATTGCTATACTAACTGGGATGCCTCTCTTATTTTCTGTTTTAAGCTTTCTATCATAGGGGGTTCTGTTTTCTGGCATTTTCTGTGGTCCAGCAATAGCCGAGTCCCAACATTGCTGGATTAAAGATGTACAACCTGTACTCAATTTCCATTTTTCTGTTGCAAATTAAGCATGCTGGGGAAGTCATTGCATATTGTGAGAATTTTCTTTGGGCGTTCGGTAAATGTTTGGAAATGGGACTGGCCAACAATGTATATTTTTAAGATGGGCAGTCAGGAATTTTCATTGGGCTGCATTTGGAAATGTCAAAGTACCAATTCAGCTTTGCCAAAGGATCAAATTTTAAGATTTTCTTTCCGCTGTGGTTATTCTGAAAGATTTTCAGTATATTATGAATATATTGGGTTGCATTGAATGCTTTGGGTTGTTCGTCACATGTTTATGACCTCCATCAGTACTTGGCCTGAGTTTGTTGCAGCCAGGACGATACATTTGTTGGCTCCAGAAAGACAGGGCAGGGAGAATGGTTTCAGAAAGCAGTACTCTAGGCCCGAAACGTCGGCGACATATCTTTGTCTTCTATAGATGCTGAAAAGACCAGCTGAGTTAGTTCCTCCAGCATTTCGGTGGGTTTTTCCTCTTGGCACCAGTTCTATTCTGTCACTTTTCATTTGCTGCGAGCTGTTAATCGTTCTGCAGCATGCACGTGCAGCATCTAGAAATTCGAGAAGCACTTGAAAGTGGCTAATAATTTTTAAATTTAGACATCCAGCACGGTAACAGGCCATTTCGACATGTCTGTACTGCCCATTTTATACCTCCCAATACGTTTTGAGCAGTGGGAGGAAACCGGTTTCCCTAGAGAAAACTCAGAGACATGGGGAGAATGTACGAACTCCTTACAGACAGCGTGGGATTCAAACCCAGGTCAGGTCCCAATGGCTGGTGCTGTAAAGGCGTTGTGCTAACTGCTATTCCAACTGTGCTGTCCTAAGTGATTATAGATTCTTGGACATTTCAATTAAAGAAGTTTTGCTGAATTTGGTATGGTGTTATTCTGGAGCTAGTTGGAATATTGTGACCAAATCTGAGGTGAGGGGTTTACATTTGCATGAACAGGGAAATTGGAGTCCTCATTAAAGCAAGAGAGTTGTTGGATATTTCAAACTAATGGAGAGTTTGAATCTGCTGTTAATGTTTGAAGCCATAGACTTCTGGTAAATCTGTTAAACCTTTAGTGTATTTACAATTTGGAAACATGGCCAGAGGGAAAGATTTCATTATTGTCATAAAATTCTTTTACTTTTGTCCACCGTAAGGGAGACAGTGTCACCACTTTGTCCAGTGCCCCTCACAGAAACATCAGCGCCTGGTGTTCCTTGGTGGTCTCCCCTCCAAGTACTGACCCATCCTGGGCCTGCTTAGCTTCTGAGATCGACAATTTCAAGCTATTACGGATAATGATTGGGATTCCTTTTGGAAGCAGCTGCTTGTCTTGGAAACGGGTGGTGACTGATGGTGTTCTGCAGGGGTTGGCATTTGCGCCATCTTTTGCATTATGCTAATTATTCAGATTGTAGAATAAATGGCTTTGTGGCTGAGTTTGCAGGTGATGCAAATATAGGTGGAGAGGCAGGTAGTGATGTGTTTTCTTTGGCTTGGCTTCGCGGACGAAGATTTATGGAGGGGGTAAAAAGTCCACGTCAGCTGCAGGCTCGTTTGTGGCTGACCAGTCCGATGCGGGACAGGCAGACACGATTGCAGCGGTTGCAAGGGAAAATTGGTTGGTTGGGGTTGGGTGTTGGGTTTTTCCTCCTTTGCCTTTTGTCAGTGAGGTGGTGAGGGAACAGTGAGACTTGGATCAATAAGGGGAATAGGCATAGTGGCAAATTGGGAAGTGTATGGTCATGCACTTTGATAGACAGAATAAAGAGGCAGACTACTATTTGGTTGGGGGGAAAAAAAATCAAAATTCAGGTGCAAAGGGACTTGGGAGTCCTGCTGGATTCCCAAAAGGGTTCACCTTCAGGTTGAATATGCGATGAAGAGGGTTAAAGTGAATAGAGGGTTAAGATACAAGAGCAAGAATGTGATGTTGAGGCTTTTTCGGCACTGGTGAGGCCTCATTTGGAGTATGGGGTACAGCTTTTTATTTTAAGAAAGTATGTATTGGTATTGGAGAGGGTTCAGAAATTCATAAGAATGATTCCTGGAATGGAGGGATTAGGATATGAGGAATGTTTGACAGCTCTCGGACTGGAATTTAGAAGAATAAGGGAGGACCTTGGGAAGAGTAGGCCTGGGCAGAGTAGTCATGGCATAGTTTTTTCCCATGGAAAGAGTGTCTAGGACAAGAGGACGCAACTTCAGGATTGGAGAATATTTATTTAAAACAGATGCAGAGGAATTTCTTTATCCAGAGAGTGGCAAACCTTTGGAAATTGCTACCATGGTGGTGTGGAGAGAATGGATCGGCTCATGATGGAATGGTGGAGTGGATTTGATGAGCCAAATGGCCTATATCTGCTCTGATATCTTATGGTCTTAATGGGCTATGACTCAAAACTATTCTATAATTTTTCTAAATTTGTATTTCAACAGTTCAAGATTTGCAATTTTGGAGTATATGCTATGGCTTGGGAATTGCAATTGAATTTTGTCGTAGGTTTGTAGGTGTTAGGTTGAAAACCATTCTTCCACTTTGTTTGATTTGAAACAAATAGGTGTATAATTTAATGAGTTGATAATAAAAGTTCAAAGCATTCAATTAAAAAAAAATTAAGGTGGTAGTGCCTGTATTTTTAAACAAGCTTTAGATTTATTGTCAGAGTATAAACACAACGTCACTTAACGACCCTGCGATTCCTTTTTCTGTGGGTGAGGCAGAATCGCCACTTATTGGCAGTGTACAAAACCTGTACACAGTGTATTACTTGTAAACACAGAAAGGACTGTAAGTCGTTAGTGAATGTAAACAAATTGATTTTTAAATTCTCTCTGTATTGCTCAAAGTGCAAAAGTAAGAGACCTTGAAAGAGTCCTGATTGAGTTTGTTGTTGAGGAGTTTGGTGGAGGGGGAGCAGCTGTTCTTGTGGTATCTACACCTCTTTCCTGATAGTAGCAGGGAGAACAGCGTGTACTGGGTGGTGTGGATCCTTGATGATTGCTGCTGTTCTCCAATGACAGCATTCCCTATAGTGAGGAGGGTTTCGTCTGTGATGTCTTGGGCTGCGTCTGCTACATTTTGGAGTGTTTTGCTCTCGTGGGTGTTGGTCTCCCATGTCAAACAATGATGGATCTGGTCAGCACACTTTCCACCGCACATCTATAGGAATTTGACAGGGTTTCTGGTGTCATACCAAACCTTTGCAAATTTGTTATTAACCACCCCCATAAATATTATAATTTTTTTAGCCTTTGTATAGGAAAATTTTTAACTGGTAAAGGTGTCATTTGCTTTGTAAACAAGATGCTATTTTATTCTCCTAAAAGTCTGCTTATCTTGTTTGACTCTGATTTCTTTCTTAAAATTTGAGTTTTATCATTCAATCATGCAAGTCCATATAAATATAATATACATTTTGGTTGGTATCATAGAAATAATAATACATAGTTGTATTCTAAGCATATAGTAAATAATAAAAAAAGGAAAAAATTATAAAGATTGAACCCTGTCAACCAACTAAGCTTGAAATTAGTTTTCAAGCAGACTTGAAATCGAGCAACGGCCTTCGGTGATCCGATGAAACATACCCATTTACTGTATCCTTGCACTTTGATCATTCCAATTACGAAAGTAAGCTATAAATCAGTGATTCTCAACCTTTTTCTTTCCACTTGCATACCACTTTAAGTATTCCCTAGGCCATCGATGCTCTGTGATTAGTAAGGGATTGCTTAAGGTGATATGTGGGTGGAAAGAAAAATTTGAAAGCCACAGTTTTAATCGTACCTAATTGACACGTTATGCGCCCGGTTTCATAACTCCAAAGGAAATGGGCCAATGACAATTTTTCTCAAGCAAAATATTTCAGTAACAATTGGGTCTAGAGCAGTGATTCTCAACCTTCCCTTCCCACTTACATACCACCTTAAGAAATCCCTTACTAATCACAGCACTGATGGCATAGGGATTACTTGGTGTTGTGAGTGGAAAGAAAGAGGTTGAGAACCACTGCTATAAATGGACCCCAAGTCTTAACGAAAGAGATCTTAATCTTATCATTGATTTCCCCCCTCTCCCCCCCCCCCCCCCCAAACTTAAAGGACATAATATCAAGTAACCATTGTCTATGGGTGGGTGGAAAGTTCTCTTTCCATTTAAACAATATTCCTCTTATAGCCAGTAACGTTGAAAATGTTAAGACCTGTTTTTGGTTAGATGGTAAATATATGTTTACATCGCTGGAGAAGCCAGACATTGCAATCAATTTGCATGGTTCCAGATCATCCCAAAAATGGCCGAAAATGTTCTGAAAATAGCTGTCCAATATTCTGCTAAATTGGGACAAAACCAAGATGTGCAATCTTTTAAATTTGTCACGCAATGAGTTAATATATGGATAGATTCAATCGAGCTTAACTTTAGAGAACTATATGCACCACCTTCAGTTGAATCAAACTGAACTCAGATTTCTACTACAGCCAACTAGTTTGACCCCTGAACTTTTGCATTAGATCTACAGTTTAGATTTTTTATACTTAAAAAAAAACACCTTGAACGGCTCTAAACAAAACTCAAAATGAGCAATTAATTTGTCAGATTACAGCATTGAATTTAAACGAAACGGACTTGAACTTTCTCCATTGTGTTGATGAATGATTTAGAAAGTGTTTTTAGGTGGTAATAATGTGTGCAAGCATTTGACTGTCTTAAATGATCTTGGCTCTCAGATGGAACTATTTTATAGAATGGGGCTGTACAGACTCTGGTTATGTTATGTTTCTTTAAGGCTTTATCTGAATTAGTTGGTGGTAGCTGACCTGTATGAAGTACAACAATTGGAAAAGGTATGAAAGTGATCTAGTGTCATCATATATCAGTATTAACATTACCATTGTGCAAGACACACTTAACATTTCATTTTGGTCAATTTCTGTCATTTACTCATTGGATAAACTGAAGAAAAACTGCAATTATTGAGGAGAAATTATGCAAAAGATTTTTGTCCCTAAAAACTCTCTAAATTATTTTTATTGGTCTTTTTCGAGTCATGGCAATGCTTGCGTTATCCTCTTGGCAACTTAGCATATCGGTCCGTTGTTGAGATCCATTTATGGGATGAGGAAGGAGTTTGGCTCAGTTTTGCTGAGCGATCCTGGCAGGAGCCAGATCTTTCTGATCTGGTTTTTAAAATCCTGACGGCTTACTTGGCCTTACAAATCCTGTTCTGAGAAAATGTGACTATGTATACCTCTTGTGTTATAGAAATAGCTGTAGAATTTCTGTGCACAGTTTAAAAAAAAAAGTTGATTGTGGTTTAAATGCTCCTTCCCCCTGATGAATCAGTAATGGCACTAATCTTTTTTAATATTAAAGCTTTAATCTTGAATCATTTTCGATTTTAAACATTGCACTTATTTCTAGAAAATACATATAAACCATGGGCTGTGTTTTGGATTTCTTTTCAGTGTACATTATCTTGCCTTTTGGCATGGTCTGAAGTATTTTTTTATGATGGAAGAGGGAGAAGGTAAATTGAATTTCAGGCTTTTTAACAACAAAATATATCATTTCAAATTTTTTTTATTAGAATAGGTAAGAGAATACCTTTCATGGTTCCACATTGTACAGTGTTTGCAAATGCTAAGAAATCAAATTGTAATATAATTATGAAAGCCGTCTGACACTTGTGGCAGTATAGTTATGAACCTGAAAGATGATAATAAATTTCATCCTTGTTTTAAAAGCACTTCACATAATTTCATCTTTTCATGCTTGATATAGTACTTGGGACACCAACATTTGAGGACTCGCGCAAATCTCTGCTGGTACAGGAATAGATATTTTCTTCTTTGGCTTGGCTTCGCGGACGAAGATTTATGGAGGGGGTAAAAGTCCACGTCAGCTGCAGGCTCGTTTGAGGAATAGATATAGCAGGTGGTCAAAGGCATCAATGGATAACTGTTTTGAGAACTACATTCCCCACAACAAACCAATGGTCGGATTAATTTGGGGTTACATGGGGAACTCTCAGAAGGGATGAAGAGCTACTCTTTCATCATGACTTACATTTAATTCCTGTGATAAATGTTGCTTGACATTTCCTGCTTGAAACCAAATATACATTTGCAGGAACAGGTGAGAGCTGCCTGGTTTCCGCTTGTGCTACTTGCTCTACACAACAACCACTGGTTTCACAATGGTAACTGCTTGAGCAATTAAATAATAGTTGCTTTATGTGAGGGTTGTTTTAGCATGAGATTTGGAATTCCCTTCACAAAAAAAATTAGCCAGCAATTTATTTGTATTCAGATGCTGCTTAGTGCCACTATATTCTAATAATGTACCTCTTCTTTGGTGCACCTCTGACACGATGGCCAGTGGAGAGCTTGCCATATAACACGATCTTGGGAAGGCGATGGACCTCCATTCTGGAGACGTGACCTGCCCAGCGCAGTTGGATCTTCAGCAGCGTGGATTCGATGCTGTCGGCCTCTGCTATCTCGAGTACTTCAATGTTAGGGATGAAGTCGCTCCAATGAATGTTGAGGATGGAGCGGAGACAACGCTGGTGGAAGCGTTCTAGGAGCCGTAGGTGATCCCGGTAGAGGACCCATGATTCGGAGCCGAACAGGAGTGTGGGTAAGACAACGGCTCTGTGTACGCTAATCTTTGTGAGGTTTTTCAGTTGGTTGTTTTTCCAGACTCTTTTGTGTAGTCTTCCAAAGGCACTATTTGCCTTGCCTAAAGAAATCTCTTGGTGCCTGCCACATTGACCACCGCCAGTGGGCTGATATCGCCTCAAACCGTGCATCTTGGCGCCTCACAGTTCGGCGGGCAGCAACCTCCTTTGAAGAAGACCGCCGAGCCCACCTCACTGACAAAAGACAAAGGAGGAAAAACACAACACCCAACCCCAATCCACCAATTTTCCCTTGCAACCGCTGCAACCGTGTCTGCCTGTCCCGCAACGGACTTGTCAGCCACAAACGAGCCTGCAGCTGACGTGGACATTACCCCTCCATAAATCTTCTTCTGCGAAGCCAAGCCAAAGAAGAAGAAAGATTCTAATAATGTAATGGTGATGGGTGCAGAGTTTTGCAGAGCGTGAAATGTATGGAAACAGTATAATTTACAAATCTACAATCCAGTCTGGAGATTTGTCCATTATGGTCAAATTTTGTACAAAAGTAAAATGCTATTGGTCACAGATCTACCTTGTGGTGGGGGGGAATTGAGCTGTTTTATAATTGCTGGTGTAAATTGGGTATGCTAAACTTGGCATGACTGAAATGTGAGTACAGTAATAATCTTTGAAATTTTAAATGTATCCTTGTGAAATGCTAAATGGAATCCCTGCCCCAAACATTGTATCATGTTTCCAATCATGATGTGACTTTTTAAAAAAAAAACTTGACATTACATCAGTCTGCCCTACTTGTGGTACCTGATCTGAAACATTTGCCTTATTGCTATCGGTAGGGAAATTAAACCATTCTGTTTTGCTTCTAAACATTGCATTCAAATTAACTTGAAGTTCCCAATTTTCTGTGACTCGTTCATTCACTTCTCTTGCACAAAATAGGATGTACAGCTTATTGTCTTTGGTGAGAGACTGAGTTGTCTATATTGCTTACTGAATTTCAATATTTTCTAAAATTGTGTTGATGTCAAAAAATTTCCTTGCTCTGAACTGGTGCGTACCTTTTTGTTGCATGTGCAATCTTAGGGTATTCCAATCCTTGTAATTAACATTTTTTTTTGATAGATGAAAATAAAATGGATTTATTTTGTTGTCCATACTGGTAATGGGAAGGGAGGTTAAGCTGTGTAAATGGCACAAGCAGTTTGGCTGCATGTGCCAAATTGACTGTACAGCTCCGATGATCCAAAATGATCAGGACCAGGCCTATTTTGGATAAACTATATTCTTGGATAACTGGTTTTTTAAAAGCAGTCCAGTAGCAACGGCAAATCACTTGTGATAGTGTTTCAACATCAAAAGAAATCTTTTTTAAGCATTAAAATTATATTTAATTGTCACCAAAAAAAAACCCAACCTGAACAACATAAGATAAATCCAACACCACAAACTCAAAGTTCTGCTCAGAGGTTTTCCCAAAATTGTTTTCAACCTGTGACATCAGTTCTGAAAAAATTTTGGATAACTGAGGAGTTCTGATTGTTTGGGAATCCTCAGTTATCCAAAATTTTTCAGAGGCGAAATGACATAATTGTCTTTGATTTTTATGAAATCCTCAATTATCCCCCAAAAAACGAGTCTAACAGACTTCACTTCAGTGTCCAAAAATTTTCAAATAAGTGAGCATTTTGGATATTTGATTTTTGGATAATTGGAGTGGTACTGTACCACTAAATTCATAGTATTAAACATGATTTGAACTATAATAAGAAATAAATTTGTCCTCTAGTAAAGAAAGAGGAGAGGGTAGGGTTATGTGAAACTGGTACTAAAAATGCCCAACCTGGCAAGTGTGGCGAGAAGTGTCTCGTAAAGGTGGTTTTAAGATATTTACTTAAATGATTGTCTACAACAGTAATAACTTTATTGCAGATCTCAATCTTTTTAATAGTTTATTCAGATGCAATGAACAGCAAACTGGATTGGAGCTTGCAAATAAATGAAAGGTGATACAGTACTATTAAAATTGAGGATTTGAATAAAGGAGTAAAGAATATTGTTATTACAATCAGGGCCTTGGTTACATTTGTACCTATGGTATAGTTTACAGTTCTTGATCAAAGGATTTTTGCCATTGAATGTCCTACAAGATACTGAGAGGCTAGGTAAACAGCCAGTGCCTTTTTCCCAGAGCAGGTGTAGCAAACACCAGAGGACATCTGTATGGAGGAAAGTTCAGGGGAGACATCGGGGCAGGTTTTTCAGAGTTGTGTGCACCAGGAATGCCTTGCCAGGGGTGATGGTGGAGGCTGAAACATTTGGGCTATTAAAGAGACTCTTGAAACATTTTCAGACAGCTGTTTCATTCTGGGACACTTTTGTCATTTTGACAGCATGTCTGCTGTCTGAAAAATGCTGACCTGGAATGGGAAAGTAATTTCTGTGCTGGCAAATTTTCGCCAATGGACCTAGTCACAGCTCCAGAACACCACGTTGTCTGAAAGCTGCTTGCCTCATTCCGGGACCAGTTTGGGTATGGAAGATGACATGGCAATGACGCGCAACATCTCTGATGTTTCAGCAGGAAATGTGAACCACTGAGGCAACAGTTGGGAATTGGGATATGGCGTGCATGAAATTTGCTTGCGCTTTAATGATGGTAAGCATATCCAAAGCTAGTTACATTATTCCTTCAAGCTATACCGCCATTATATTTGTAGACGGATATGTCAGCTGGATACATTTTGCATCACAGTGGATGCTAATACTACTGCATGACACAACCTGCTTCTTTTGGTCCAGGAATGCTGGCCGCCTTTGTGAAATTACACCCTCTACCGGCATTTCGCCGACTTTGCTTGGTTTTGTGTGAATGACTGGGTCAAGCTTGAAGCTAGGATACTGCTGAGCCCTCCTTAACGGCAATATCACGGCATTTCTGTGTGAAAATGTCTTGAGACAGGCACATGGATGAAAGAAAAATAGAAGGTTAAGAAGAAGCAAGAGTTTAGTATATTTGGTAAGTGTTTTGATAGATTGGGCCAAAATTGAGGGCTGAAGGGCTGAACTGCGCTGTAATGGAGTACAGCTAAGATTCACTACATTTGGTTCTAGGGCTGATGGGTTTTCTGTCTGAGAGAAGTAGAGTTGAGATCTCATGACAGGCTGGATGCAGAGAGGGTATTATCTTGGGGGAGGAGTCTAGGATCAGGTGGCAGTTTCATAAGTTGTATTGAAATCGGCCCTTAACCCTCTTGGGTTGGAGAAAGAATCCATGCGGTCCAAGGGAGAAACTGCAACTTAGATGGTTCATACTGGCAGTCAGAATTGAACCTGGGTAGCAGCAGCAGTTGGGCATCAACTTCACTGTTATGCTACGGTGCCATCCCTAAAATGTGCTTCTTCACAGGCTGTTAAACCTTTTAGGTATTTTCTACCCTGGAAGGGTGTGGCGGTCACTTGTGTGATACAAAATGCAGAGCGATCGAACCCTGGTCACTTGGGGAATTGAGGGTGTAGGAATGGCTCAGGAAAATTATGCACGTTTTCCCATGGTGATGCTGTGGTGATGCAGAGAAGGCCTTTCCTATTTAAGCTGTGGCTTGAGTCCCAAAGTTGAAGTTTTTATTGTATTGCTTTTCCTATGAGTAAACGAAAATTTAACTAGATCATTGTACACCTTGCTAAGGTGTTGGCTGGAATTGTCGGGTTAGAGTCCAATGAAGACTTCTAACACAAAGCAGTCATCTTCTCTGTCAAATAGTAAAACATTTTTTTCATTTGTGCTGCTTTTGTACCTTGTGCTAAACATTTGCTAAAATGGAAAGGTTGTAAGTTTCATCCAGTTCTATTTGTAAAATCGTACTAAACTGACAGTGATATTTTGTATTTGATAAAGTCGGAATGATGTGTAACAAACATGGGTCAAAAAGGATGGGGAAATTTCAGAAACCAAGCCAGCTGATAGATCTTAAATCAAATCCTGTCATGCTTGTTTGTCTAAAAGTTCAATTGTAATCTCAAATTGTGTTTCTATTACATTTTGCGTAATTATGAAAGTGCAAAGATTTTGTCCTTTGAATTCAATTTATCATTTGAGTTTATCAATTTTAAATGGAAAATTGGCTTGTCTGAAGACTGTATTCTGAAGTCCTGGGAAGTGTTGATTGCAGATGACATTGTTGGAAATTTATTCTAAGCATCTTTCAACATGTCCTTTTTGAAATGCTATAATTGTTAACTAACTGTTGATTGAAACATTGTAGCCAGTGAATGTAACTCAAATATACTAAATAAGTCTTCAGATGAGCAATGTGGTGTAAGAAATTGATTCCTTTTGGCTTTTCAAATTGACTGTACAATTGTTAAAAGCGATGTACAAGAATGTAGGTGCATATACAGTATATATATGTAAAATGTGTATGATGTTATGCTTGCTGTATAGTAGCTTCCACCCTTCCCTGCCCCAAAGATTAGAGATGCTTGTGGACTGATTGGAAGCATTCCACAAACTGGTCATTTTGTTTGTATTTTGCTGCTTCACTGTAGTGAAGTACATATATTCAATCCACAATATTAAAATTGCATGTGAATTGCTGCTTTGCCTGGTAACTATTTGATCCTGGAATTGCAGGAGGTGAAAGAATCCGTTGCGCCATGTTCCAGTTATGAGTGAAGCAAAGTCTACAGACGCTGTGATTGTTGAAATGCACAGAAGCGCTGGAGAAATTCAGCGGGTACTGCAATGTCCAAAGAGGCAGACGTATAAGCAACATTTTAGACTCTAGACCTGCCATCAAGATGTGAGCAAAAAGCAGGCAGGTGCTTGAATTTAAAAAAAAGTGCAAGGAGAGAAGAAAGGACAGAGGGAAGAGAACAGCTAAGAGGCCATAGGTGGACATGGATAGGAAGGCAAGAGAGAAAAGCTGAGAATCGATTGGGGAGAGGGTTAGCTCTGTGAATGCAGAGGTGGAGGAAAGGAGACCGGGTGAGGGAAAGAAGGATGGGGGAGGGGTGGGGGGAAGAAAAGAGGCCTAATGGAAACCAGAGAAGTTATGTTAGTACCGTTTAGTTGGCGGGTCCCCAAACAGAATTCGAAGTGCTGTTCCTCTAATTTGCAGGTGATCTGTTTGGCAGTGTGTAACCATGGGCAGATAGGCCAGCATAAGAATGGGGAATTGAAATGGGTTGCCACTGGGAAATCCCTGCTATTATATCAGGCAGAGCAACAGTCCTCGTCGAATGGATCCTCCCCTCTCCAGTTACAAGGATAGATGTGGGAATGACGAAGGGAGATGAGAACAAATGAATCTTGTTTGGAAATGGTCGCTTCAGAACATTTAGTGTTTTTCATAATGTGGGGTCAGAAATGGGGGTGAATGATCCATTGAATGAGTCTGTTGTTTTAAAACTTCTCAGAAGTGACTAAAGTTTTATTACTGTATAGCTAGTAACAGCCTTGCCAATTGCTTAACAGTCAGTCTGTTTTATTCTCTGGGCAATGTGTAAATAGTTAAAAACTTTAAATCGTCTTTACAAAATATGGAATGAAACATGGAAAACAGTTTTTCTGAGCAATCACTTTGATCTGTTTATTTCATGTTTGTGCAGCATTTTGGTGTCGAGTTCTCTGGTCAAAACACGATTGCTATTTTTTGGTCAGTTGGCAAGGTAATTTTTATTTAGAGTTGATATTTTGATTTTTCAGTATTAAAACAAGGAGTGGGGTGATGAGATAGCTTTAGCAAAGTTGGTTGTTGAACTTTGGGACCTGAGGCTTTAAAAGTTTTTAGAAAGCAGCATTTGTTTAAGCCTGCCAATGCAACTCTGGTATGCACATCCTTGGCAGCGAGATTGCTACTGGCTAGCAAGATTAATCTTGCTGGAGAAGACTATAATCTAGAAAAGAAAGCAATGAATCTTGAGTAGAAGCTGGACATTATGATACAGAAGCTTCATTTTGAAATTTGGATTTTCTCAAACTCTGATTATACTTTGCACTGTAATGGAGCTTTTGCGAAGTTGATCTAGATGAGCTGTAAACCTCCTTTATATTGGTGTGTTTTAAGATCTAGAAACACAAGACTTGTGTGGTGGTGGAACCAGAGAAATGTGTGGTGATATATGTGGGCCTGAATTTGAATTAATTTCTGTGGGGGAAAAAAAAGGTCTTTTTCAGAAATTTGGAATGTTTTTTTATTTAAAAAAAAATTATGAAGGGATTTTGCTATTGATATAATGGAGTGTCTGAAAATCTTTACTTGCTTTCAAATTCTCTGTGACTTGGCTAAAGTTTGTCTGGTATAATTGTGTTTAACATTTGCATACTTTTTTTGCAATAGGCTCCCTTGTTTTCCCTATGAATGTAGATGTCTTCAGATTCTGTTGCTAGAAGGTTGGTGTCGTGTTGAAAGAAAAAAGTACTGAATAGTACCCAAATAGCAAAGAATAGATGGTGGCAATGATGCTTGAAGTTGGAGAGCATTTGTCGAGAGCACTGTTTGACATTTCAGGTTGATTTTTCTAGCCTGACTAGAGAAGAAAGGGCAAAGATGAACATTGTTCCTGTTTGTGTATTGACTGAAGGGGATTTTTTTTTATTTTGGTGCAAATAAAGTTGATTTCACAGCACAGAATCAAGGCCTTCTGCTAAATTTGTCTATGCTGACCAAGCTATTTCATGTTAAACTATTTTATCATATGCTAACATGCAGCTTTGCGTCCCATCCAGGCAAACCAAATTGTACAATAAGCAATACAAATAAGAATTAAGTGTTACGATGGACAAATAGTGCAAGTGAATGGAGGAAAGTTTTTTTAAAAAAACTAATAGGCTACAGAAAATAATTTAAATTAAGAAGACAGTGAAAGGGCACCCTTGGCTTGTGTGAAATCCAACAGTAGGAAACCTAGTGTCCTTCAATCTGGAGGTAAACTGGGAAAGGCACCTCATCACTTAGCTTTTTTTGGCCCATTTACCATAGGTTTATAACCTGCTGTACTGGGGTCTCAGCACACTTGGTCACTGCTACACCAAGAAAAGGAAGGCCTACCATTCTTTCCTGAGAGTGCATTTTGGCAAGTCAGATCACTTGGTGGAATTTCTTCTACCTGCGAACAGCCTAAAAAGAGAGGCTCCTGAGACCAGAACAGCCAGAAAGTGGTTGCAGAGGGTAAGTTAGTGGATTGGGTTACTACCTTCAAGAACTTGGCTGAGGATCTAAATGATTACACCAGGGCCATAACAAACTTGATCAAAACAGCTGTGGATGAGTGTGTCATCACTAAATTGTTGGGTTTCCCTAACTGGAAGCCCTGGATGAACAATGGAACTCAGAAACTGCTGAGAACCAGATCACAAGCATTTAAGTCCAAAACACTACGCAAGGAGCAAAGTGGAGATTCCAAATGGGAATGGAAATAACAAAGGATACCTGACAGCTGTGGCAGGGCCTAAATGACAATCTGCTACAAAACCAAATCCAGTCCAGTAGGAGACAACACAGTTTTACTCCCAGATAAACTTGATGCCTTCTATGTCCAAATTGACTGCTAGGGCAAAGAAGACCACAGCATACCCCCAAAATCCCTGATGATCCTTGATTATCAGTATCTAAGGATGATGTGCTGGCTGCCTTCCAGAGAATGAATCCAAGGAAAGCATCCAGTCCAGATGAAGTACCCTTCCGAGTACTGAAAACATGTGCTGACCAACTTGCTAATATATCCATGGATATCTTCAACATGTCACTTTGGCAAGGTATGGTGCCCACCTGCTTGAAACAGTCCTCAATCATACCTGTGGCAGAGTATGACAACTTGCCTGAATGACTACTGACTAGTGGCACTTGTGTACACAGTTATAAACAGGCAGGTTTTAAAGCACATCAGCTCCTGTATGAGCAGTAACATGGACCCATTCCAATTTCCCCACTGCAGTAACAGGTCTATGACAGATGCCATCTCACTGGTTCTTCACAAAACCTCAGGACAGCTGAAGAGCAAGGATGGTTGCATCAAGAGGCTCTTTATTGACTACAGTTCATCATTCAACACCATCATCCCCATAAAACTGATCAGCAAACTCCCAAGTCCTGGGACTCAAGATCCTGGACTTCCTTAATTTGTGAGGATTGGAAAAGAACCTCAACAATCTCCATCTGTACTGTTGCATTACAGGGCTGCATACTTGGATTCCTGCTCTACTAGCTTTACACCTTTGACCGTGTGGCTTTGTACAACAATAACACCATCTACAAATTTGCAGATGATACTACGTTGTATAAAAAGGGTGATGCGTCAGCATACAGGAGGGAGATTGAAAACCTGGCTGAAAGGTATTAACGACCTCACTCAATGTCACCAAAACCAAGGAGCAGATAGTGAATTTTAGAAGGGGAAACCAGGGGTGTACAATCCAGTGATCTTAGAGGGAATTCGAGGGGGGGGAAAAGGTGAGCAAATGTTGATTCCTGGGAAACACTATGTCATAGGACCTTCCCTGGATCCAACACACGATGTCATTTTTCTTAGGGGTTTGTGGAGGCTTGATATGACAGCACTAACCTTAGCAAGCTTCTACAGATGTGTAGTGCATCACGGCCTTTATGGGGGTGGGGGGGGGGGGAAAAGACCTGAAAAAGGTAGCTGATGCAGCCCAGTGCATCATGGGCACAACTTTCTCCACCCTCAAGAAAATGAGAGTGGAACACCACCATCAGATATCGGGAGCAATCATCAAAGATCCACATCACCTTGGATCTGTTTTCACTGCAGCCAAAACGAAAGAGGTCTAGGTGTCACAAGACTCGTACCAGCAGGTTCAGGAACAGTTGATACCCCTCCACCATCAGACACTAAAACAACAAACTCGGACTCATTTAGGGCTCTTTCTTTGCCCATGATTTATTACTGAATATTTTTTTTATTGAACAGTCAATTTGTTTACATATTTAAATTTCTCTCTTTATGTGTATCTTGAGTACAGTTTTTTTTTGCACTACCAATAATTAGGAATTCTGCCTGGCCTGCAGGAAGTAGACATCTCTGATGTCGCATATGACAATAAATTTGAGCTTTGAGTTGAAGGAAAAAAGGTAGTTTCAGAGAGAATGAATTGTTTTTCATCCCATGGCTGGTTGGAATTTGAAATGTAATGATGGAGATGGTTTTGGAGACAGAGACCCTTTGAATAATTTTGAAGCATAAAGCTGGAAAATGGAATTGGTATGGATGGTACTTAATCATCAGCCTGGATTAATCCTTAATCTTCTGCTCTGTAAGACTCTGTCAGAGCTCATTAAGAACATCAAAAATCTAAAATGCTTCTTTAATTATGCTCTGCCTTTAAGATTGTCAGTTTTCTCTCATTCTCATCGAATAGATGTTGGATAGAGCCTTCTTGGCAAAAACTGGAACTTTGAATAATGGGTGGGGTTACTTTCTTTCAGATCCAATGTTGCTCATAATGATACTTGACGTCATTTTCATGGACCCCAGCCAGATTTGTCCCTCCCCATCAGTTCCTGCACTCTGCAGGGATCATTCCCTCCCTGCCCACTGTGATCCATAGTATTGTTTTCCCTAAATACAGGTGCAATACTTGCACTGGCACCTTGTCCTTCCCCCACCATCCAGGGACCTAAACAGCCCTTCTGGGTGAGGCAAAGATGTGTGTGTTCCAACCTCCTCTACTACATTCTATGCTCCCAATATGAACATCCCTAGATTGGTGAGTTCAAGCACAGACTTGGGAGCTGTTTTGCAGAGCATCTGTGCTCTGTCTGAATTGGCAGTCTTGAGCTCTTTATTGCAGACTATTTCAGCTCCCCTTCCCAATTCTGCATTGACCCCCTCAATCCTTGGCCTTCTCCACTGCCAGAGGTGTGGTGCATTTGTAAAACAACACCTCAATTATAGTTGATAGTTATTTGCCTTTCCCAGATATCCCATACCTCCATTCTTTCCCTCCAGCCCCCTTCCCCACCCCCAATCTTAGTTTCGCCTTGTTGAATCTGTCCTTCAACTCTCCCTGATAGAATTCACTATATTACTCACTTAAAGACTTCCTAAAAGATGAAAGCAAAGCTCTCAAGATTATTGAACCCAATCTGATTGAGCCCCAATGCTTGAGAAATCTCAAGATCTCCCTTCATGCAACATATTTGATCAACCATATTTATACTTTTGTAGTCACTGGCACATTGGCAGGGCCATTAGCAAGAACTGCTTTTTAGAAATTTCTATTAAAAATATTATGGGAAGCAGTAGAGAAAATTAAAGACTTAGCCAAGAGTTACTGCTGACCACAGGGAAGGTTTTAATTTTGAGTAACCAAATATTAAAAAAAAAATCTTGCAGGTGCTAAGTTCCAAATAGATTGTTGCCACTTCCTTTCAAAATGCATCCAGATTATGACACCATTAATGAGCAATATTAATGGGGATTCTGATCGCAGAAGTTTTTGTGATAAAGTTTATTACGTAGCAGATACAAGAGGTCAGATTTTGAATTTACTAATGAATATTTAATTCAACTTTAGCTAAAATGAGAACTTTTCCAAAGATTAAAACGTGTCAACCACGTGAAATTGGTCCTCCCCATTTTCAAAATCTGATCCAAGATGAACAAATTTTGTTTTTTTTTTGAATGAGATTTAAAAAAAAAAAAAATCTCCATCCACACAAATACTCTATTTTCATCACCATCAACAGCCAAGTCTTTCACGTCAACACGTTTCCACTGACAGATTCAGGAAGTAAATTACATCAGTTGGCTGTCATTAATGTAACACATAATCCGATAGGGTAATTATACAACAGCAATGGCTATTTCTTCACAACACCAATTCTTAACACTTTGTAAGTGCCTTTATTCAGGACAGTAGTTCACATCTCTGAATGCTAATATTTATAATAAATTTTTCCACTGGAATTTGAGTGCACAGTTTGCATTCAATTTTCTTATTTTGAAACTGTAACTTGGATTAAATTTAATTTGCATAGTTTTTTTAAGTACTGCATCCTATTGGAACAGGAAGGCACTCACCCAAAATGGATTTCTTTAAATTACATTACAGGCAAAAGTGAACTTGGGAATCACAGTGACCCCCTTTCCTAGCATCGGTTTTTAAACTATTGTATTAGTTGATGCAGAGTATCAACTTGAAATATCAACAATTCCTCCTCTATCCGCCCTCTTCCCCAGTGATGCTCCTTCTGCTGTGTTCCTTCTGGAAGAACAGTTGTTGAAATGTTCACCTTTAATTTTCCAATCAATTCACTGGTTTGAGCAAGTCCAAGCACACACCCATTTCTTTTACACCTAACAACTAAATGTTAATGTAAAAAGTAAAACCGCTGGAAGAACATGGCAAATTAGGGGGCATCTGTGGAGGAAAAGGAATTGTCGATGTTTCGGTTAGTGATTGATTGGACTTGTGGTCAATAATGAATTGGGTTCTGATGAACTTGCTGCATTGCAATCTTTAGCAATTATTGTTGAGAAATCTGGTTTGTGGGGTAATATTAAATCTATCTGTGGAACTGCTCAATACGGTTTTCCATATTTGATCGTGCATGCTGCTGTGCCAGAATTGAGGGTTGCCTTTGTTTCATTTTTTTGGAAACTACTTTTATCTATTGTAATTACTATTTCTGATTTGTCTGGAACTGCTAAATGAATCACCTATAGGCTAGGAGAAAATGCATTTGAGGCTTGTCTGAGAATGAATCTGATTTATCTTGTCTCCCAAGCTTAGATTCCAGGAAAATTAATGTTGGACTAACCAAATGCAATTTTAAGTTAAATACGGCTGTACACACCTTGTGCTGCTGAGATTGTCCAATATGAGTGCTTTAATCCTATAATTTTGATGGTATCCCCACATAATCTGTTGTTAGCATCACATTTAGTTTCTAAGAATTGTGCAAGGAAGAATTTTCTTCAGGCTGGTGTCAAGCACTTACACTTAGATTTTTATTATAAAAGAAAAACTTACTCAGAATTTGCAATCGGTAGTTTTTGAAGGAAGTTGTCACGCATTATAGAACACTTTGAGTAACTTCATAACCTTTTAAATACTAATTCAAATTTGGACAATTACTTGGATATTTTGTGTTCATGTTAAAATTGTCAAGAAAATGTAAACTTTTTAACAGTTTTGTCACAAGTTATCTTGCATTACACATTCAGCTCTCCTCGCTTTATCCCTAGACAAGATCTGTGGTTATGACAATGGGTGGCATGGTTGGTGTAGCAGTTAGTGCAACACCTTTAAAGCACCAGTGATTAGGACAGTACCAGAGTTCAAATCCCGTGCTGTCTTTAAGGAGTCTTGCCATGTCTGTGTGGGTTTTCTGGGAGCTCTGGTTTCCTCCCACCATTCAAAATGTACCGAGGATGTAGATTAATGGAGTGTAAATTGGGTGGCGTGGACTTGTGGGTCGAAATGCCCTGTTCCCCTGGTGTATGTCTAAATCTAAAATTTAATAACTAGTCAGGATTTTGAAAACATGATGTAGTGAACAACTTGTTCAGTGATCTGAAATGCAGAGTTCCTCTGTGGGTCTGCTTGGACTTCACTGTTGTGACAAAATAATTTTAGCATCTTTTCAAAGTGAAAAATTTTGTACTTTATCAAGCAGAATGTTTTCATTTTTTTTAATAATAAAAAAAGAGAAAAGTACCCCCCCCCCCAAAAATCGGAGCATCTTATTTTGAGGGTTGCATATTTTGTAGCTTTGCATTCATACCGTGAATCAAAAAACAAAGGTAAGACGATATCTTATCTGGAAGAGTGAGAACATCTAATCATATTTAAAAACTTTTGCATCAAATGAAAATAAGACAAAATTTTTATCAAGCAGAATTTATTACTGAACCATGAACTGGAATTCTTGAAAGTTTAGTGACGATCGTGAGATTAAAATGAATAATATGGAGTGGAGATGCCTCTAGTTGCAAGGCTGAAGAAAATTTTAGATGTGGGGCATGACCACAGTTAAACAAGGGACTGGGTACTATAAATGAGACCCTCTCTATCCAGAATCTCAAGGCTTGGTGCAAATTAGAATTTTTCTTTGAATAAAGGAAACCAGGTGTACAACGGTTAAATTAAGAGGCTAGAGGAACTCTATGAATTGGGTAGCATCAATGGGCAGAAATGGTTCAAGACAGGACTCTTTATCGAGACTAAAGATTGAAGGTTTTACATGTGCTGGTGCAGGGGAGGAGTTGTACATGGGGAGATGAAAACATGTCATCAAAATAAATAAATGCTGGTGAAGATTCCAGGAAACCTTTGTTAATAGAAAAAGATGGGACAGTTGGCCTAGTGGTTAGCATAATGCTGTTATCGCATCAGCGATTGGGACTTGGGTTTGAATCCCATGCTCTCTATAAGGAGTTTGTATGTTCTCCCCATGTCTGCATGGGATTTCCCCAAGAGCTCCGTTTCCTTCCACTGTTCAAGACGTACCAGGGTTGTACGTTAATTGGGTGGCACAGACTCGTGGGCTGAAATGACTAGTTACCATGTTGTATTCTTTATATTTTTTAAAAAAATGGGATTAACAGGAAATGATATGAGTGGAACTGAATCTAGAAGATCTGATCAAATACAAATCTTAGTATGATCCCCCATATGGCAGTGGTAATACAATCCAGACACTTCAGGGAATTGGAGATGAGGGGCAAGACCACAGACTTGAATAAGTGAAGTAGTTTTAAAATCTAGATACCCCTATCCAGCCCATTCATTTTATGGAAATTCACCTGTGGATTTTGCATCACCGCCCAAAAGTTTGAGATGTACATTATAATCTATTAAGGATGCATGCACAATTGACATGCTGGGTTTTATTTTGGGGGGTTTGGGTGGGGGGGGGGTAGTTGCCCTGCATATCTCCTTTAAAGTTTCTCACCTTGAAGATATTTTCGCACTGCCTTGGATTACCTGTCTTCATGGTGAGTTTCCTATTGCTACAATTGACAATGTTCTGGGTCGTGCTTTTAACATCCCACAAAACTTTTAATCTCTTCCTCTTCCCTTCATCCTAGGCAAGGATCGGATTCATCTTAAAGTTGGCTTCCAACACACCAACCTCTTTCAGCAGACCATTATCTAAAATTCTTTCATTGGGGCTTCACTACAAATGTATCTTTCCACCACACGTTTTGGCATTCTAGAGGGATCATTGTGTAACTTTTAGTTTGTACCATGTCCAACTACATGTATTTTGTTTCGTGACATTTTGTATACCTAAATCTTTTCAATTTGAAGTAGCTTTCATCTGTACAATGGTGCTCATGACGTGATCGCGTGATAATGAATGAGCGAGATTCCAGTTGCCTGTTTAATTTCCAGTCTTCTGTCACGATTCCAGTCATCTTGACCAACGGAACTTCATTTTGTGACTCTGTATGATACGCCAAATGGATTTAAAAAAAAAAATTCTGCAATATCAGATACAAAGTTTTCCTTGTTTGCTAGAGCAGTGTGCTTTTGATACAATTATGTTAAAGATATTTCCTGATCTGGGTATTTGCAGCAACTGTAGTACCATGCATTCAATAGTTCCAACATTTTTGTTCTAACTGGAATCTCTGAAAGTAATAATTACCTGGGGAAACCTTGGTCTCCAAATACAACCTCCCCATCACCCACCCCTGCCTCCACCCCCCCCCCAAAATAAAACTCTATTCCTCATTTCTGCAAATTGAAATGTACTTGTTTCACTTTTTCCCAGTGATCTAAAATATTGATTCTGTTCTCTAGAAGCTTCACGTGAATATTTCTAGCATTTAATTTTGTTTCATTTTAAATATCTGGGTGTTTTGCTACAGAAATATTTTAAAATTTGTGGTTTGAAACTTTGAGGAATGAACATTATTTATCTCTATGTATTTTAATGAACATTGGGTGTAAGGGCTTTTGAATGGGCATATATTTCAACCACAGGAAATTCCACTAAAACCTTTATTTTAAATAGGATAATAAGAATTTGTGGAATGTTTGTCTTGTTTTTAGTTTGATTTCTCCACACCATTCTATTTTTTTTGCTCAGTAGGAAATTTAATAAAAATAACAAGGCATTTTTCAAATTAAGATACAATGCTGGAAAAAGCTCTTCAGGTCAGGCAGGCAGCATTTGTGAAAATAAACTGTCTCTGGACAAAAAGGCTGTTTGTCAGACTATTTTAACATTAATGTGGTGAAGGTTCCCTTCTGTGCATCTCCCTGATTTGTCCTGGTTAAGCATATGGCTGTTTTGTTTAAACCAGTATGCTTCCTCCATTTGTTGGCTACTAGCTCCTAAACCCTGCAGTGATTCCATTCTTGCATAAAGAAATAGGCTTAAAATCAATATGCCAATAATGGCTGTTTGCCCTCTAGCAGGCTTGAGTTTTAAAGATGCTTGAATATTGATGAATATTTCAAGGAATGTTGGTACACATGTAGATTGTGTGTGTGTGTGTGAGAGAGACAATAAACTCATCATCTGGCATGTTAACATGAACAGACTGAATGAAAAGTAGTCTTTTGAGAAATTTGAGAGAAGAAAAAGTGCAACATTCTAATCCAGTCAACTGCTTTAAACGAGGTGGCTGTTTGGCTGCACCAAAGGGTCCAATATTATTGAAAATACACTCTCCAATTTGATGTCCTAGTTTTTTGGGGGGGGGGGGGGGGAAGACTTAGTGCAGATGATTGGCGATCTACCTTGAGGAATTGCACAACTTGATGTCTGGGACAAAAATGACACATTCACTTAAGTGTGTAGGAAGCAAGAATTAATTGTGAGCCAAGGAGTGAGTTTAGTGTATTGCCATTATTTAGTTTCAGCCTGGAGAGCAAAATCTCTAGTTAGTGATGGGAACTAATTATCAATTATACAGTTGTAACTTTAGAAGATTGTTCTTTTGCTGTCAATTTTATCGTGAATGCAAAATCTTGCAAACCAGTATAAAATTACATAAGCTATGATTTTATTCAGTGATTTTGGAGGTTTCTTCATGCTTATGTTTAAGTATTCCTAATTGGGAAGAATGCTTTGTGAAAGGAAGAATTCCAACCATGTCTGATCTGTATTAGTTGCACTATGACTTTTAGTCTTGTTAGGGCAAGGTGCACAGGATCCTTGTTATCGGCCAACATTTGTCAATTAACCAAAATCATTAAGGTTCTTCATTGGTGTTTATCATTCTATATTGGCTGTTAGGTTTTCAACATTTGTGACTACATTGAGGGTGGAGGAGGAAACATTTTTGCACATTAGGCTTGAAAGGCAGGGATGTTCCATGATAGGCTTGCGAAGTGGAATTGGAATTTTGGCAATAACATGTATTCAATTTCAAAATGTTTATTACTCTATTTTACTTAATTTTATCATGAAATACTCTTCTAAGTACTGTATGTATATTACACAAAATGGAGACCATTCAAGTCAATGTCCAGCAATCATCCAAAATGATTGAAATCCTATGTTAAAATGAATTGGGTGGTGGTAGCTGGCTTTGTATGGAATTGTCAAGTTGTTATTTTTGTCAGGAAATGAATCTCCCTTCTGATTTTTTTCACTTATGGTAAATGCATATCTGTAATGTCTGGGGTGATGAGACTTGATTAGTCTGACTAGTTATCAAGGTACCATAACTGTATTGGCATTGCCTAATTATACAACCTATTCATTTTGGTCTGCTACCTTAGTGCATTCCAATGTTTCTGAATGTATGAAGCTTGATTAAATTTCCCTGGCTAAAGCTTAAAAGCAGGTGTTTATCTTGGTATGGGGTGACCATTTGGTCCAAATGAGAAATGTCTTCACTCAATGGGTAATAACTGGAATACTTTAATCAAGCAGGCTGAAGAGACTTTATTGCTTAATGCTGTATTACACAGTGACAGTAGTTGGTGTTGCAACCTCATGGCTGTAGGCATTGAGGTCAGTTCTAACCTTGAGGGTTGTCTTTGAGTTCTTGTACTCTCATCACATGGATGTCTTCTGTTCAGATTCAAGTTTATTATCATTTGACTACATGCACAACCAGATAAAACGGTGTTTCTTTGGGCAACAGTGCACACACGATCCTCCCATGCCAGAAGTGGTGCTCTTGGATGAATTGGCTACAAAAATTCTCCTAATTGTAGGTGTGGCAAATGAAATGGGAGTTTGACATGTGAAAAAAATTTTTACAGGATAAAAGGGCAATGGGAATGCTGTGAAATCTGGCGTAGGAGGCTGTTTAGGCAATGTAGCCTGTCATATCAATTGGCTCGGTTTACCAGAAATTAGCTTTTTTTCCCCTCGAGTAACACATTAAATTCTGAATAAGTATTACAGTTGAATTTTGTTTTTGGGACAGTTTGTACTCCTGGACCTTTGCTAATTGCTGAATTTATAACATTTTACAATTGTCTTTGTAATTTTATATTTGGTAGTGTTTTTTTTAAATTTGCAGGTTGAAAGCTGTAATATCAGTTGTTCCCCTACACATACTTCTGTCCCCCGTCCTGTCTTGTTCACTGATAAGAGATCCAGTGTTGCACCATACTGCCAAATCCACAAGAACCAATGTAAATGTCAATTGTGTTGCAAAGTAACTATTGCACTTTTAAATCCGTAGCCAGATCACATTTGTTGCAATTAAGCAGAACATTTTGGTGCAGTTTTAGCTTTTTGTTGACAAGCAAGGACAAGTCCAACACCCGTGTTTATTATAGGTTATCCTACTGTTACTGAGATGGTTGTTCCTAGAAAGCCAGTTGCATCCTGATTTTTGCATAACATGTAATTTGCAAGAAACAATTGAAAAAAATATTTTCCTCGCAAAATTTCCTTGATGTTGGGCTGGAAGCGGACACGGAGGTTGGTTTACTTATCCAGTGAATTTTAAAAAGTTTTGTGGAGACGGCATCGGTTTCTTTCCAGTGCCTTCTATTGGTGGCCTGTGACGCTGATGGATGTTGGAAGGTGGGGATCTTAACTGGTTGGTAAGCTTCTTGCTTACCAATTTTTATATAAATTCCTTCAGACATCCAAAAGCAGTGTATTACCATTTTGGTGAGGTGCACAGCACAGACAACACTGGCACTGATGTTATAATCTTGTGCACCTTGGTTATTGAACTCCATGCAGACATGTGTAAAGAAGAGGTCAGCAGTGTGACTGAAATTGAGCTATGCTTAGTTTTGAAGTAGAGATGTATTGTGATCAGCATTCCATTTGTGCTAGATTAATTTGTGTGCATGTAGAAAGTAAATATGATTTCCTTTTCTATTGCTTTTGTTTTTACAATTTAGCAACTGCTCAACAAGATTGTTTGAACTATGGATTTTTCAGATTTCCAAAGGAAAAGAAGCAGTAATAATTTAAGTGCTTGCATGTCCTAGATTTTGGAATGAAAATTCTCTAGGTAATGGCTGGGAATGTTTAATGTTCACACACAATTTCAAAGATAGTCAAATGGATTATCTGCAGGAACAAAGTGGTGCAATGTGTTCTTTCCTTCCTTGACTCTCCCAATTGCACGGTTTAGTGTTTTCTGACCTTATATGGAAGGAATGTTTTGCCAAGAGGTTACTGTACAAACTAAGATAATTGGTGAATGATGTCATTTTTTTAAAAAAAAGCTGATCTGTTCATTGGGTTAGCTAAGATTCAGCTTGGAGAATGTAAACATGCAATTCATTGTTTATTCCAAGCTGTATCACAGCAATTTCCCCCACTGCTGAGTGAATTTTGAATACAGATTATCTTGTCCCCACTTCCTACAAAGTGTTCTTGGCTGTTTCAAATTGTCAGGAGGATGTGCATTTTCATAGTCTTTCGACAGAGTTGCCAGTAGTTGAACAAATACAGAGAAGGATTGGAATCCAAGGGTTGCGGTGGAAAATCTAACTGGCTTAGAAATGTTTAAAGCATTCATTGGGCTTTTTAAAGACCTTGTTAAAGTGCTCTCATTGAAAGTAAATTTTGAGAGTTTTTTTTTAATAGTTGCTTGGAAAAGAACACTTGCAATTTTGGATTACAAATGCTACCACATTTGCTGTTAGGAGACAGTATTTTAAATATGGAAGTCCGGTCAAAGGGAAGTACATGTTCAGTAATTTTGCAGCCATTGACTGGGACAACGTTGCCATTAGTCTGTCATCCACTTTCAGATTTTTAAAAAGTTGCAACTCCATATTGTCTTAGTCAATAGGCCACAAAAGTAATGTTTCTTCACCTACCAAAACAGTGATCTTTAGCAGCACTTTATTTTCCATTGAAAGTGTAGTATTAGTGGATTTTATTTTCAATTATCTCTTTCATTTTGAATAATATTAGTGATTGTTATGCAATTTCTTATCAAACTGCGTAGATGATACAAGGGTCCCATGGCAATAAAGATGTTAATGTAAAAAAAGATAGGAAGAATATTAATTGAAATCCAGTGATGTAATTTTCAGATCTTGGTATTGAGAACAGAGTGCAGAAGAGAATAAGGGAAGATCAATTACTTTGTTATCTTTTCTCTTGTGGATTAAAAAATGATATTGTAAGTAGTTGGATCAAAAATCTGTGGTGCTTCTCTCCCTGATGATCTGAACACCTTTTGTGCTCGCTTTGAAAAGGAGAATTCAATTGTACCAATAAGAATCCTTGTAGAAGCTGGTGACCATGTGATATCTGCCTCCGTGGCTAACATCAGAGCATCTTTCAAGAGGATGAACTCTCGAATATCAGCGGCAACTCTCCCTCTCACTACTGCAACAACTCTTGCAACTCTTGATGGCGTTCCTGGTAGGGTACTGAATGTCATTGCCAACCAACTAGCTGAAGTGTTTGACAGACATTTTCATATCTCACTGCTGCATTCAGAGGTGCCAAAAAGGGGGCATCAATCAGTTGAAGAGTAGAATGAGCTCCCTCAATGACCATCACCCAGCAACACTCATATCTACTCTAATTAAATGGTTTGAAAAGTCGGCCATACCTAAGAAAGGTCCTGGACTCACTGCTACAATTGTTCCTCAGCAGATGCAGTCTCGCTAGCTAACCACTCAGCCCTGGATCACCAGGACAACAACAATAAGTACCCCAGGCTGTTTTGCATTGATTCTTTTCTTTGGCTTGGCTTCGCGGACGAAGATTTATGGAGGGAGTAAAAAGTCCACGTCAGCTGCAGGCTCGTTTGTGGCTGACCAGTCCGATGCGGGACAGGCAGACACGATTGCAGCGGTTGCAAGGGAAAATTGGTTGGTTGGGGTTGGGTGTTGGGTTTTTCCTCCTTTGCCTTTTGTCAGTGAGGTGGGCTCTGCGGTCTTCTTCAAAGGAGGCTGCTGCCCGCCAAACTGTGAGGCGCCAAGATGCACGGTTTGAGGCGTTATCAGCCCACTGGCGGTGGTCAATGTGGCAGGCACCAAGAGATTTCTTTAGGCAGTCCTTGTACCTTTTCTTTGGTGCACCTCTGTCACGGTGGCCAGTGGAGAGCTCGCCATATAATACGATCTTGGGAAGGCGATGGTCCTCCATTCTGGAGACGTGACCCATCCAGCGCAGCTGGATCTTCAGCAGCGTGGACTCGATGCTGTCGACCTCTGCCATCTCGAGTACCTCGACGTTAGGGGTGTGAGCGCTCCAATGGATGTTGAGGATGGAGCGGAGACAACGCTGGTGGAAGCGTTCTAGGAGCCGTAGGTGGTGCCGGTTTTTAACATCATCGTCCCTCAGTACTGGTCAGCAAACTTCAAAATTTGGGCCTTTTCACCTCCCCTCTGCAACTGGATCCTTGACTTCCTCCTCAAAAATCCACAGTCAGCGCAGATCCTCCTCTTCCTCACTGAGGATCAACACCGGGGCACCTCGAGGCCATGTGCTTTGGCCATGACTTTACTCTCTCTACACCCATCACTGTGTGGATAGGCACAATTTAAATGCCATCTATAAATAAGGTGATGACCCCAGTGTCTGCAGAATCACAGATGGCAATAAGGTGGTGTACAGAAGTGAGATGGATTAGCTGGCTAAGTGGTGCCACCACAACCTTGTACTCACTGTTAGCAAAACCAAAGAATTGATTGTGGGCTTGAGGAAAAGGAAACCAGAAGCACACAAACTAGTCCTTATCGTGGAGAGAGTAAAGAACTTCAAATTTTTATGTGCCAATATCTCTGAAAACCTATCATGTCAATGCAATCTTGAAAAAAGCTTGCCTAAAAATTTGGTGAAAAAGATTGATTATTTGGAAAACCAATCCAGACGGAACAATATAAAGATTATTGGTTTGTGGGAAGGTATGGAGGGACCAGACCCAAGAAAATTTTTTACTGAATGGATTCCGCAGGTGCTGGGTCAAGAACATTTCCCGGAAGGTATAATACTGGAACGTGCTCACAGAGCCTTGCGTAGAAGACCTATTTCAGGTCAAAGTCCAAGACCTGTTTTGGTTCGTTGCTTGAATTATTACGACAGAGAAATAATTTTACGAGTGGCTATTAGAAATGCACAACAGAGAAAGTCACCCTTGATGATTCAAAATAATCAAGTTTTCTTCTATGCAGATTTGAGTCAAGAAGTTATGTTCCAACAACGGGAATTCAATCCTGCTAAAGAGTTGTTGTGGAAGAAAGGTTACAAGGCAACCTTTAGATATCCAGCTGTTTTGAAGGTTTTTCAAGATGGTTGCCAACCAAAGTTCTTTGATTCTCCAAAGGAAGCTATAGCATTTGCTCAAGAGCTGCCAATTACTCAGTTTCAACAGAGACATAGTCCGCCGTGATCTCTAAGGAGACAAGAGATGGAAGAAAAGAGCCGTGCTCCAAGAAGGAATGGTTGTAATGGTGATTCGGCAGTTGGAGCTGATTAAAAGAAGAGTTGTCCTTTTTTTTCTAATGTTTTTTTTTAAAAAAAGGGATATTAAATAATGATGATGTTAGTTTAAGATGAAGTGAGAGTTGGGGGAGAGAACTGGATAGGCACTATTTCCTGAAAGTCATCTGCTACGTGTGAGTTATCTCACTCCCATTTTTTTGGGAGTTACCGCATTGCGCGGTTTAGACGGGAGGGGGTATTTTTAACCTCCTACCCGTTTTTCCTTCTTTTTGTATTATTAGATTAAAGAGTGAAGGGGTTTTTTTATATAAAAAAAAAAGCATAAAGTATTTGATTGTTTAAAAAATCTAAAAATTTATGTGGTTTTTTTGTAAAGTTTATTCAGTAGATAAGGAATATTTGAAATTTAAATGTGAATGGGGTGGATAAATTTTTATGTTTTTTCTTTAACTTTAAGGTGAAAGGAGTGGTAATTCTGGTGTATATTATTTTACTATTTTAGTTATAGAACGAAGGGAATAATGGTGAAAGTTATAAATTGAATTGTACAATTCTTAATGAGGTTTGAATTTTGTTTGGTTTATGCTCCATTTGTTGAAGATATAGATTTCGTTGTAGATGTGTTTTTATTATTTGGATATCTGAATTTTAACGTAATGATTGGGGATATTTAAATGTGGTATTGGAGCTTTTATTGGATAACTATTCAAGAGTAAAAGGGAAAAATGGTGGAAGAGTACTAAAATTGAATTGTACAATGCTTAATGAGGTTTGAATTTTGTTTTAAGATGGTGGTTTATGTGACTAATATGATGATAGATGTGAAGTTAGTTGATATTTGGTGAAGGTTTATCTCTATAGAGAGTTTTTTTTTCATTTTTTTTCTCATGCTACAATTTTTTTTAAGAATTGATTATTGTTTAAGAATTTTTGATAGACAACGTTACTAACTTTACTAATTTTTTTATATTAAGTTTGAGTTAAAAATATGTTTCATCTTAACTCCGTTTGTTAAATATATGCATTTAAGTTTGATTTAAATATGTTTTTTAAGTCTGATATCTTAGTATTAATTAATTTTCTTTTTGTTAGTATTTTAATCGGTTATGTTTTTGTTTTTTTTGTAAGTGGGTTTTTTTTTCTCATATTATTAACTTTATTAATTCTTCACTCTTTATTTTGGGGGAAAGGGGGGGTTGGACTAATTTGAGTTGGGTTATTAATGTGTAATAATTATTGGGGAGGGTATAGTTTATTTAGATTACTGATACTGTATTGTAATTTTATTATTTTATTCTTAATTTTTTTTAATGTAATCCTATATGTTATTCATGTTATAAAATCTTAAATAAAGTTTTAAAAAAAAAGAAAAAAGCTTGCCAGCCACTATATTTCATTAGGAGGAGATTTGGTATGTCACCAAAGTGCCTTGCAAATTTCTTCAGGTGTACCATGGAGAGCATTCTGGCTGGTTGCATCACTGTCTGGACGGTTGTAAATTCAGCCAGTGCCATCATTGGTAAATTTATAAAAGGTGTTGTTGGACCAAGCCACGCAGTTGTAGGTGTAAAATGAGTAGAGCAAGGGCTAAGAACGCAGCCCTGAGGTGCTCCAGTACTGATTTGTGATTGTGGAGATGTTCTTACCAATCCTTAATGATTGTGGAAATCCATGATCCAATTACACAGTTGAATATCAAGTCCCAGGCCTTGGAGTTTGCTGATCAGTTTTGAGGGGATGATCATGTTAAATGCCAAACTAGTTGACATTGAGTATCCTGATTAATCCCGTCCAGGCATTCCAGGGCTTTATGTTGAGCCTGTGAGATGAAAGCCTCAATAGTCCTGTTGCTACAATAGTCATACTGGGACATATCTATGTTGCCACTCAGACAAGCTGACCTGCTTTAACACCAGGCTTTCAAAACAGTTCATCACTGTTGATGCAAGTGCTACTAATTGATAGATGTTAAGGCAGGTTACTGCACTCTTGGGCAGCAGTATGATTGATACCTGTTTGAAATGTATGGGTACCATGCCCTGCTGGAATGAGATGTTGAAGACATTCGTGAAAACATTGGTAAGTTGGTCAGCACAGACCAACTTCCTCTCTGCCATCAGATTTCGGAATGGACAATGAACTTGTAGATACTACCTCACTTTTCTCATTTTGCGACAATTATTTATTCAAATACTGTACTTACAGAACAGTAATTTATAGCAATTTTGCATCTAATGTACATTGTAATGTACAATGTAGAACAACAAATTTTGAGACATACATGACAATAAACCAGATTCTGAAATTTTCAGTTAACTTTTGAGGAATAAATTTCAAGTGTGCTTTTTTAATGTTTTTTTAAAAATAAGTGTGTGCACTTAGTGTTGTTGACCTGTTTATTCTAGCTGAGAACATTGGTTAATTTCTGTTTAAATTCTCATTTGTTTTGGTTAGATTATTTTGGATATTTTTTTAAAAAACAGATCATTTTGTGGAGCAAATGATTTCATTGCAACTTTGAACATGATTTGAACTGATCCAAATGGATTTTATGTCCATTGTAGCATGGAAAACTGAACCCGGTTTCTAAAACAGAAGGGTATGCAAATCAGCTAATGTCAGTACAGTACTATCTTTCAACATAATGAGGGATTTGTTTTTAAAAAAAAACTTGTCGTCTCTGTTTTTGACAGAATGTGAAAAAACTATTGGAGAGAATGATCTGAAAAGTGTGAATTGATGTTGAGTGCTGTACACTGGCAGCATGAGTGAGTTAAAGCCTCAAGCCAGAATGAACTTGTTTTTATAACCTACTAACACTGTAACACTTTTTTTTAGATTTGTGCTTTTCATTTTCAACTGGATGACATACTTTGCATTTTGACTTGTACTCTGCTTCCTAGATTTGTTATACATCTTTACTACATAAATGATTCTGACCTGCTGAGTTACTCCAGCTTTGATTTTTTACTTCAGTCACTGACACCAGACTTTGTGCTTTATTCCTTCCAACATTTTGTCTTGTTACTGCACCACCTTTTCTGAGTTACCTTGTTTGGATAGCATGCATGCAAGACTACATAAGACATGACAATAAACAATTCAATTATTTTAAGTAACTTTGAAATGGCACCATGATAACGTTTAATTTAATATCATTGCCTGTATGAAGATATTGATAAGCATATTTGATGTCAATCTGGAAATAAAATAGTCTTGACTGTGGGCTAAGTTTGAGTTGATGCATTTTCATTTGACATTCAAGCATATTTGTTTAAAACTAATCCATTAAATTAAAGTCATTAAATATATTTAAGAGGGAATTAGAATTAGATATATTTCTTCAGTATAAAGGTATTAAAGGTTACGGAGAGAAGGCGGGGACGGGGTACTGAACTTTAAGATCAGCCATGATCTCGTTGAATGGCGGAGCAGGGTCGAATGACCTACTCTTGCTCCTATCTTCTATGTTTCTATTAGCTGTGCCAGCTATTTGGAAAAGCTATTTATTTCATCCTCTCAACAGCTTTAAATGTTTTTGTGTACCTTGAATCACATTTCTAATGTCACCTATATGCAGCTGTTCTATCTGACAATGAATTCCAGGTTATAATTTAGTATGTCAACAGAGTTAAAAAATAAAAAAATCCTCTTAGTGTATTGCCTTTTAATCTATTTTTTATTCAACACCTGAGTTTAGTAAAGAGTATAGGAAATGCACTGTCTTGTCAAGACTTTTAAGCTCTTCTAAATGATTAATTATTTTCAGAATGGCCTCTGTATACAGTCCTTGGAGAAGTTAGTGCTGACTTTAGCTTCCTAGAATTCGACAGGATGCAATTGGAAGTCTCTGCTTTCGCAGATACTAAATCCATAGTGATTAGCTGTCACAATGTTATGAAATGTGCTTGTGCCACACAGCTTTTACAGTGTCCTCCATAATGTTTAGGACAAGATTTTTTTCCTCCTTTTGCCCCTGTGTTCCAGTTTTGAATTTTAATCAAACAATTTGCATATTATTAAAGTGCACATTTTGGTTTGACCATGTAGAAATTTCAGCACTTTTTAAACCTAGTTTCCCCATTTCACGGCACCATAATGTTTGGGACATTTGATTTCACAGGCATTTGTGATTACTTGGGTATGTTTAGTTGTCTCATTGGTGCAGGTATAAGAGAGCTGGGCTTGCTTCTCAGCTTTGGATCACCTTTGGAGTTTGTAGTCGCAATTTTTCAACATGAGGACCAAAATTTGCCAATGAAAGTCAAAGAAGATATTATGAGGCTGAAAGAACAAGAATAAAACAGCAAGAGATATCACCCAAACTTTAGCATTACCAAAAATCAACTGTTCAGCACGTCATTAAGAAGAACATACTGGTGAGCTCAGTAATCGCAAAAGGACTGGTAGGTTGAAAGGATGACCGCCATTGCAGATGAGAAGAATTCTCAAAATAAAAATCCCCAAATGCTTGTCCGACAGATCAGAAATACTCTTCAGGAGGCAGTTGTTAATGAATGAATCTATGGAAGACTTCATGATCAGAAATACAGAAGCTGTAAGATGTTAATTATAGAAATAGGATGGCAAGAAGTATTCAAAAGTGCCTGCAAAATTCTGGAAAAGGTTTTTGTGGACAAATGAGACCGAGATTAACCTGCATCAGAATGACGATGAGCACAGTGTGGAGGCATACAGGAACTGCCCAAGATCCAAAGCATACCATCTCATCTGTGAAACGTGGTATTGGGGGTGCTATGGCCTGGAACTGTTGTATGGCTGTCACAGATATTGGTGGACTTGATTCATTGATGATGAACCTGCTGATGGCAACAGAAACCAGCAGCATAGAAACCTCTTCTCTGCTCAAGTTCGAGCAAATGCCTTCAAATTCATTGGACAGTACTTAATCCTACAGCAAGACAATGAACTCAAACCTACTGCTAAAGCATCAAAGGAGCTTTTCAAAGCTAAAAACTAGAAAATTCTTGAATGGCCAAGTCGGTCACCTGATCTAAATCCAATTGAGCATGCCTGCCTTATGCTGAAGAGAAAACTTCAGAGGACAAGCCCCTGAAACAAGCAGGAGCTGAAGAAGGCTGTAGTAGAGGCCTGGCAGAGCATCACCAGAGAAGATACTTTGTACCTGGTGATGTCTTTGAATCACAGGCTTTAACCATTCATTACATGCAAGGGATATGCAAAAAGTACTAAATGTGACTACTTTAATATAGATATCACTTCTATGCCCCAAATATTATTATGCTCAGAAATCGGGGGACTATGTATGAAAAGTCCTGTAATTACCACATAGTCAAACCAAAATGTACTTTAAAATCTGGAATGTCTGCTTGAATGCCATATGAATTGTTTGATTACAGATCTAAAACTGTGGACCACAGGGGCAAATAAAAGAAAAAAGGCTTTGTTACAAACATGTGCTCCTCAAGGAAGAATATCCTAAGCATTGTACAGATCATAATTTGAATTTACGACGTTGTATTCATTAATGTGTACATAATTCTGCATTTTTCTGGGATACGTGAGAGATTTTGAGTGTTGTATGCAATTATAAATTATTTTCGTCTCAGGGTATAAAATTCCTTTGGCAATGGGTTGTTTTAATTCCTGATGAAGATATTTTGTTGGGTGTTATTTTCACTTCCATGTCATCCACCTTCGTGAGTTTTACCAGAAATGTCACCAAGATTTGTATTTTTCTCCAGGCAATAATCTGAACAAAATGGCTATTAATTTTACATCAATATGATTTAAAGGATGTGCAAGCTTTATTGATCTTGCACATTGGACAGATTTGAGTTCTGGGGCAACTAGTCTTTGACCATTCTCATTCTTTTATTTAACTTGCGGGCACTTGTCATAAAGTGACATCTCTTTTATCCAGCAGGCTCCCTTCATGTGACATTCTACCATTTTGGTATCAAGAGATTTATATCTGTTCTGAAATGACGAAAAGAAATACTGTGCACAGCTGCAATTCACTTATCATTCAGGCTCTGTTAAAGATTAAAATATTGGCAGGTTATTACATTGAAAGTACCTATTTGGCTGAAGACTAAAATTAACCACATTTTAGTTTCTGTGCAGCCATTTAATTTGTCAACAAATAAAAGTAGGTTGTTTATGGAATGAGAAACCCATATGCTGCATCTTTCAACATCAGGATAGCAGTGCCTTACTGCCATGAAGTTATTTAAGTGTGCTATTTATTACATGATTGGAACTTCAAAAATGGGGAGCTTTGAGGATAAGGTAGAAACTTAAGAGGATGCACATTTCAAAACTAGCATTGTTGCATACAAGATTTATATTATAGCATCCTTTTCTAAGAAGGCTCTTTTTGTCTTTTCAGATAGTGACGCTCTTTAGCAACGTCACAGGATGCGCGAATACAAACTAGTCGTCCTTGGCTCAGGAGGTGTGGGAAAGTCTGCGCTGGTGAGTGTGAATAACAGACCTAAAATAATCCAGAAGTTGCCCTGGTCTTTATTCCAATGCTCAGTGGGAGTATTTGGAAAGTGATAATGTTACTTTTAATCCAGTTGATTTTCTTAATGTGTCTCTCAGCTAAGTTTCTGACTTTACATTCTCAGATTCTATTTCCTTCGTCTCTGATGGTGCCCATCTGCTTGTGTTGACTGATTGGTAGACGAATGCAACTTTATCCCCATTAGACCTGAAAATTTTCACTTTTTAATAGCATAGTGAATTAATAAATGTCTAGTGACCTTTCAGGAAGTGTATTTTAGATAACATTAAAATTATCATTCTTTTTCCCTTGTTTGTCCTCAAATTACTGGTATTTTTGACTGGAAAATATTTTTAACCTTATTTACACTGCACCTTTTTTTTATTTTGAACATGAATTAAGCTTTCCTTTTTTTAAAAAAAAAAAATGGACCTTTCCAACTTCCCCACTAAAGTTGCTTTATTCTATGGTCCATTTCAATTAAATCTGAACTCTTAAACCAAGAACTTGACAAAATTGAATGCTTTCTCAAAGTTGAGGTAAAGCAGTTTTACAAAAGATTTGCAAAATTTGTCATTTCTATCCTTTAGTTCAATACTGACTTAAGCTGTGGCATTCAAAAATGTGTTAACACATCTTGGATCTTGAAACATTTATAAAATTTCCAATATTATGCCATTTTTCCTATCATAATTTATTGTCCTTGTGTTACAATTTGAAAACAAGCCCTTGTTGAATGTGTCCTCCTGCTTTCACCCCATTTTCCTATGTTGGGCCCATACCCTCCCATCAATATAGTTATCAGTGTTTCTTCAAGGAAGCCAACATACCTACTGCTAACACTTTGTCAGATCATTCCATATGCCCTCCACTCTGAGTAAAGAACTGTCCCCTCTCATCCTTTCTAAATCCCACCCTTCGCCTTCTAATTGCACTTTCTTGTCTTAGATCCTCCTAGTCTAAAAATAGACTGTCACTATCTATGCTTCTTGTGATTTTATAGATCTCGAGCAGATCCCCCTCTCAACCTCCTATGCTCAATGAAAACAGTATTTTTAGTCTCTCAATAAGTCAACGTCCCAACACCTGGCAACAAATGGGTGGAACGGTTAGCACAATGCTATTACAGTGCAAGCACCCAGGTTCTAAACTAGCAGGAGTTCTGTAAGGAGTTTGAACATTCTCCTAGTGTCTGAGGGTTTTCCCAGGTGCTCCAGATTCCTCCCACCCATCAAAATGTGCACGGTTCTAGGTTAATTGAGTGGAACAGGCTTGTGGGCTGGAAGGGCCTTTTACAGTGATGTATGTGTAATTTTTAAAAAAATTTGTAGACCTCTTCTGCACTCTTTGCATCTTTATAATATGCTTCCTATAGGTAGGTAACCAATATTGTATAAACTACTAAGTTTTATCTGTTATACACTTGCCCACTTTGACAATTTGTCCTCCAAGGATCTGTTTCTGTCCAATGAGAGCCCATTTGATTTTCATAAAAGTACCCTGTGTGTAAAAACCAGATTCCACTATTTATTCAAAGACTAATGGGATTAAATGAAATTTTCTGACCCTCACTGCATCTGCACTAATTCTCTTCTAAGAACATTGTCTAGTTAGTCAAACGCGGCTATTGATTTTTGTCAAGAGGTTCTCTTTTTCGTGGCTGATTATCCTGCAATTTATCTCTTTTTCCCTTTAGTCTTTCAGGACCAGGGAATAAAACAGTTCTTTGATTATTTCAGTTTCAACTTTCTTTTGTGACCAAGAATGCATCCATGTAACCACTGAATTTGACACTTTCCATCTGTATTGACTAGTTTAACAGGTGAAAACTGGTGCAAATACTCATTTTGGTCACAGCCACATACACTGTGATGTAACTACTTTTGGGTCCTCGTCTTGCCTTGAGGACATTAAAAATAAATAAATAGAATTTTAAAAATTAATAATAAAATTTGATTATAGAGATTTTTGAATTTTCTTGTTAATGACTCATTTGAATGACACTGTATTTCCCCCACCCTTTAAAACTCTCGTCTTCTCTGTAGCGACTACGTACCTTGAGATTAGGCATATGCTAAAGCCGCTAAACGTTTGCAGGAAAATTAAAAATAAAAAAAACCCCAAGGTGGTTCAACGTAGATGAGTCAGTTACTGATATGACACTTTATGGCAGTCTTGAAGGAAGGGAAATGAAGTGTAATATTGAGCATGTCTTAATTCTGCATTTAGGCATGAACTTTATTCTAATTTGGACAGTCTGATAGTGTTCAAAAACGTGGGTGATTTGTTGACCTCTTTCTTTCTTTCTCTCTCATTTGCCTCCCTCCCCAAACTTGCCTAAATTCTCCAGTTTTTTCTATTCCATCTACCATGATTGGGGTTACTGATTAGTACAGTTCCTTTCCTGATCTCTCGGTGATTTGATTGTGGTATCACAGTGATGTCGACAGCTGAATCATTTGTAGCTATTAGCGGTCTCTTCAATTAATTAATTTCATTGTATGCATGTACATTATTAGTGATTTGAGTATTCACAAGCTTTTTTTAAAAGCTTTAATAACTACTTTTCATGTTACTTTATGTACCACACTTTTAGTGTTAATAATCCACTTGCCAGTTCAGTTATTGGAAGAAGGCTTTTTTCTTTTTAAAATATTTTTATTGAGTTTAACATATAAGCATTGACAATTACATATTGAATACAAGTAAGCATGCACAAAAAACCAATAAAAATAAATAGATAAAACTATATTAATAATTGTTTGATACCTCTACAACAGTGGTTCTCAACCATTTTCTTTCCACTCACATACCACTAAGTATTCCCTATGCCATACGTGCTCTGTCACTAGTAAGGGATTGCTTAAAATGGTATGTGAGTGGAAAAAAAACGGTTGAGAACCACTTTTAATCGTACCTCATTGACTCGTCATGTGCACGGTTTCATCACTTCAAAGGAAATGGGCCAATGACAATTTTTCTCAAGCAAAATATTTCAGTAACAATTGGATCTAGAGCAGTGATTCTCAACCTTCCCTCCCCACTCACACACCACCTTAAGCAATCTCTTACTAATCATAGAGCACTTATGGCATAAGAAATACTTAGTGGTATATGAGTGGAAAGAAAAAGGTTGCGAACCACTCCTCTAAAGCATTTAATTGAAATGATCTATTCAACAATGTTAAACCCATTTGTTGAATTAACTTGTATAAAATAAAGGGAGGGAAAAAAACTAAATTTAATCTATCCCCTCCCTTTAATCAAGGTTACCTTTATTGATTAAAAAAAAATTATAATGTGGAACCACTGGTGACCCCAGAGAACAGACAATGAACCACCGGAACATACAATAATTCTTCCAATTATAAAAAAAATTCTAAGAATGGGCCCCAAATTTCACAAATTGAAACTCTCTCTTTAATATTATATTTAATTTTCTCTAAACTTAAATAGAACATAACATCATATAACCACTGTGTATGAGTAGGGGATGAATCATCTTTCCATTTCAATAAAATTGCTTGTTTGGCTATCAGTGTGGCAAAAGTTAAAACTTTTTCCAAACTAAACACATTAATTTTGTTTGATTAGATTCAGTCACTTATTGGGTTATAAATTTATACAAGAGTGAACCTGCCCTCAGAAGGTACTTTTGTAGGTTATTCCAAATTTCTTTTTTAAAATAGTGAAAGAACATTTCCAATATTTAGGAATTAAAATTACAAAAAGTTATAAATTTTTGAAAGTGAATTTCTAGTATTACTTGATAAGATTAAACTATCATTATTGGGTTACATTTATCTGTTACAATGATGAGACATAGCAGTTCAATTAAAATAAATGTTACCTATTTTTTCCAAGCAGTATCCCTTTTCTGCTTGCTGGATTCAGCTATTTTTACTTGTATATGGGGGGGGGGGGGGGTGTGGGGGGGGGTGTGGGTGTTGGTAGAAGAAACCGTGTATAAATAAAGTCCATCTTCAAATGACCATATTAAATGGAGAATTATCACTTCTAGATTTTAGATTGTACTATTTATTAGGGGATTAACTACATAATTTACTTTATTATTACATTTGGATAAGTCAGTGAATCATCCCTCGAGTTGAAATGGAATTGCTGTTCTCCAAAACAAAACCTTCTATGTTGACAATTTTAGGATTTTTTTAAACCATTTTCCTTCTCCAACTTAACACCTGATCAGTTTCTGAGATATAGGTTGAGAATTTGGGCTCCGTTCAGGAAATTCTTTGGAATTGATGGTTTTGCCGCAGCAGCCTCCTTTGAAGAAGACCGCAGAGCCCACCTCACTGACAAAAGGCAAAGGAGGAAAAACCCAACACCCAACCCCAACCAACCAATTTTCCCTTGCAACCGCTGCAATCGTGTCTGCCTGTCCCGCATCGGACTGGTCAGCCACAAACGAGCCTGCAGCTGACGTGGACTTTTTACCCCCTCCATAAATCTTCGTCCGCGAAGCCAAGCCAAAGAAAAGAAAATACCTATTATAGATAACCATCTTTTTCAACTGTTTCAAGGAATGGCATAGAATAAGTATGCAAAGTTTTAATTATCTCTTAATTGTTTGAAAGAGGCAAAATTATCTAAAATCAGCTAAATTGAATCTTTCCAATAGAACATTTTTTTTCCGATATTTACAAATTAGACATTTACAAATTAGACATTTTGTTCAGTCTAAGCTTTCAGATTTTCCATGAATTTTGAACACTAATAGTCTTGATCTGTTTTTTTAATGTATGGTTTTATTTTCAGGGTGGATTAAACATATTTAAATCCAATAAATTATTATAAATTTGATTCTTGTGTCTGGGATCAAGAGTGAATGAACTTAACATTTTCATCTTGATTAATGATTCCTCATTTTGTGGAAGAACACAGCTTATTATAATTGAAGATGGTACACAGAACTTGCATATCCAAACTTAAATTGTCTAGTTTTTAATGCAGATATTAATCAATTATGTGAGAAATGTAAAAAATTTTTGAAGCTTCTCTGATCCATGTGTTTTGGGAGTGTCCAAATTTAGGGAGATTCTGGAAAGACATTTTCCAAACTTTATCAATGATTCTTAAGATGAATTTGGAACCTTGTCCGTTAATTGCTTCAGTTGGTTTTTCTCGTGATTCAGATAAATTTGTATCGGCATCTCCGAAACAAGACTTTAAACAAAACTACCCAAAACAGTTTTTGTTTTCAATCATAATAATAATTGTATATCAAAATGTAACTCCTTGGATAAATAATACCTTTTGAGTAGTCAGTGGATACAAAATGTTGCAAATACAATCTGAAAATATTAGTTGTGCTAAAAGTCCTAAATGTAATTAGTGGCACAGTTTAAGGCATGGCTTTGGCTTTAAATGTTACTCATTTTAGTCTTAAAAGAAACACCAAGATGAGTTTCATTTGATTGGAATAATAAATGCTGTTTTCATAAAGTGTATCACCATATCTTTCAAATTGCTGAATGGGTATCATCTGAAACGCTCGAGCCTTGCCTCTGAGTAATATTTGAGCATTAATCTCTTCCTGCATTACATTTCTCTGTCAACTTTACGGATCAAATAGGCTGTTGATATTTTTTGACCAATAATTATACGTAGTTGGCAGCAACGGTGAAGGTGGTTACATTTTTGTGTTTCAATTAGCAAGGGTTTATTGTATTGTATATGTTGAACGTTTAATGCATTTGGAGGGGCGTGGGAAGGAGGGAGGGAAGGAAGGGGGGAAGGCAAAAAAAATGACAAGTATATTCAAGAGGGAAACGTTTGTGTGCATTTTGGTTAATATGGTTCATTGTGTGAAAAATAAAAGAATTTAAAAAAAAAAAAAAAAAATAGGAAGGGATACTGTGACAACCTAACTTTTGGATTTTGAATTCTCATGAACATGAAGTTTGGAAAATCATTGCTCCATTGTTGATCTTTTCCCACTGATTGATATAAACATCTGTTCTCCACGTCTTTCTCACAACTCCTGCTGCCCTTTGGCCCCACAAATGCGGATTCTGAAATATAATTGAGAGGTGAAATGTAAAAGGGATTTTAAAATGAGAGCAAATTGCCACTGTATTTAACTAAGTATTGGGGAAATTGGCAGAGTTCAAATATGGAGGTGGGGTTTGGATGAGCAAGTCAAGCCACCCATTTTAGCTTTTGGATTGGAAAAGCAAAAAATAACAAATTAGATGAGGTGAGAACATCTGGCAGCATACCAGAGAGATAATGGGTGAGGCCTTGAACATGGTAATACTGCATTGCTTGAAAGTCATCTCAAGTCAAATATGATAAAGTTGCAAATTGCTTGGTTAAATTTAATAGGATTAGGCAAGAACTATTGATTTCAAATAGTCTGTAATAAAAGATATATTATGAATTTTTCTTCATTCTATTCCAAGAAACAAGAATTTTTTTTTGTCCCAGATTTCAGTATTTGCAATTTTAGAGTTTGTAAAATGAAGCCTAATTGCCTTTTGTCATCTCATTCCTCCACCCGCTGCCTGTCTATGCCCCTTAAAAACCACAAGGTGTTGTTTTCAAAATTGAAATAAGTTGCCATTGAATCTTAGCTGAAAAAACATTCATAGTTGGTGTATTTGAATTTGCTGTGTCACATTAACAGCTGGTGGGATGTCTGTTTCCAAACATGAAGATATCAGCACTTCTTTCCTAATTAGTACATTGTTTAATTTGCTAAATTTTAATGTGCAGCTATCTGGAGCACTAGATGTTGAGATTCTTTTGGCAGTGATAATCCAAGACTTGAATTTTTTTATGGGGGGGGGGAGAAAGTGAGGTAAAAGTGGGTATTCTGTCAGGTACAACTTGAGCAAAATTTCATTACCACCTAGGAAAACAGGGTGCTGTAGATTTCTGTGAGGGGGCGCTGGACAAAGTGGCGACTCTGCCTGCCTTACAGTAGACAAAGTTAAAGAATTTCACGAGGTCAATAATGGAACCTTTACCTTTTATCTATCTTTAGGTGCAAGTGAACATGACAGTCTTGAAATATTTGCACAAATATGGAAGCTTTGTTTTGAAGTGGGAGGATTATCTCTATCAACATAACATTGTATCAAGCTGGTTTTCCACTCAGAACATAAAATTTTTATCAAAAAGCAAAAATAACATGGGCCTACTGTGACCTCGAAAAAGCCAGTCTGTACAGCTCCTGCATTGTTTTTTAACATTGTCAACTTCATTATAATTGACCTGCGTCCATAAAACATTTTGATTTATTACAATAATTCTGCTCAAAACTGTTTATTGTATATTGATTCAAAAATCAATGTCGTCGTCGTCTTCTGCACAAATGTTGCTTGGTCTAGTGTTACAAATAATATTGCATTTTATTTAAAATGTATTCTAACCATGAATAATTTTTGAGACCATTAGAATTTCTTGAATAATTTGACTAATATTTGCCATTAGTCATTTGTGGTTTAGATGTTTTGAATTGGGAAACCCTAAGACAATGCTGCCCATGTACAATGAATCAAATCTGAAAAAAATTATATAGCAAACTTCATACTTTGAAGCTTGTAGCCATTAGTGCAGATTAAAGACTTTCACCATTATTTATATATTTTGCATTTATAAATTTTGGAGTTTGCTATGATTAACATGACAAAACATCTGGAAGCTACATGAGCTCTTCATATTTTGTCTTTTTCATATTTTTGATGTTCCTTTTGCATTTTGTAATGCTTCTATTCATTGTGGTGCTGCATGCATTTTAATTTTTTGCTCCAAACATTTATTCCTCCCTTTTACAGAAATGGGCATTACTTCGGCTGACATTAAATAATTTTTAACTAGAGAAGCTCAAGTACTACAGATTCTAGAATCTTGAAAATTTGTAGGAACCCAGCAGTATCATCTATAGAGGCAAATGGCCAAACACCACCATTTCTGGTTGGGACCTTTTCTCAAGTCCAAAATGGAAAGGGCAAATGGTAACCTGAAACTTCCTATGCATGTGTACCTGTCTGTCCTCTTCCTCCACTGGCAGGGTGAGGCCATACAAACTTAGAATAACATTCCAACTAGATAACCTCAAACCCAACAACATAAAACATTGATTTTCTTTTCAGTTTCTGGTAATCCTTGGTTCAGTTCCATTGTTTCCATCTCAATTAACTTGCTCCTAATTTGAGCCTTTGACCCCTTTGTTTCTTCACCTCTCCCGCCTTCATTTGTCCAGTGTCTTGGGCTTTTCCTGTACTTGCTCATACCTTTTCCATTCTGATCATGAGAGCGTTCCAACCTGTAATGTTGACTATCCATTTTTCTCCATCGATGGTGCCTGATATGCTGAATCCTTCCAGCTTCTTGCACAACTATTGTTGTATTTGGTTTATTTATTCATATTAAGCATTTATTTTCCTCTTTCAGACTGTACAGTTTGTTCAGGGAATATTTGTTGAAAAATATGACCCAACAATAGAAGATTCCTACAGAAAGGTGAGATTTAATTGTATATGGTTGGAGGTGGGATTGAGAATTGTGTGTATGTGATCCTGCTCTATCGATAGCATTAACCAATCTTATTTTTAATAGTAGTTTATTCAGCAAAGCATTTCATGATGTTTTAAGTGTCGTCAAATAAAAAAAAAATTGACAATTATGTTAGTGTAGGTTTTATTTGTTGAATGTCATGAGAATGGGTATGAAAATTTAAAACAATTAGAATTTGCTGAGTAATCTGTGATTTGGATTTGATGAATTGTATAAACCCCAGGGCAGTGCTTGTTTCCAATCAGCAGAATGTTGCCTGTGATACAGCATTTCCATAATGGGGAGAGGCAAGTTATGTATGCTTCCATAGAGGTGTTGTGCCACATTTCAGTTATAGGTCGTGCCTCAAATTTGTACCCTGAAGGGTAAACTGAGCTACATTCCTATTTTAATTGCAAAGACCACTCAAAAGCACTTGCACTTCGCACAATGTACTGCCCATCATGAAAAAATGGTCTCCGTCAGACTTGCAGCTTTCTTTCCCTGGGACTCCAAGACTTGGGGATTCCTCTTTATGTATGTTCTTAAGCTGTTCTAGATTTTGGAAAGGAATTAAATCCTGTTTCCAAAACTTGTCTCCCTTCTATTCTGCAAATAGACTACCACCTGGCTACTCTTGTCAAGATGCTTTTAAAACTAATTGTCCCTGCCACTTTCACCTCTGGAAACTTTGTGGGTATGTGACGCACTGAAAAATTTGCCCCGCAAGTCTCCTTTCAAATATTTTCTCACCTTTAATTTTACACTCCTTTGTGGAGGGATAAAAATCAACCTACAGGCCATTTCAGATAGGCCAAAATTCGGGACGTAAAGGCAGAGAAACTCCGCCAAAGAGCATAATGACCTACCTCTGAATATGCGGAGGCGGTCTCCGTGCCGCATAATCCAACCCCTCTCTGAGAGGGATAATCTCCGGAGTGCAGCCCTCTGCTGATCGATCTGACTTGGCAGTTGCACTAGGTGGCTGTTTGGGGGTGGGCTGATGATGCCATCAGCCTGTGACCCATCTCCCCACTCACCCCTCTCCCTCCAAGTCCGGGGTAGTAGGGACTGTCAGTGCGGGTTGGGACAGCCATACCGGGCTGCTTCAGCCTTCAGGGCGGCACAAAACGTGGAAGAGCAATGGCCGTCTTCCCTACCCATAATCCCCCATGCAGCTGGAACTGTTCTGTGAACCACAGTGGTTTCAGCTGCATGGAGGATTATGGGTAGGGAAGATGGCCATTGCTCTGACATGTATTGATGACGGGTGGTGCTGCAGCGTCAGTTGGCCCACCTCCACAGGGATCCAGAGGGTGCTATGAGCCATCTCTCCTTTGAAAGGGATGCTGGAGCAGCCTTTTTGGGCTGCAGTCTGAATGGTAAGTTCCAGAGTTTTGATCCTCTCTGTAGCTAGTCTCCAGGCAGAGGCCCGAACTGAAATGGCCTTATGACTCTCATTTTCTAAACCTAGAGAATATAATGTCACCCTTCAATGAGAATAATCCCACACTACCCAATCTCTCAGTAGTTTTATTCATAATCTGGATTGATCTCTGATCTGATGCATTGCAGCTACCATACCACACTAACATGCAACTTCCTTAGGAACGGTAGGTTCTGTTGCATTTTGTCAAACGAGGTGTTGTAGGTGCAGGATAGGTTGTCATTTAAATAGATGCCAAGGAGCTTTTGCTTCCTGCTCTCTATATTGGAGCTATTAATATGTATTGTGGAGTGTCCATTTCCCCTAAAGTCCATAATACTCTCCTTTGTCTTGTCCATATTGAGACTCTGGCTGTGGCTTTTGCACCACGGTACAAAGCTTTCAACCTCCAGTCTGTAAGCCAACTGATCATTGTTTGCTAATAAGGCCAACAGCCATTGCGTCATCAGCAAACAATGACGCTGTGGAGCTGAACCTGGTCGTATGGTCGTAAGTTGAGCATGCAGCCCTGAGGGGTGCCCGTCCTGAGTGTGTTGGAGCTTGAGCTTTTTCTGCCAACACGGACAGTCTGTCTTTCGATCAAGAAGTCCAGAATCCAGTTGCAGAGGGGTACGGAGTCCCAATGAGGACAACAGCCTCCGGAGTATGATTTGAATGCCAAGGTGAAGTTGGTAAATAGCCTGGCATATGAAGCAGCGTACTCTAGATAGGTCAGAACAGAGTGGAGGGTTAGTTTTTGCACTGTCTGTGGATCAGTTTGAACGATAGGCTGTTGCTGGTAGGTGTGCTTTGATGTGCTCCATTACCGGTCACTCAAAGCACTTCATGACTGTGGAGGTCAATGCCACTGCATGGTAGTCATTTAGTCTACTTACTTTTGCTCTCTTGGACACTGGGATGATGGTGGCTGCCTTGAATCCTGTGAGGACAATGGACCGCCAGAGCAAGATATTGAAGATGTCCATTACGACCTCGGTCAGCTGGTCTGCACGGTTCCTTGGCACCCAACCAGGTGCCTTATCTGGTCCTGTTCCCTTGTGTGGGTTCACCCTGGACTGGATCCTCCTCACCTCCGCTGCGGCTATGCAGGGTGCCTGTTCCTCAGTGGAGGGGTGGGGGCTTTGTTTGGTGTCATGTTGTTTTCAGCATCAAACTGCTTGGATATTCAATCTGTCCAGAGGGAGGCATCCATTCCGGCAATGTGCTGGTGAATATTGGATCACTCCCATGGTGTGTTGACCAAAATTATGTGCATTGCTCAAAGAATAGCTGCAACATAATGTCCCAACTCTTGAAGTCAATATGCAAAAGTTCCTCTATTTGTATTTTTCCTCCAATCATAGCATCTGCAGACTTTCATGCTTCAATCCACTCAAAATGCCAACCTTTGAAGACCGAGCAGACCAAATGTCGCTTTCCCTATCCTATTCGCATATTTTTCGGAAGCTATTAACTTGTACCCCAAGATCCCACTTTACATAAATGCTTCGAAGGCCCTGCTGTTTATCATAAATGTTCAAGCAGTATTAAATTATCCAAATTGATTAGGTTTCATATTTATTGTCAGAGTACATGCATGGCCACCCTGAGATTCTTCAGGTGAGGTAGAATTGCCACTTTTGGGTAGTGCCAAAAAAGACTAAACACCATACACATGCAAACCAATATAGAAATGTAAGCAAACTGTTGAATATTGGGGGGAGAAACAAATTGCAAAAGTAAGTCCTAAAATGACGTTTTTGCTGAGGAATTTGATGCTGGAGGGGTGGCAACTGTCCCTGGACCTGGTGGTGTGAGACTTGAGGCACTTGTACCTCTTTCCTGATGGTAGCAGCGAGACCAGTGCTTGGGTGGCTTGGATCTTTGATTGCTGCTCCGACAGCAGTGTTCCCTGTAGATCTTCTTGATGGTGGCAAAGGTTTTGCCTGTGATGTACTGGGCTGTGTCCACTACCTTTTGGAGGGCTTTATGCTCAGGGGTATTGATGTCCCTAAACCAAACCATGATGCAGCCAGTCAGCACACTTTCCACCACAGATCTGTAGAAATTTGCCAGGGTTTCTAATGTCATACCAAACTTCAAACTCCTGAGGAAGTAGAGGCACTAATATACTTCATGATCCTGTTAGTGTGTTGGGTCCAGGGAAGATCCTCTGAGATGGTGACTCCCAATAATTTGCTCACCCTCTCCACCTCTTATCCCCCACTTATCACTGGATCGTACACCTCTGGGTTTTCCCTTCCTGAAGTCAACAATAAACTTCTTGGTTTTGGTGACATTGAGTGTGAGGTTGTTGGTGCACTATTCAGCCAAGTTTACAATCTTCCTCCTGTTTGCTGACTCATTGCCCCTTTTTGTACAACCCACTACCATGGTATTGTCAGTAAATTTGAGGATGGTGTTGTACTGTATGGTACCTCAGACTTTCCAGCTAAGCTATAGCCCCTTTCATACTTGCAAGTGATCCAGGGAATTAACTGCCAATCGTCCTTTAAAGTGTCGAGTGTGAAAGCAAATTAGCTTAACACTGGCCTCAGATGTCGGGGATTGAAGACCTCGACCCCTATTACAATCCCTGCTGTCTGCAGATGCCGGCATTGCAATCAGGGAAGTGTGAAATGGGTAATTGCATTGTGGGATAGAAATGACCCAAGTTTTTGCATGAGTGCAGGAACATGAAGGGTAAAAAAGATTAAAATGAAGATATAAACTTTGCTGTGGGGAAGAGAGGCAATAAATGGCAATTTTTCAACAGTGTGGGAAAATTGGTAACGTTAAAGTGCACCGCTTATAAAGACCATGGGGGGGGGGGAGGGGGGAGCAATGGCAGACCTGACTTCCCAGAATGCCATGCAGCAGATAAATCCTTCCATGAATTCTCTGTGCATGCAGCCAGGCATACAGCCTTTTCTCTGCTGTGTCACTTTTTCCACATGGTATTTATAAATTGTATGCAATAATGCTACCAACTTTACCGCACTTTTGAAATTGAAAGCGCTGCAACCTTTCCCACACTATATAAATTGAACACTATAAGTGCTACCAACTTTCCCCACCCTGTTTAAAAATTATCTGCTATTGCTATTTATTGCTAGCACTTACCCACAGTCCCTTTATGAAGGTTTACCTAGGTTGGCACAACAATAACAATGCTGTAGGTAAAGCTTAATTAGTTGTAATTAAGCATGATTCATTTTCAAATACAACAGGATTTGAAGCAGGTCCACCATCACTCAATCCATCATGGTGTCACCTGTAGAAGGTAGAACAGTCCTAACCCCGGGGATGGCTCCTTGCAAGTGTGAAAGCGTTCACTGTTCCAGTTAGGAGTGGTCAAGAGTGAAAAGCCAAACCCCCATTCCTATCCTGGGACACTGAACAGCCAATTTAGTGGGATCCAAGTGTGAAGAGGGGTTTAAAAACTGAATTTACCTGAGCACTCGTTGGGTTTGAGCAAGCGGAATGTGGCAAATTGCAGTTGTTGCAAGACTTGATCTAATATTTTCCATCCCACTGACCTTTTTCATGAAATTTTGCAACACTCAAGAAATTTGTTCCAAATTATTTGTACCTGTGGTCCCAGCCCTTCATCCACCGCCAATTGTTATATTAGCCTTACCTTGTGGCTTCCTCTTCAATTTTCAGGAAACTAAGCATTCTTGCAAAATAGTTTTGCTGGAATATGGAGAAAACAAAAAAAATATCCTACTTTAGCAAAAGTTATCTCTCCCTGTTGATCGTGATCTTTAAAACTTGCCGATTGGAGCAGGTATCCTGTGGAATTATTTAATTTGAGGGCGTTCTGATTGATACAAGTAAAGATTGCTTCCAATTTTAAACCATTATTGCAGTTGATCACTGCAGATTTTCTTTGCCTTGATTACGGTACCACTAGAATCAGCAAATGTGAGTGAGCAAGTCAGACTGCTGTTTCCACAATAGACCATAACTTCCTGAGTGAAGGGTTTGTAAAGCAACAGGTGGTTGCCAGTATTTTTCAGTTGCTTTGAAGAGATGTGATCAAGATGCAGCTGAATTGGTCGTACTCGCTGAATTTCTTTTTAAAAAGAAATGCAGTGGGAATTTTGGATTCTCCACACACGATCAGCTTTTATGATATTAAGCTCATGATTTTCTGAATAATTTCAAAACCAATTTCAAATGGAATTTTTCCTCAGTTGAAACTGATATTCAAGTAAATCCCATTGACTGCTTCCCAGTTTGAGCTGTCATTGAGCAATGTGCCAATCAAGTCCATTAAATTTAATGCTGCAAAAATGAAACTGGTTTAAATGTTTGTATTTGGTCCAGAGGTAAAATACTGCATGTTCTTGAAGTCTGAAATAAAAATAATCTAGTCAAGTAGCATTAGTGAATTAATTTGTTACTCATACCAATAGCCTTTCAGTCAAAATTGATTTTAATCAATGCTGACATTAGTTCAACCAAGAAGTTTCCACAGAACATATCTGAAGATTATGATCAAAGATTATTCCAGAACAAAAGTTGATACCATCGGACCCTCCAGTATTAAAACACTTGCCATACTTTTGTAACTATTTATAAATGTGCATTCAGCAGTAAATTGGGAGAATTTTCTGGGATGCCTATTTGGAAACATAGCAATAAAATGTCACAATTTACAACAGTGGATACTCAGTTTCTCATTTAAGGTCATATTAACACAGTCCAAAGCTTTGTACAAGCTTAATGGCCAACAAAAACGTTCTTCTGTTCTCCCGTGCCATATTAATTTATTAGTTTTACATTAAATAATAAATTAGTGCTCCAGGAAATCAAGTGTGTATATTTTAAAGGAAGTGCTATTTTAAAGGAAGTATGTTGTATCTCCTTATGGCTCAGTAAACAGGGACTGTTTAATTATTTAAAAAAATGAAGATGCAAGTAGCTTTCATCACCAACAGACCATTATTTGTGAACTGTGAGGTTGGCCGACACAACTTAAATAGTGACACTGAGCTTTGGCAGAATCTTTGGCACAATGGTGCTTTCTTTGATATTGGCCCAAATAGTGGCCTCCTGTTGTGCACTTTCTGGACTTGATCTTATTGTGAGAGGATTTAATCTTAAATCCAAGTTCAAAATTTCCTTCATGGCTTTCATTCAGTTCTAAGGCCTACTTACTACAACATTGGTAATCAAAGCGGACAAAATCTTGAAATTATACAGTATTATTCAGCATTAAAATCACAAGCCACCTTTACTATACTGGGGTCCATAAAAATTGGATAACTCTGGAAGATTGTTGTTGGTCAGTTACATTTCAGAGCTAAATTATTAAGCATGAATATTGAGGCATTATGAGAAAACAACTAAATGGAGTTGATGTGTAATTCAGTGTTCTTGAGACTCTGGTCAGTAATAAATGTCCACATTTGAGAAAAAAATTGGTTATGAAATGCATTAAAACATGTAAAAATGTAGTTGAATATGGAAGTTTTAATTCTGATGTATTCTCTTCACAGCAAGTTGAAGTAGACTGCCAACAGTGTATGCTTGAAATCCTCGACACAGCAGGAACAGTAAGAAATTTTATTAACTTTTTAAATTGTTCAGTGCCTTTAATGTACTGTATTGTAGCAATACCTGGTTGATCAGAAATGATCACTTTATAAAAAATTGCCCCTTTTTAATGTGTTTTTTGTTTTGCTCTACTGTCCAGGTTTATCCTTGCTAGAAGATACCACTATAAACATGTAATTTGGTGCACGGATGATTACATAAAATTGTTGTTCTGGTAATTTTACCTTCAGTTTTGATGTTTTTGTGCTATGTTGGCAGAGTAATTTTTTATTTCAGGAGGAATTAAGAATGGATTTTGCACACTTGGGTAATATTCCAGAATGAGATTTTGCCACAAACCTGGTTTTCTTACAGATGGCCAGATTTTCATTTGATTTGCAAGCATAATTGAATATTAATCCATGTCATTTGCTTTGTCCTTGTTGCAAAACTTTCCTCAATATTACCAGTCTTTCCTGGCTGTGCAATGGAGTTTGACTTTGTATATATGTAGAAAAGTCCAGAATATGGCCATGTGTGTATGAATCAGTGCTCATTTATTCAACACAAGTGCCTCCCAAAGATTAGTTTTGCAAATGGCTGACGTTAGGATGTTCACATGGTTTGTGGAAAAAAAATAGATCTTTGTAGTACACACATGAAACTCAGGGTGATGATTATACAACATGCATACCCTGGCCTTTGTCTCAGATGTATTAAAAATGCAGTAAATTTCAATGTATGATGCAATAAATATCAGATAATTGATCTCTTATCTGGTAAATTTTTGCATTATTCTCCCTCCATAATTAAAATACCTTCAAATTGAGCCTTTTCTAGAGATCAGGGAAATCTAATCTTTCCACTTGAATTTGTTATGAGCAAAAAATATTTTCACTTATTAATTTTCATTTGGTATTTGAATGCATGTTTGAATTTGGTTTAATCTGTTCCTTGGGATTAATGGGAATCCTAAATCTTGTTCTGTGTTCTAATCAAATATGACTAAATATTGAATCTCAATTTATATAAATTGTTACTGAGCAATCAAATGATGTAATAAAGGATCCTAAATCCAGCAAAAAATAACCATGCAGTCAAAAGTAATGGTCTACCTAATATGAACCAGTAAATTGTGTGGAGCATTTGTGACCCTTATTGACAAAGGATTACATAGAATTGTTACAGAAAGAGGTCAGTTGGCCAAACCAGTCCATGATACTTATGCTCAACTCAACTTTTTCTGATTGCTCCTTACCTAAATATTATCTACATAATCTTTATTCCCTTCTGTATTTGTGTGATATACACATTGGTGATAGAATCTGTACTATGTACAGATGGTAGTGTAGGATGACTGTGATTGGCTGAGAGTGTAGCCACACCTACTGGCAGGTCTTAAAGGATTGCTCTTAGCCAGACCAGGTAATTCTGGACTGGTCGACCTACTTGTGATACGCTCCAGTCTTTTAGTTAATAAAAGCCTTGGTTTGGATCAACAAGTCTTTGGTTCTTTCGACGCACATTACAATGTGCATGCCCAGTTTCTCCCTTAAATGCAGCTGTACCACTAGCTTCAAGGACTCCGTGGTAGAGAGTTCTGCATTCCTGGCACTCTTGGAGAAAGTTTCTATTGAGTTTCACTCATTTGTGATCCTTGGTAGGATATTTTGTTGCAGCTCCCAACCCGAAGTAGCAGCCCACTCGTTGAATGATGTAGCGTCTGACTTCCTAATTGTAGATTATTCGGGCTCTAATGTTCTTGGGTGGGAAAGAAAGCAGCCTTTGTTGTTCAGAAGCCTTGAAAGAATTCTGTTGCCTGGTTGTCACTTCAAAAATGTGACCAATAACTATTGTGTGTGTTTTTGTCCTGTTGACTGAGCTCTGGTGCTCCCTCTGGTGTTTAACCAAACATGACAATTGAAATGTAGAATATTCTAACTTTTCAATCTTGAAAGCACAATTACAAGATGCATTGTTCTTGCAAATTGCTCCCAGGTGAATGTGGTTAATTCTTTGATGTGTGCAGAGCAGAGGTAGGAAAGTAGTGGGGAAACTTTGTGTCGAGCATGGCTGGAGATGCATTATATTAGAAACCAAAAATCCAAATGTGCTGTGACAGGATGTGCACAGCTTAACTTGTGACTTTGCTCTGGCCACAGTTTTTTTTATGTGGAGGGGGGTGGGGGGGGGGGGGGGTGAAGAAAGGAGGAAGAAACATGTCATTTTAGTCCACTTACCCAAGTTCCCTTCTGTCATGTTCCTTGTATTGCTTTGTGGGAGGAGTCTTATCCCAAAGTAGGTTTAAGGATTGAACCCAACACAGACCCGATAACATGCTGAACGTGGATGTTGATCATGCTATTTGGATGTGAGTGACCTTTCTGCTTCCTTTCCCTCAAATCTTAAAGTTCAATTTATGAGAAAATGAAATCCTCCTGGAATTTTGGGCTAACAACTGCTTTTAAAAAAAAAAAGTAGTCCATACTTGATGCACTGCAACTGAGGTCACAACAGATTAAAGGAATTAATTTCCTATATCCTATGATTTGTATTGACAATTGAAGGGCAACTATAGCGATGTGTGCAATCGTAGAAACTGATCAAATGTATTTTCATTCCAGGAACAATTCACGGCAATGAGAGATCTGTATATGAAGAATGGCCAGGGGTTTGCACTAGTATATTCTATAACTGCACAATCAACGTTTAATGACTTACAGGACCTGAGAGAACAGATCTTGCGAGTCAAGGACACTGAAGATGTAAGTACACTTGATTTACATTTGTACCATAAAATTAAGTACTCCAATTAAGCTTTAAACATTTAAAAACTTCAAGTCAAATGCAATTTCTTTAATTCTTTTGAAGATGTGATTACTTGGAATAACTGTCGAGGCACCAATGGATATGTGATATTTTGACATCCAAGTCGAGAGATTGGCCAAAAGAAGTTGGGGCACATGAAATTAGAGTTGGCGAACTTGCTTATTGGACAAGCCAAAGTGAGTCGGTCAGCTGGCGTAGTCGGTTACTTCAGGAATTGGTGCCTGGTCAACGATGAGGACATTTGTATCAATGACTCGGGAAACGAAATCTCATTTTTATACTGTTAGTAATGCAAAACCAGGTGCTATTGGAATATAATCAAATAGTTGGAGAGTAAATTCTTAATGGGAAGTGGTGAGTCTGATTGGACCAAATTTACCCTGTTGTCTGTGTGAGTTAACTTCGCATTACCTTTTCAAAACTTTGGTATTAAGCTATACAAGATGAATTTTAATCCATCTAAATGGATGGTTTGGCACCTGATCTTACCCATCCATCTACCAATTCTGTAAAAATGCAAGGTTTTATTTGCTGACCTTGTGCACTAAATGAAGCTCAACCTTTTAACTATTTTAGACCTGATTCAGCTTGTTAATTCAGATTTACATTTTTTTGGAATGATATTGATGTATACTATTTTCAGTGAAATTCTATCCTCTTCACAAAATTTCATTTGGGAATGTTTCTAAATAGCATTTGAATTTGTCAAACTTGGAAATCACATTTTTAATGAGTTGCAGGCTCATGGGTCTCTTGGATTTTTTTTTGTATTAAAAAAAATTGCTCAAGATGCAATTTTGAAAACTTGTAATATTTGTCAACCATCCCCATTGCAGAATGAAGATGTGGAGTAAAGATCGACGTCACACTTAATTCAGCTACATCAAGTAGTTAGGCAGGTAGAATAAGTGTTCACAGCTGGTTTTAAAACTAAGCAAGTTAAGAATTGGTATTTAGCTGCAACACTCCTTGAAGTTTTTTTTTGCAATTTGAGTTGAGCTGGTTACAGCTATCGTGGTTTCAAAAAGACTCCATTTTGATTTAAAGCTGACATTTGTAACGTTTTCATGTTTAACTTTGCACTAATTACACAGTGCATTCTGATCTCAATCCTAGACCATGAGTATCAGATATTGTAGTGTTTCCTAAGATGGACTCTAATTTCGGCCATCTTGTAATATGAACAATTGCTGCTCTATCTGTGCATCAAAAATATAAAGATGGAAACTTTTAGATGGCAGTGTCCTAGGAATGTATCTATAGAAAGTTTGTTTTGCATCACTGCCTTCCCTGTATAAAATTGCATGTTTACAGCAGAGCATAAACCAAAAGATTTCCTGTGTTTGTAGTGCCTTGTTCATAATAACAGGCACATCCACCCTTACAAAAGAGCATCCTTTCATCATGTGCACGTGTCATTTGCTTCCTGCCTCCACTCTGATTTTTAATGTTGCAGGCTTTGAACAGATTTCCATGTAACTATGTTGGATACAGCTGTGGCTGCTTCCTCTCCACAGCCACCGAATTCATCATTCATCTGTACATTCAAGCAGATTCTCAGGACTGCAATCTGCTTTTTGCTTCACCAACTTCTGTTAATTTGCAGAACCTCATCAGTTTTTTTTGGAAGATTCAAATCACTTAATCATGAGTTGAGTGGGTGCCTAATAGAATTACATTTAGTGAGCTGGGAGATGTTCTTTCAGCATTTAGAAGGAATTTCTCTGCAAAAATGCGTGTATTTTAACTTTAAGTCAAGTGGAATAATTTTTTTAAAATGTTATTCTTTTTTAAATTGTAAGATGTTCATTAACATTTCTTTTTTACCAGAACCTGTTTTTTGATTTCAAGTTTTTAGTCACAGCTTGCATTACCTTTGGGTATCTTTGTATTGTATGAACAGCTTTTTTTTTTATATATAGCTGATCGTGGTTACTTTATTTGTACATTTCTTTCCAACTTCAGTGGCTCATCACAGAAAAAATTTGACCTAATCTGAGTAGCTTTGAATAAATCAATCACACCTGAAGCCTACATTGCAGAACATTTAAAGTAAAAATGTATTGGATAAAATTTATCATAGGTTTTATTTCAAGAACTTGCCACTCCACCCAATTTCCCCATCCACTAAATCATAATTTAAAAAAAAAGTATTGATATCTGCAACAAAAGGAAAGGATATTATTCCCCTAATGTCAGTTCTCTGCAGTTTTTTTCTGGAAGAAATGGTATTTTATAAATTTGGCTTCTGGGAGTGGAAATGTACTCAATTTGTAAATAACAATTCTAGTTTAAAATTAATGTTGGATTTGGTTATCCAACATGGGCACGATCCTGTGTCCATGAGATATACTAGGGCACCCTTTTCTACATGATAGTCTGCTTTATACAGAACGCATTATGGTTAAAGTTCTTGTTAATGCAAAAAGTCCTTCGTAGATTTAGTGATGAGTGTTTGTTATTGCGTCGAATAACCAGACAAGTGGCAACCTCTGATGGACATATTACTGTTAAATTCAACAACAATACACTGTATAACGGGAGCTTCTTGAAATGGCGACTGCTACCAGCCAAGCTAAGTTTTTTTAACAAACGCGCCTCGCGAGGATTCGCGCATGTGCAATAGCACTGTGGTGAGTACAGTGGCTACAGTGTGGTAATTTGACCAGAAAGGACAGTTATCCTATAAAAAAGGAGAAAGTGGGTTTGGAGAGGATTTGACGGGTTTTGTGCTAGCAATGAATGTAAATATCTGTTCATCGAAAGAAATTTAATGACCAAAATGTTTTGATAAAAGTTTGAGGAAATTATAATATGTGGATGAATGACAGAACTTTCACCTTTTTCAAGTAATTGTTATCATTCGTTATGTGCTTTTGATGCTATTCATTTCAAAACTAAAGGTAGGGTAACCGAATGTCATATTTTTATGACTTGTGGGTGTCTGTAACCTTCAAAAAAGGAACCTGGGAATGGCCTGTATTTGGCAAGCTATTGCTAATTTTACAAGAGAAAGCTCTTGTTTATTTGTATATGAATTCTTGTCCTGCACATGTATTGTGTCTGGTTGTCCGCCTGCATGTTTTTCCGCAGAGGACCAAGAGAATGCTATTTTGTTGGGTGTACTTGTGCAATAAGGTGATAAACTTAACTATCTATCTATATATAGATATAGATCTATATCTACATATCTATATATCTCTCTAGATATCGATATCTATATATCTCTCTAGATATCGATATCTATACATCTCTCTAGATATCGATATCTGTACATCTCTCTAGATATCGATATCTGTACATCTCTCTAGATATCGATATCTGTACATCTCTCTAGATATCGATATCTGTACATCTCTCTAGATATTGATATCTGTACATCTCTCTAGATATTGATATCTGTACATCTCTCTAGATATCGATATCTGTACATCTCTCTAGATATCGATATCTGTACATCTCTCTAGATATCGATATCTGTACATCTCTCTAGATATCGATATCTGTACATCTCTCTAGATATCGATATCTGTACATCTCTCTAGATATCGATATCTGTACATCTCTCTAGATATCGATATCTGTACATCTCTCTAGATATCGATATCTGTACATCTCTCTAGATATCGATATCTGTACATCTCTCTAGATATCGATATCTGTACATCTCTCTCGATATCGATATCTGTACATCTCTCTCGATATCGATATCTGTACATCTCTCTCGATATCGATATCTGTACATCTCTCTCGATATCGATATCTGTACATCTCTCTCGATATCGATATCTGTACATCTCTCTCGATATCGATATCTGTACATCTCTCTCGATATCGATATCTGTACATCTCTCTCGATATCGATATCTGTACATCTCTCTCGATATCGATATCTGTACATCTCTCTCGATATCGATATCTGTACATCTCTCTCGATATCGATATCTGTACATCTCTCTCGATATCGATATCTGTACATCTCTCTCGATATCGATATCTGTACATCTCTCTCGATATCGATATCTGTACATCTCTCTCGATATCGATATCTGTACATCTCTCTCGATATCGATATCTGTACATCTCTCTCGATATCGATATCTGTACATCTCTCTCGATATCGATATCTGTACATCTCTCTCGATATCGATATCTGTACATCTCTCTCGATATCGATATCTGTACATCTCTCTCGATATCGATATCTGTACATCTCTCTCGATATCGATATCTGTACATCTCTCTCGATATCGATATCTGTACATCTCTCTCGATATCGATATCTGTACATCTCTCTCGATATCGATATCTGTACATCTCTCTCGATATCGATATCTGTACATCTCTCTCGATATCGATATCTGTACATCTCTCTCGATATCGATATCTGTACATCTCTCTCGATATCGATATCTGTACATCTCTCTCGATATCGATATCTGTACATCTCTCTCGATATCGATATCTGTACATCTCTCTCGATATCGATATCTGTACATCTCTCTCGATATCGATATCTGTACATCTCTCTCGATATCGATATCTGTACATCTCTCTCGATATCGATATCTGTACATCTCTCTCGATATCGATATCTGTACATCTCTCTCGATATCGATATCTGTACATCTCTCTCGATATCGATATCTGTACATCTCTCTCGATATCGATATCTGTACATCTCTCTCGATATCGATATCTGTACATCTCTCTCGATATCGATATCTGTACATCTCTCTCGATATCGATATCTGTACATCTCTCTCGATATCGATATCTGTACATCTCTCTCGATATCGATATCTGTACATCTCTCTCGATATCGATATCTGTACATCTCTCTCGATATCGATATCTGTACATCTCTCTCGATATCGATATCTGTACATCTCTCTCGATATCGATATCTGTACATCTCTCTCGATATCGATATCTGTACATATATATAAATAAAAGGGGAAAACAGTTGCAGGATGAGCCAAGAGGTGTAAGAAGTGAGAGCCACTTGAATGTAGGAATGGGGTGGGGGAGAGAAAGGGGGTGGGGAGCATAGATAGAAGGGAAAGTTAGAGAAAAATAAGATTAGGTGAAGAGATTAAAACCGTGGAACCAGATTTAAAACTGGAAAAGTTAACATTCCTGCTGTTGAGTTTAAGCTTCCCTAGAAGTATTTGTTGCTCCTCACTTTTACATTTGGCCTTTCTCTGACAGTGGATGAGACAGGAAAGTGTATCTGTTGAAACGTTTGGGGCAGTTGCAAAGATTGGCTACAAAAATGTCCAGCTTAAACCTGTAAACAGGGTAGGTATCCAGTCAAATAGTCAGTATTTGTCCTCACTGGAGACTACACAAAGGAAAAATAGAGGATTAAGGATGTGAAGTTGGGAAGGTTTTGTTGAGTAGGTTTGTAAAGATGCAAGCAATGTCATAGGCTGAAGGGCCTGCACTGTGTTGTTAGGTTCTATATTTTTTGATTGCCTCTCCTTGGAGAGATTTGTCCTGTTGCTGCTTGGACTCTTCCCATTTCCTCCTGATCCAGGGTGTCACCATGAGCCCATGTATGAGTGCTGACTATGTCTGTGTCAAGTATATTGAACAGACCTTTGTTCCAATCCTGCTCTTGTCCCACACCCAAACTCTTCCTTCACTACATGGATGACTACATTAATGCTACCTCTTGAACCCTTGCTGAACTTGACAATTTCATTAACGAATGCCAACTTTCACCCACCGCTTAAATTTGCCTAGACTTTTTCTGATGCTTCTTTCCTCTTGCTTGACTTTGGTCTCCATCTTGGGGGGGGGGGGGGGGGTCAAACTGTCCACAGACATCTAAGGACACTGACTTCTACAGCTAGGTGGATTATACCACTTCCTGGATGTTGCAAAAGAAAACTGACCATCTATTTGTTCAGAGAAACTATCTAGTCTAACTAACTGAATTATTTAAAGTAAATGACATTTGAACACAGTAAGACCCAGATTTCATTGTATATTTTTTGCAGGTAATCTTATACTTAGTTTATAATCTTTTATTCCTCACTGTATGAGAGACTTGGACTAATGGAATGAGTTGTAAACAAGCCCAGGTAAATCTACATGAAGGACTTGTGGATTTTTTAAATGGCATTAACAATGCTAATTGAGTTCATAATCTTGAACTCTGTAACTAGTCTACCAGCCCAAGAAACTAATGTTGCTCCTGTTTCTGCTTTCCTAGTTTGGCTTTGGTCCTGAGTGAATGAAGTTTGTACTTCATAGATTTAAAGATGCAATTGCAGGTTGCTCCATTCTTGCTCAGCAAAGAGTGTTTACAGTAAATGTTCTCATTGAAGTCGTGGTTAAATCTGAAATTGCAGGAAGGAGTTCATAGCTTTTCCTTCAATGCCCCTTAATATTGCAATTTTGGTTTTTGAGGATTTTAAGATTTCACCTTCATGTGACAAATCATAAGTTTGTGATAAACAATCTGACATTTGATTGTCCTAAGCGACGTGGTTATTTTCAGAACTTAATCAGAAATTGCTCTTGGAGAAATGGCAGTGTACTTTGCTCTGCAGCCATGCATTCCTTTTGAAGCTAATATTCCACTGTGGACACCTGCCTTGGGCTGCTGTTACAAAAGTGTTTCTGCTTTTTAGGCTTGATAATTGTCAATATTACTGAGAAAATGAAAATAACTTCCTCTGCTGTCTGATCCCCTTAAGTCATTTTTGTAAATGTACTCTATTCTCATAGTTTTGAGATATGACATATGAAATAATGGAATTAGTATCCTAAGGAACTTTATTAATTAAATCAGATTTTGCACATGTTTAACTTGATGTGGTTAGCCTCCTAGGAAATAACAATTCATAATTTCACTTTACTACCTTCCTGCAGAGCTGGTACAACATATATTCAGGGCCTGGTAGGTTCTAGTCTGCTGCAAACCTCTTGAATGACTGCTTCTGGAATCGGTACTTCAGGCAGGATGTCAATGCCTTGAAGTGAATGTAGAGTACATTTGTAATATAGGAAGGAAATTAAGTTGAATGGATAAACTTGAAATACTTGGAGTTTGGAACAAACCATGAAGAGGGTGACATGATTAACGTAGCAGTTAGTGCAGTGCTGTTACAGAGTCAGTGATCATGGTTGAAATCCAGAGCTGTCTGTAAGAAGCAGTGTCTTCTATAGATGCTGAAAAGACCAGCTGGCTGAATTCCTGCAGCATTTTGATGGGCTTCTACAGTGTCTGCAGACTTTTGTGTTTCACTCTAAGGCATTTGTGCATTCTCCCTCATTTCTGCATGAGGTTTCCTCTGGGTGCTGTGGTTTCTTCCTCAAAACGTACTGGGGTTGTAGGTCAATGTGTGTCATCGGGCGGCACGGGCTGAAAGGGCCCAATACTGTGCTCTGTCGAAATGTAAAAATTCAAGATTTAGTGCACTTCAAAACTGAGATCTTGATCTAGGGATGCGAAAGCTTTAATATTGAGGACAAACAGAACTTTCTTCGTCTTTTAAGAAAGCAGAAATGTTTGTGTGCCTTCCTGACTATTGCATCAGAGTGGTTGGTTTAGATCATTATTTACTCCCCTTCTACTATATCTGCTTCATCACCATTGAGGAGGACAGGTGTGTGGGATCTATCTTCTCTCCTGAAGTTTATGATCAGTTCCTTTGGCTTGCTAATATGGGCAGGTAAATTGTGGCATGGTGCCAATATAACTAGACTCTTTCTCCTTTCTATAATCCATCTTGTCATTATTTCATATTCTGCCTTATGACCATGTCATAAGATGGTTGGATGGATATTGTTGTACAGTCATGGGTTTAGACAGACACAGCTGTGTGTATCATTTGTAGAATTTAAAGATTGTATTTTGTATCTTCATAAAATGTTAAGGGTGAATACAGTTCACGTAGAATAATAAATTTTAATGTCACCAGTAAAGTGAGGGCTTTACAACTCAATGTCATCAGCATGTTCTGTAGCATTGTATCAAGAGTTTTCATTCCATATACAGTAAGACACCACAATGTAGTACCAAATGTAGGCATGTAGTTAGATTCCACCATTCCAAGTACATGGCCTATTAAACAATTGTTCTGTGTTGGTTAACAGAAAGCAGCCGTCTACAACAATGGAATGCTATTTTGTACTCTGCAGGGAGAGAGTGTGCAACTTCGATCACTCCCAACAGATCTTGGAAAACAAAATTTTAAGTGCTGGAATTTGAAACAAAACAGATCATGCTGGAAGAACTTGGCCAGCCAAGCAGTATTTGTGGAACAAGAAATCATTTGAAGTTGTGTCAGGAAACCTTCCTTTGAACTTCCTTTACTCTGATGTCGTGGGAGTGCTATGCAATGTGGAGGGTTGGATTTTGTGCCAGATTGACAGAACTGCAATATTGTAGAGAGTGGCCTTGCTGACATGTGTTGTAATGACCTTTCACACAATACCACGAGCACCCTTGTTCCTGGCAATGCATCCTGAGCACTTGGAAAGATACGGGAGTAAAGTCACTGCAAGCATTGTCCCATGTTGGGGTTGCTTTATTGGATAAAAATGCCCAGGGCATAATATATATATTTTTTAAATGTTTTGAATCTGATTGGGTTGTACAAATTCTTTCACCAGTCCATATTAAAAGGCAGTTTACGTTGTATTGTTTACTTCAGTTAGGTGTTCTATTTTCCTTCACTCCTGTATAAATAGTGAAAAATTTAGAAAGAACTAGTTTTACTAAGTATTTTCTTCTGATGGTGCAAAAGTAATGGATATAAATTGTGAAACAAGCACACAAACCAAATGTCTTGATCCTTTCTTACAAAACATAAAATAATTTTTTTGGGAGGGAGAGGTGTGATTTCTTTAAAAACAAATTGTGTTGAACTGAGAAGAGGCAGTTGTCCTTAAGGACACAATTACAGAAGAATTATTCACAAGGTCATATTTGTCTAGAAATCTGATCATAAACACTCTTTGTTATAAATCCAAGAGTTTTGAAAATGAGCTCATTTGACAGATTGAATTGGCAATTTGGATGAGCTATCTAGACCCACACCTAGTTATATTCCCAAATTTCCATTTGGGAATCCATTTCGAGATACAACCGATTACGGTAGCAAGTCGGGGGGTACTTGTATTTGAAGATGTTAATGTTGCTGAATTAAAGGAAATGTATTAGACATAGACATACAGCACAGTAACAGGCCCTTTTGGCCCATGAGGCTGTGATGCAAATACAAGAAGTGAACTTTTAACATCTGCCATGGAGCCGAGTATTTGAAAAGATTTGGGTTAAGAAAAATAACTTCTCTATGATTTGAGAAAATCTTAAAAATATTGTTGTGCAGATAATTTAAATTTAGACATTTAGATTAGACATTTCTTCCTTTGCATCAAAGATTTTCAAAACTGTTAATGAAAAGTCTTAATGTTGACTCAACTGTTCTGGCTTGCTCCTGCTTTCTACCCTGCCACAGCTGGTTATGTGAGCCCACTGTAATTGATTTTTTTCAAGTCCTCTAAAACAAAGATGTTACCTTTTTTTTCTTTACAGCTTTGCAATCCTGTCTGTTGCATAGATTTAAGATGGGTACCGTGCATTTCTTGTATTGCTGATCACAGAGTAAGATGATTGCATTTTTCTTCCTGCCTAATGCCAAGGAGCAAGTTTTGCAGCTCTTGATATGAGAAGTAATTAGGAGAATTTAAATTGAGGCAAGATTTAAAAGAATTTAGACAATGCAGTTGTTTCTAAACTTCTCTGGATTTCTGCATTTGGTCTGAAAGTGAATTAGGATGCTACCTTTCCCAGGAATGTCTTCTTTAACTACGGTAGCTGTTTTTGCCCAGTATTGATAGAAAGCCAAAAATCTTTTTTGCAGCTCTTAATTTTTCGAGTCATTTTATACTAATTTGTGGAAAGGACATTTATTGCCCATCCCTAATTTCCCTGCAATGAACCTTTAAGTTAATGGAGACCAGGTTATGAAGTTGTGGTTGACATCTCTGTTGCAAAGTAATAATTCCAAGTTAGGATAGCATTTAGTGTTCCCTGTTCTCTGCTGTTCTTGTTCTTGATATGAGAGGCACAGCTGAAGGAGCATTGGCATGATATTTTGTGATGTCCAACTCCATTTCAGTGATATACTTTGAGAATTTGGAGTACAGGTACTCCCCAACTTGTGACCTATGCAAGTTGCACATAAGACCAAATTTTTTCAAAAAAAGTAAGGAAAAAAATATAAAATTTCCATGGATTGTTGTAATTTGTAAACTAACAGGGAAACAGAGCATGTAAGAGTCAAAATGTGTGTACTTGTTAGTCAGCGACCCAGGGTCCAGAGGCTGGGCGTGGCCATCTTGGTTCCTGTGTGCATATGCGAGTCTTCAGCGTGGTAGGCTTGCGTATTAGAGTTTGGCTGCTTAACTCTGGCACATGCACCAACTGAACTCCAATACGCAAACCCACTACGCATACAGCAACTGAAGACTCGCATGTGCGCACAGGAATCAAGATGGCAATGCCCAGCCTACGGACCCTGGGATGCCAAAGAACAAGGTAAGCATGGACCAAAATGTGAAAAGATACTCCAAGGTTGATCGACAAATTAAGGAAGTTTTAAGTTATCATCAAATCTATGATTTGGGTGGGGGGGGGGGGAACATTTAATTAAAAAAGTTTCCTTTAAGACTTCGGTACTCCATGCACGCGGGCAAAATTCTAACTTGCATCCATTTCGAGATACAACCGATTACGGTTGCAAGTCGGGGAGTACTTGTATTTGAAGATGTTAATGTTGCTGAATTAAAGGAAATGTATTAGACATTAGACATAGACATACAGCACAGTAACAGGCCCTTTTGGCCCATGAGTCTGTGATGCCCAATTACATCCAATTGACTTGCAGCCCGGTATGTTTTGAACAGTGGGAGGAAACCGCAGAACCTGGAGGAAATCCATGCAGATGGCACCAGATTTGAACCTGGATTGCTGGTGTTGTAACAGTATTGTGTTACCATTGCTAACCATGCTGCCCTTGGACTTTAGAGGTGGTTATTACTTCACACTTGACTGCAATTAGTCACTTCTCTCACTTGCACCTGCTGCAGATGGAGCAGCCCGTTTTAGTGAAGTAATTCTTTTCCCTTTATTTCTCCTCATCCATCTAGTCTGGTAGCTTTGTCCTTCATAGCTTGGTGAGTAATTGTGTTACTAGACAATATTTCCTGCTTTTGTCAATTGGTGATAATGGGAAGCACAGACTTCCTCATCCACATTGATGTGATACTTAAACTGGGTCTAGAACAATAGTGGGAACTCCCAGAGTTATTCCAGACCAAGATTACATTCTGCTTTTTTTCTGCTGGATCTGTCCTGCTGGATGCAAGAGGTGACCATGTTGATTTATTGAGCTGTGGTTTGAACTCTGGGATGGTGGCCAGTTGTTGCACAAGGACCCAATTACTGCATTTCTCTGGAATACTTCATTAGTAAATGGATTAAAGGCTGCATATTTCTTTCCTAAAGGATTATGCTGGTTGACATTTTTAATGCTTTAATGTATTTCTATTCTTATCCTGTTTTTAAAATGACCAGCTCTTTAAGTGGAAAATAATGCTATTAGAATTGTATCCTTGATTACTGCACTTGCGACTGAGGTAGGGTTATTTCTCACCATGAGATTGTGAAGATGTATTTTGCTTTATGGTCGAAAACTGGAAAGAGTAATCGGTGATTTTTTTTTCCAGTCACTTGTCAATCAGAAGCTAATTATCATTCTGACTCCACCTGACCAACGTGCAGGTTCATCTTGCAATGTGCAGGGTGATCCTTTGAATCCTTTGTTTTAGAATCTCCAGCTCATGAGAGAAATATCTACTCTCAACAATGAGTTTGGTTCTATTTATTGGGGTGGTAATTGGCTGATGGTTGTAAAATTTGGTGTTGGCTAGTATGCTAACTTTTTTCAATACAAGTGCAGTGAAACCTCCTTCCAGTCAATAGGCATTTCAGACTTGTCATGAGTACATGTTTATCATACTGGCTGGTCCATGACATTCTGGTTGAATTCTTTCTCATAGTAGCAGAAGGAATTATAGAAGACTTAGATACTAAATTGTAATTATTATTTTACCAGACACCTAGTTATCATTTCTAATGTTGTTGGAAGGAAGAATGATATTTGATATTAGGCCTTAACCCATTGAAGGTGAAACTGGTCTCTTGGCTGCAGTATAGTTTTGATTCTAATTTTTATTGGTGAAAGTGTTGGTTATTTTAATTCCTAAAGGGAAGCACCACCCAAATTAGTAATGTAATAGGAGCAAATAAAGTTGGAATATTACATCTCTCAGGAATTTTTAAACTAAGCCTAGCACTGTCTTTTTTTTCCCCCACTCAGGTTCCCATGATCCTGGTTGGCAATAAATGTGACTTGGAAGATGAGCGAGTAGTGGGCAAAGAACAAGGCCAGAACCTAGCAAGACAATGGAACAACTGTGCCTTTTTAGAGTCCTCTGCAAAGTCGAAGATCAATGTTAATGAGGTATATTCAAATATCCATTCTGCAAAGTTCAACGTAAAATGACTTTGGCCGGTTTTGCTTTTTATGCCTGTACTGTCGCTTATTCATGATTTGGTGACTGTGGTACAAGTCCACAAAATAATCAACTCTCTCACTGATACTTAGAGATTCATAATTGGAATGTAGAAACAGAAGTTTTACTTCTCTAGCTGTTCTCACCTTGGCATCAGAATGTGTAATATAAAATAATAGGTTTTACTGAGGGAAATTTTCTCTAATGCTATTTGGTGCAAAGTTCCTGTTCTTGGATGAGATTTTTTAAAAACTTGAGTGTTTACTGTTTTGTTTCTTGATGCAACATTTACTCTTGTAAATTATGCCTTTTTTTATGATAAAACAAAGGTCATTTATGATTAAATTGGGCCCTCCAGCATTTTTATGTATTTATTAACAGCCATACACTACATTCTCATTCAAATCATTCATATAGGTGAACATCTGAGAGCTCAGTGCTGATTCCTGTGGGCACTGCTGCTCACATGCCCATGATTGAAAAACAACCCTCCATTATCATTCTAACTCCCATCCTATTAGACCAGGTCAGGTGCTGTGAGGCAGTGGCTCTACCAGCTTTGCTACCCTGGTTTGTGTTTGTACAAGTAAAAGATCTTCTGTTTCTGCAGATCTTTTATGACCTGGTCAGACAGATCAATAGGAAAGCACCAGTGGAAAAGTGTAAAAAGAAGAAATCCCAATGTATGCTGCTTTAAACTTCTGCTCTGCAGCAGGTCTGAGCCAGGTATGTATGATATGTTGGTCACTCATTACAAATTTTCTATTGAAATGTCATCTTGCTGAAGTGGCAATGCTGGATGGGCATTTTTCAAATCCTCTTCAGTTTACAATTTTTTTATCTGTTTGGTATCTTGTGCCAAAAATGTCTGTCATCACCTTTACCTCTCCATCACCGATATCATTTTTGAGTCTAAATTAGCTAATACTGTATGAACATCTTTTTTCAGTGTAATATTTGGTCCTTAATTTTAAAATTTCTTGGTCATGTTCAAAGGATTCTTGCATCATGAAAATTGACCACTTCTAGCTTTATAATGCCTTTTTGTTCCACCCTTGCTGTACTAATCAACTGCAACCCTCAACTGTGCATCTGTTACTTGCATACCCCTTTTACACAGCCGTTAAAAGATGGGAATTAATCACTTCACTTAGCTGTATGATTGCAATGAACGTGAGATTGGGGATCATTTTCATCCCAAGGTAGGTAGCATCAGAGCTGATGCATTTCACATAGGCTCCTGTCTAAAAGTCTTACCCGCCTTCCTGGGTCCAGGTCAGTCGAAGGCTGTGATGCATTAGTACATGTGAATTACCAGCGGGAGATTAAAACTTGAAATGGTGGCAACTAGGTCTCTGCTCATACATGTACATTATACATCACACAGGACACTGGTATTGTAATGCTATAGGTCCCGTCTCCTTTTGCTGGGTTGCTGTGTAAAAGGTTGCACTAACCTGGCTTTTCTTGGTTCTGTGTGAATGACCCAACCTGGCTTTAAACATGAGTCATTCACACGCCAATTAAGTGGGATCTTTGTGTGATAGGGGTACCAGACTCTACTTTTCTCTTGCCCTTTGGTGCACCTCCTTTTTTTCTACATAAAATTGAGGACATCCAGAATCTTTTTTGTTCTTGTGCATTACCTTTTCATTAATGCATTAATTTTCCTGTTCCAATTCCTGCTGTTTGCACCCCTGTATCTTGATCGAAATTCTAATTTTGCCTTGCATTTTTTAAACTCCATTTCATCGCTTCACAATTTGTGCTGTAACCTTATCCAGAAAATTTTAAATTTCAGAATTTCCTCCTAAAATCCTTCTGCCTCCTTTTCTGTTATACAACTTGCACTCAAATCTCCCCCTGACCCATATTTCATTTGTGTTGTATTGATATTTGTTTAAAACTGCTGTGAAATGGCTTAGAAATTCCTGCATTGGATTTTTTTGCATGTGTGAAAGTTGGCACAATGAATAGAAGAATTGTATTTTACTTCAGACCTCATGGCAGTTGTGGGGTAAAAATGTCTTCTCTCAACCAGGGCATTTTGAAGGAATCACTCCCTTCTCAGCATCGCCCCTAATGCATCCTTCCCAACCTCTTTCAAATTTCAATCTGCTTTTCAGATTGGCGTTTTGTGTTAAACACAATATTCTATTTTGTTTGCAATGGATTGCAAAGGGTTGTGACATTGTAAAAGGAAAGATTGCGGTTTGCACATAGAAACATTGTTCAATCGTTTGATCCTTCTTCAACCTGCTTTGTGTTTTGTTTGCTTTTGTAAAATATCTCCAGACACTGCAAAGACTGATCATCAAACGATTTGTCTCACACAAGTTTGATAATGTTTTGAAGAGGGTGATGACACAGTTTAGCAAAGGAATTTCAGAAGTGTTTAGTATCCAACAATAGTGAAAATTGGGAATGTGCATGAGGTAAGAATTAGTGTGAGGATAAATCAGGATATTTCCATACTACAAATATAGTGAAATGTAATATGTACTAAAAGAATCTGAGCAGTCTAAAACTCTCCATTTATTTTGCACAGTATTTATGTGAACCACTGTATTTTAATTAAAATATAGAATTGATGTCTGAAATAATGGAAGAACTCTGAGCCAGGAGCTGCTGACAATGGGGATCTGCCTGTGCATACTATTGATCTGATCCTTTTTCAAAATAGAAATTCTTTGCCCAGTGGCCCACCCTTGACCTACATCGTCTCACTCATCTAATAACGTATCTCCTGCCCATAGAACAACAGAAATGAAAACCATTAGCCTGTTTCTGCCTTCCAAACTTGTCAAAAATTTAGAACCTATTTGACCACTTGACAATTGTACATTAAAAGATCAAGTAAGACCTTAAATTAAAAAAGACTAAATGGAATGTGCCCCTAACCTCAATTCAGTAAAAACTAACAATGCTTGGCAGCCATTCCTGTTCAAGTGAACGGGGTCCTGGTTTATGTGTAATTTAAAAAGTGCAGTGTTTTTTTTTTCTGCTGCTCTGCACCCTTGTGTTCAACATCAGAACAGTTGAGTGAAGTGTTAAGTAACTAGTAAGTTGGTGGCCTGTTCAGGATCACTCTTGGGTGAATGTCAGTATTTAGTATAGCCTTCCAGCATTTCCCAAGAATGGCCCATTTTATCTTGTTCATAATGTAAAGTACCTTGTTCATTGCTAAGTTAAGTGTTGGACAGATTAGCTCTGTCACTCTAGTCATATCCTGCCAAGTATTGGTCACACAAGATTTAATTATTGGATTTTTATTGCTTCTAAACTAACATTCTGGCTTCATTATGCTTTGTTTACTATTTGGCAGTTTTCATTTCTATTTGCTGATTTAAGGTTATGGAGTGAATGTAGTGATTTTGGCAACTGTAAATGTCCTGATTAAGTGAACAACTTTGTTTAATTTGCTGAACTACGTCATTTTGACCTCCCAAAACTGATCTGTGTGCCACAGCTATAAATCACCATCCTGCTCTTCAAAAAAAAATTCAGTGTTTAACCAGAGCTTTACTGATAAATTGTGTGATTTCAGTGGTCAAAAATTCTATACAATATCTCTTGTATCACTCATTGTTTTCTCTCAACAATATCTCTTGTTTCCTTTGCTTTGTCAAACTGGTTTCTCATGAATATCTTTAAGCATTTAATGCGACTATTATAGATTGATATTTTTGATGGCAGTTTCACTAGTTTGGGTCCACAGTCAACGTTTCTCCTGAATGGATGCCGTCCAGGTTTTAGCATGGCTTTGTAAATTCTAATACAGGTATACCCCTCTTTACGAAAGTAGAGCATTCCTAGGAAACCTTTCGTAACCAAATTGGCGTAAAAGTTAAGACCCATTCACTACTACTGGAGGCTATTTTAGTAAAAGTGAAATCCTATCGTAAAAGCAAACACTGCTTTCTTCGTAAAAGCACATTTTCGTAATTTTGAGTATTTGTAAAAGAGTAGATCTGTATACTAGATGCCATTGATCTTTTAAGTAGCTGGTTTTCCCACTTCTGTGTGAAACCCTTGTCTGTCCAGGCTAAGTTCTTGACGAACCTTATTCTGGTTTGGGTAATTGGGTTTGTGGCGGTAATCCAGATTGTTCGTGACTAGTTATATTCTTTGTATTTTCTAGGTATGAAGAACTGTTGCCTAATTGGAAAGTGCCAGCATTTCCAATTCAAAAAAAAATTAACATATCTGAAGAGGCTTCACCCGTTTTTATATCTTCAACTTAAAAAAAAAAAGATCTCCAGAAGACCGTTTGCACATACTGTTCCTGAAATTTGCCATGTGCATCGCTTGAACAGACAGTATTTTCACCTTTTTGCATAGTGGTTATAGCCAATGTGGATTTAATGATGAGTTAGTTGGTATGATTTAATACGAAAAGCATGGACACATTTCCAATGTTGTAGATGTTGCAAGTGAAATTACGAGTTGATTACATATTGGCCTTTTATCATTGCACCTCTTCTCCCTATCAAGCACTAATAGTTCAGTGATGGTTTTGACATTTTTAGTCCACATTGTTCCTTGATGGACTTATCCCAACAGTTAACATCTACTTTTTGGTCATTGTGACTCCATTTTATATCGGGAAGTTGCAGGATCACCTTACTTTCACTATACAATTGTATTCTAATTAAAAATGTTTTGTGCATAATGCTTTGGAAAATGGGGTCTTTTATAGGAAAACTGTGGAAAGCTGATTTCTATGTCTAAGCTGAAATATATTATACTAAACCAACTCTAAATTGGCTTCTTGGGTCTCATTTGTTTCCTTTTCAAATAGATTTCTTTAAACTTTTTGAATCAGTGTGTTGCATTGCAGATATTGGCGGGATGTTTCATTCTGGAAGATTCTGGCACTAGACTGCTGTATGCACTGTTTTACACTTTTCCCCCTTGTGCAACAGACAATGCCAGGCTTTTATTTCTCAGCTGCAATCTTTGAACTTGGCAGGAGTTTGAAAAATGTTCCTGAATACATGTAATGGCAAACGGATGAGAAATTTTGCAGATTGTTAATTCAAGGTATTTCTGAACAAATGTTATTAAAATCTTCAATGGTCTGTAAAACAATTTTTGGTTTTAAGTTACTGGGGCAAGTGTAAACACCTGTAGTAAGTTTTTCCATTTTAGGTTGAGTTATCTCTGGGCAAATAAAAGTACCAATACTTTTTAATTTGAGAGAAATTGTTTCACAATAATAAAATGTAGTGCCTTAAATTGATTTCTTTCCAAGAGTATATTTGTAAGCCTCCCATACTGCCTTATTACCAATCTAGTCTCGGGTTTCAATTCCACCTGTTTTGTATTTAAAATATTAGTTTTATTTTAAAATGAGTCAAGGTCTTCTCACCATGCCTGTATCAAATTGGCCTTCTCTAGTTTGAGCCTTCAGCATCTATGTGATGTTTGGATTCTGGCTTGTTTTCCTTGGTTGCTGTAGAATTGATGGTGGTTTTCTGATGTCTAACCCCCTTAAGTTCTGGAATTTATCCTAAATTTAACTTTGTATATTGAAATGCTGCTTTAAATCCATTCTGTCATCTGTTCTGATCTTTGTGGCTCCTGTCCAATTTGTTGCTATGGTTTGATATTCTTGTTTAAAATTTATAATGGTAGATTTGCATTTCTGTGGCACCTCCAATTTCATGAATTTGTTGAAATGGGCGAATCTAATTTTCATGGTGAAGGAAGATTGGGGAGTATCACTCAAGCCTCACAGGTTTTAATAGTTAATGTTTCAAGATTTTCCTCCTAAATGCTTGTATACTGTATTTAATCTGCATTACAAGTTTAAGTAAATGAGAGGGAACTTGGGTTGTTGAATATTAGATAACGATTGAACAAGCTAAGACTACTTTTCAAGATGAAAGAAATTGGGAGTTAACTTTATAGTTAATTCTATAAAATTGACCAGAGAGGTTCCTTTTGGAGTTCATCCAAACCAAAGGGCCATAATTTTAATGGGGTCATCAATCCAGTAAAGATTGTCTGTTTAGGAGGTGGAACTTTGTGAAATAGTTGAGTTAAACAGTAGATGCTCACAAGGGAGAAAATGGGTTGTGATAATTATTTGGGGGTTTGTGTGAAGGAAATGTTACTTACCACTGTTCATCTTGGTGGGTGGAAACCATCCTGATCTTTTTTACCTGAATGTGCTGACTTGTACAAGTCTTCATTCTCAAACTGCTGTATATTATCATTAAGGACCTTGATGATGGCAAGATTTGTGTATGTACTTAAAATATTTTTATTGATGTTTGCATTATGCAAGTTTGAACAGTTTTGTATATTGTATTGTAAAATTCAAGGAAAAAAAGAAACCGTTACAATTCTGAACCTCTACCACGAAGCAAGGTTAAAAGCTGACACGTAGGAATCATGTGGAAATGGAAATGAACAGTACCAAAGTTTCTGAGCAACCCTAATTCTTTAAGTTGTGATAATAGTCCATAAATGGGCCCCACATCTTTTGGAAGTTAATATTTGACTCTTTAATGTCATATCTAATTTTTTTCTAAAATTAAACAAGACCTAATATCCCTCAACCATTTTGTGTGTGTAGGTGGAGTATTGACTTTCCATTTAATCAAAATTGAACATCTATCAATGAAATAAAATAAAATTTGGTGTTGAGTTTGAATCTTGAAATAATTGGAATAGAGCAATTAAAGGGCAAGGTTGTAATTTGAACTTGAGAATCACTAATAATATTTGAAAGATGTCTTTCTAAGGTTTTTCTAAACCAGGGCAAGTCCAGAACATGTGAACCAAAGAAGCACATCCAATTTTACATCTGTCACATAGAGGATTTATATCTGAATAAAAATAAGACCTATTTTAACTTTAGATGTGTAATCTATGGACGCACCTTAAATTGCAACAAACTGAGGTCGTATTAATCAGGTTACAAATGGAGTCGCACACCTCGTCTGAGAATGAAAGATTCAAATCCTATTCCTAATGGAGCAATTCTTAAATCGAGCAAATTATTATAAATAAGATATATTAAAGCTTTGAGAAAGTTGTAAGTCAAAGGATGTTTGACTTGGCGATTCATGGAAAATCGGGGATCTGAGTCTGAACAAAATGTCTAACTTGTAAATATATTTTTAAAAAAAGTGCTTGCAAAATTAAACTTTACCATCACTTGTTCAAAGGAAACCAAATTGTTTTGAATAAAAAGTCTTTAAAACATTTAATACCCAAGCTGTGCCAGTCACAAAAGACAGTGTCTTTCAAAGACGGTTGAAAAAGATGATTACATAGAATAGGGCTGGCAAGAGAAAAGTTCTGAAATCCAAAAACCTAAATTGGCCCCATATTCTCAAAGTCTCTAATTATTGGACAGTTTCTGTATTTTTACTTAAAATAGTTGTGGGTCCACTTTTCAGACTTTTGAAATCAAACAACTTTAATTGTGACAGTCAATAGTTTTGTTGTTTGCTTTCTATTAGGATTAACCTCCAAATGTCAAACCCTCTTCTAATCTTGATATCTTACTTTCAACCAAATTTGATTCACAGTACTGTATTTTAAAATGATAATTTTTCAGTATATTCAAATTTTTCATTTTTTGAACTGTTTGGTCTTCCCCACAAGATGGCACCACTGAACTAAAGCTTGTTTTTGTGCTGTTTTAGTTGCATGGAGTGCAGAATATTCTTGAAGATGACAAACTAGTTTTATTAATTTAAACATTTATCTCATTTGAACAGCATTTGTTGTAAATTGCTTTTGGAGGTCCTAAGGTTTGTTAGAGGGACTGCAAAAAAAAAAAATCACCATATTCTAAGGTTGGGGAAAACTTGAAGAGAAAGTAAGCAGATTGGGGTTTGTACTGTCCAGAGTTTGCAAGAATAAGATGTGATCTCATTGATGCCTCTTAATCACGAAGTCCAAGTTCAATCCTGATCTCGGGTGTTGAACATGTGAAGTTGTGTTTTTTTTTCTCTCCCCGTGATATTTTGGATTTCTTTTAGGTGCTCTGGTTTCATCCACATCAAAGATGTTCACATTCGTAAGCTAATTGACCACTCTGAATTGCACCTGATGTGTTGGTGAATCGTAGAAACTGGGGAGAATTGATTGGAATGTGGAGAAAATGAAATAATGTTAGATTACTGTAAAATAGGTGGTTGGTGATCAGTGCGAGCTTGATCAGAAGAGCCCGTTTCTGCTGTTTGCTACTCCAACTATGAACTTGATAGTCTGGATTTGGTTCAGATTATTGCCAAGGGGATATTGGATTGAATAATGCCCTCAGAATCAAGATTCTGGTCCACACTCCTTGATTGGGCTGTAGTAATGAATCAACTTTATGAGATTTTCTACAGGTTTTCCTATATTGCTGTAATGGTTGTAAATGATGATGAGACATTACAGGAGACATTATAAAATATTTATCTTCTGAATTTATGCATGATGTGAAATTTGCTGCTTTATCACTGGAGGGCACTGTTTAACACATTATGGCCACAAAATGCACCAAAATTCCTTGAGTTGTATTCTTTTGAAACAATGCTGTTGTTTATCTTGGGGAATCTGTAGCCACCAAGAGATGACGGGAATGAAGCAGCAACATTGCTGCTCGTTCCATCCATTCCCCAGAATGGACAGTACATCAGGTCCTCACCTAGTTGTTGATGCCTTCTTGGGAAAAGTGTGACTTTTAGGGAAAACTATGTTAACTGAAAACCAGTTTTGTATCATGGTTTTTTAAATATTTTTTTTCTCATCAATGTAACAAAATGGCATTATTCAATGGCTTGCTGTATATTGATTGTGTGTTTAGGCTTAACATGTTCATTTACACCATTTGAGCTATTATTTACATCTCAACCAGTGTTGGTGAAAAATGTTTTATCTGGTTATTATCATAATGCTGTTCAAATGAACCCAAACTGACTGCTGTATTTCCAACATCACAATGGTTACTTGTCAAAATGCACTTTGATGTTTGAGATGAGCTGTGTGTGCGTTTTTCTTTTCCGTTTTTTTTTTAAGCTGATTTTCAGCTTTCCTGTTGCCTGAAATTGAAGACGTTGGGTGAGAAAGGAAGGAATTGTTTTGAGGAACTAGGTCCAGGGCAGCACAATTTGGACCTCTCATGATTTATTGAACAAGGAATGGACTCATTGGAATGATCTTTCAAAGCACAGGCATGGTGGACATCTCATGTGCATGGAAATTATTTTGACTGATTTGCCCGTTTCTTGCCATTGGTGATGAAGGGCTTTGGCCTGAAGTGTTCCTTATGATATTTATCCTTGATAGTAATTTATTCATGACCATCATGGATGAATGCCTTTCATGGATGCTGCACGACCTGCCGAGTTTCTCCAGAACTTTGTGTCGTGCAACAGAGTGACGTTGAATGTCTTGATCATTTTAGAAATTGGGAGAAAGTTCATCAAAGAAGTGCAACTATAAGAAATATTTAATTTGTTCCCTTGAAGAAAATCCTAGGATATCCTGAAGTTAAAAGAAAGTGTTTTGCAGAAAATATTGTATTCACTGTTGTCATGTCAGAAGCTAATTATCCACAGCAAAATGGCCATTAATGTGAAAATAGCCAGATGTGTTTTGGTGTTCATTGAGACTAAATATTTACCAGGACTCTTGCTCAGTCCCTGATGTAATTTTCAAAATTTGTTGGACAGCTTGCATTCAGCTGTGAGTACAAGAGGGAACATGGGTTTAACAATTTAACAAAACAAAAAAAAAACATCTAAAAATCTTGGATTCCCTCCGTATGTAGTGGAGTCTTACCCAAGATTTTGTGCTGGAGTCTCTGGGGTGTCATTGTTTCCTGGTAATCCACTTAATTCTGCATTACTGCCCAATGAAAATAAAAGGCAGGAGCTGGAAAGTTGAAACATGAACAAAAATGCTGGAAGCTCAGCAGATCGAGCAGTATCTGTGGAAAGAGGGAGCAGTTAATAGTTCTGGACTGATACTTTTGTTGTGCTACATCCAAGGCTGATGCACCTTTTTTTTTCCCGAGTATCTTGAACTGAATACAGCATTTTGAGATCCAACAAAGCAGCAGAAACCTTGGTTTGTTCCTCTTCTCATTTGGACTCAGCAGATGGAAGAACTTCAGCAGTACATCATGTTAGCTGGTTATTCGGGGAAGTACTACTGACAGGCCCATTGTTTAATCCATTCATCTTTCATGTCTAGCAGCATTAAACTGTGTGCTGAAATGCAGTGGAGCACTGTTTTGAATGTGATCCAGGCAACTCCACCTATCCTTGAGCACAAAGTACACAATAAAACAAAAATGCAGAGATTCACATTAAATCAATGTGGGGCAGTTTCATTTTACTATTGAAAAGTCCATTCAGTTATCTGGTAACAGCAGGGGAGAAACTGTCCTTGAATCTGGTGGTATGTTTTCAAACTTGTATAGGGATTACCGCAGCCTGAGAAAGAAACTCCTGATTTGGTGTGTCTGCAGTATTTCAATATTTCCACAAAGGCAAATATTTGTCCAAAGTGTCTTTGTCCAATTTGACAGTATGAACACAGCTGCTGAGCAATTTCACTTGGCTTAATATTGAGAGAAAACCAAATGGGCAAACTATCCCATTCTCTGCCAGGCTTTTAGTGTGACATTAATTATCTCCAGGATCTCCTTATCATTTTTGTCTATTAAGTAGATTGTAACGAAGTACAGCAATTGCATTTAAATCACATCTTTGACATCTAACGTGGTATTTCACAAAAACATCAGGTACAATTTGACAGCAAGCCAGATGCCCAAGACCATTGTCAAAGTGGGAAATGCTTAATGGAAGCAAGAGCGATTGAGAAGCACCTTGTGGGCCACAGAATGGATGGCCAGAAGGTGATGAAAGGCTAGAGCAAGTAAGAGGTGGAGAGAGCTGAGACTTTTAAACTTCTATGTTACCACTCTAATCAAAGGTAGGCCAATAATTGTGTCATGGGTGTATGGGACTTGGTGCAAGTGAGGATGTAGTTCAAGTAAAAACAATGCTGGAGAAACTCAGCAGGTCAAACTATTTTATGTAGCAGAGATAGATATAGAGCCAGCAGTTCGTGTATGAACAGCCTCTATCCTAAAAATCCCCCACCACCCAGGCCATGCCCTCTTTGTTCTCATGGTGGGGGGAGGGAGAGGAAAGAAAGGTACAGGAGCCTAAAGATGACCCAATGGCACAAGGACAGCTTCTTCCCCACTGCCATCAGATTCCTGAATAAACCGAAGACATTGCCTTACTTTTCCTGCACAATTTTAATTTTTTATAGTAATGTAAGATGGTTATAATATGAATGTTTGTCCTGTGACGCAATCACCGAATTGCATGACTTGTTCATGACAATAAATTCTGATTCTGGCACCTGGCTTGTGAAGTTTGAACACTAGCAATGACGATCAACATTTCTGCCCACTGTAACTTCTTCTGCCAGCTCGTTTCTGTGGGGCTTAGTGACATGTACTTGAGCAATGAAGTGCCAGGCAAAAATAGCTTTTGGCCCCAAAATTATTTTTTTCCAAAGTGAAATTTCTCAGTCGTGAGATGATTAATGGATGTTGTCAATTTATTACAGCCCGTCATCCTAATCTGTTTCGCATAATATCCTGAGCAGACGCTTTTCATGCTCATTGGTAATGTGACTGAGGTGACAAATGGAGGCTGCTATCTGCCAGAGACTGTATTCAAAGGCCAGTTGATTCAATCAGTCACATTAGTATCTGGCTCAATCCCTCCTGGCTACTTGCTCTTGCCATCTATTCCTGCTGCGACTTGAACCACATCAGATACATGGTGCAAATAGCATCAGAAAATGTGTGGAATCTAGGCACACAGGCAAGTACACTTTAAATTACATACAATGTTATAAAGCCATAGAATTGTGTTCCATCTGCATTCACCTTCTACAAATTGTATCAATGTACTTTTGAAATGCAATCATTGTAATATAGCCATGAATTAAAGCAAATTCATGGCTGCAAGATTCCACAAACAGCCATAAGATTATAAGCAGATCATGGAATTCTGCTGATATTGATTAAGGGGTAAACGTTCGTTAAGATCAATGAAGAGGTCAAGTTAAAGCCTTCTGATGCTGGAGTTGAGTGCAATGCACAAATGTGCCAGAGCGACTCAGCAGGGCCTGCAGTATCCATAAGAAATAAAGGGTAACAAACGTTTTGGCCTGAGCCTTTCATCAAGTTGATATGAAGGGCACAGGCTTGTAATGTTGGTTACCCTTTACTTTCTATGCATGCTATGTGAACTGAGTTTCTCTAGCGTATTTATGTCTAGTCAATCTGCTGCCTCTTCTCATGAATCAGGTTTGTGCTTTTAACCTCTGGTGCTGTCTGGGTGGAGTTTTCACATTGCCCGGCAACTGCGTCGATTCCTTAGGATGTTCTGATTTCTTACGGCAACTCAGACACGTAGGTTTTTTTTATATAGACGTGCAGCACAGTAACAGGCTCTTCCAGCCCATGAGCCCTCATAAGGTTTTGAGGCATGGGAGGAAACCAGAGCACCTGGAGGAACCCCACGCAGACACAGTGAGAATACCAACTCCTTACGGTCAGTGCTGGATTTAAGCCCAGGTCGTTGGCGCTATCACAACGTTGCACTGGCTGCTACTCTGACCGTGACCTCTCAAGTTCAATTGGCAACATACTTGCCCCTGGTGTAGCTGGGTAATGAAAACTGGACAGAGAGTTAATGGGAATGTGGAGAAAATAATATGGAATCGGTGTGTGTATTTTGTGGGTGCACATGAAGAGCTGAAGAGCCTGTTTCCATGCTGTATGAATGTCTGGGTAAATTCTCCACCAGCTTTTAAATGGCACTGTGTGTTTTTATATGCCATTGGTTCTGAAAGCACATTTTCTTTCCCCTTGTACTATTTTGAGAACATTGGCCTTGAGTCCTCATACCCCAGCTCCACACAAGTCTGACTCATGACCACTGAACCAGTCATCAAAAGAATGACTAAATGATTTTATTTTGGAATATTTTATTTTAAAATTTTTCCATGAAGCTCAGACACCGTCAGGAACCCTCCAATGCCCTCGGCACCTCCTCACATCCCGGTTCCGATACCTGGTACCCCTCCAGCCAGTTTGCAGCCCGGTGTGAGCCTCCCAACGGCAGTCCCCAGCAACCCACAGCTTCCAGGGGTTCTTCGCTTCAAGTCGCCAGCAGCCCGCAGCAGGCACTGGTCCCTCCGTCGCGGAGCCCCCTCACTGGTTGGTCACCGTGGTCACCATCCCAGCAGGTCATCCCCTCTGCTTCTCCCTCTCAGATGGTGCCTGATCTTCCCGTCCTCTGGTGCCCTGCTCCAGTCCTCCACTTCCCCGGAATCTGCAGCCCTTTTATTAATATCACTATCAGTCACAATTTGCTCTTCCCTCTGGGCTACCTCTGTCAGTTGAGGTTTGGGGAGATGGAGTGCGGATAACAATGTCATTTACTTAACTGTCTCAGGTTATCAAAATTCTTTCACGTGATGGATTTGCTCGTTCTAATGTTCTCTGGTCTTGTATTTGGAAACACAACTAAAGTGATCAGGGATATGGTGTTTATTGAAAGCAAAGCTTTTACGTATTATTCCTCATTTTGCTCATTATTTCTGCTGCCTCTTGAAAGATCCACACTTTATTTCCAATTTTAGCTGTTAACCAGCACACCAATCCTGTTGTAATGGACATAAACCAGAGAATTCCACAATATGATGGCAATTTCCTCCAGAAGACATTCACCTCCCTCCCCCCCCCCCCCCATTGCTCTTTCAGCCCACTGGTCTAGCAAAGACTAGAGTGAAGCAGGAAGCAAGTGAAGGAATAGTGGGATAGAAATGGTGACAGAAGCAGTTTCAGCGTCTGGTGCTCGAGAGAAGTGGGAGATGGTCTGAAATGCAGAGAAGGGTGGGAGATGTGCTGGAGGTGTTGAAAATAACAATTTGAGCAGAGGAGAAAGAACTTTCCAATCAATGGGATTCAGAATTGGTGAGATTTAAGGGGATTTACAATGGAACCCAAGAAGATTTGAATAATAAAGCTATGCAGTGCAGAGTTAACATTTTTCACACAACAATGCATTCTTGAGTGGAGGTCGACTCCAATGCTAGTGAATCTCTGAAACATGAAAACATAAAAAAAAACTTTCAAGAATTTGAATCCCCCTCAAGCCTCTGAGTCTTCTCTGTACCATTCCCAGCTTTTCCAGTCTAGGCTAATAACTGAACAATTCGTATGAAGTAACTGAAATGTTTAAATCCAGGCTTGCCAAGTCTGTCAACGATTTTGCGATGCGGTTGAGAACACAGAGGCTGAGGCCAACCTTTTCGGGCTGGATGCTTGGTGGGGAAAGGGGAAGACTATGGTGGGGTGGTAGTGAGAAGGGGTTAAGGTGCTAGAGAGATGGGGAACGATTTCAGGAAGAGAAGGAAAATAGTGGTGAGAGAGAGGAAGGTGAATGAAGCAATTTTCCAGAGCATTTCCTGTTGTCAACATTCTTGGATCCTTATTCAATCTCAAGGTTCAGTCAGTGAACTGAACAGCAGAGATCAAGCAAGTGAACGTAATTGGAGCCTTGAAGATTTCATTCGTCAAGTGCAAAATTCTCATTACTAACTGTCTCTGATGAAACATTGTGATTTAATAAGTGGCAATTTGGAAAGGGTGAGCAAATTTTAAGTGTTTAGGAGTCGCTATCTCTGGGAATCTTTCCTGGACCCAACACACAAATGTCATTGTGAAGAAAGCACATCAGATCCTCTACTTCCTCAGGAGTTTGCGGTGATTTGGTGTGATATCAGAAACCCTGGCAAATTTCTACAGATGTGTGGTTGAAAGTGTGCTGACCGGCTGCATCACGGTCTGGTATGAAGACCCCTGAACATAAAACCAGCAAAAGGTAATAGACGCAGCCCAGGACACAGGCAAAACCCTCCCCGCCATCGAGAACATCTACAGGGAATGATGCTGTAGGAGGGCAGCATCAATCAAGGATTCACACCACCCAGCACCTGCTCTGCTCTCACTGCTGCCATCAGGAAAAAGGTCTAGGGGCCACAAGACTCGCACCACCAGGTTCAGGAACAGCTGCTCCCCCTCCCCCATCAGATTCCCCAACAACAAACTCAATCAGGGACTCGTTTAAGGGCTCGTACTTGTGCACTTAATTGATTTTTTTCTCTCTCTGTATTGCATAGTTTGTTTACATTTCTTTATTTGTTTACATGTGTACGTCGAGTACAGTTTTTATTTACTACCAATTAATAGTAATTTTGCCTTACCTGCAGGAAAAGAATCTCAAGGGAATCTTGAGATGTCTTGATTGTACTCTGACAATAAATCTAGACTTTGAACCTTGACCTGACCTTATCCCAAGGCTGTCTTCTTTGTGGTTTAAAAACACACCAGAATGCTGGAGGAACTCAGCCGGTCTTTTCAGCGTCCATAGAAGACAAAGATATGGGCCTGAGCCTTTTTTCCTTGATTTGATCCTGGGCTGCTGGCATTGTAATAGTGTGGCATTCACCACTGCATGAACTGTGCTGCCCTATTTTATGTTGAGGTCTTTTACAGAATAGAGTTTACTCAAGAGTCCGTTCTTTCTCAATATCATAATTGTCAAGATTTTAATTATCAGACAAATTCATTTGTTCCTCTGCATTGATGTAGTCTACATCTTAAAATGAAAGTTTGTCTCAGAGCCACCCCTTCAAACTTTGGAAATAAGAACAAAATCATTTTGAATGTTAGAGCAAAAAAGTGCACTCTTTACAGAATAAGCATTTATTGTCATAAATTTGCGTCCCAGTGCAAACATTTGTGTGAACCACCTTACAAAATAAATAAAAATTGTGCAAGAAAAAGTCAAAGTATGGCAGTGTTTTTGCTCATACAGGACCCTCATGGTAGAGGGGAAGAAGTTCTCCTTGGGCCACTGGGTACTCATCTTCAGGATCCTGTACCTTTTTTCTGATGGGAGCAGAGAAAAGAGGGCACGGCCTGGGTGGTAAAGGTCCATGATGATAGAAGTTGGATTCTTAAGACACCACTTCTTGTAGATGTCCTCAACGGAGTGAAGACTGGTGCCTGTGATGTTGCAGGCTAAGTTTAAAAACCCTCTGGAGTTTTCTCTTGTCCTGAGCACTGGCCCCTCCATACCAGACCGTGATGCAACCAGCCAGAATACTCTCCACAGTACACCTGTGTAAGTTTTTGAGCATCTTTGGTGACGTACCTAATCTCCTCACAAAGTACAGCTGTTGGCAACCCTTCTTTGTGATTGCATCAACATGGAGGCTCCAAGACAGATCCTCGAAGATGTTGACACCCAGGAATTTGACATTTTACATCCTTAGCATCGATTCTAGCTCATTCCAATAATGGAAATGGCCTTCAGCTGTTACAATACCAAGCCCTGGAATTCCCTCAAAGTCCAAGCTCTTGATCATCAGTGTGGATCTTGTGATAAGCATTTGTGAATCCTCGTAAATGGATTCTTGCACAAAAATGCTATAAAAGGGCAAGTTGATGTCATTTTGCACAAACTACATGTCAATGCACCCTTCACTGAAGTAAATTCTTGTTCAGTTCCCTAGTTTGTTTTATTGGGTTAGAATCAATACGAAATATCTGTTTAATTGTACAGAACTGTAATGAATTTAATTCAATATATTTCAATTGTATCTTTTCTAAAGTAAGCCCTGAATCTTTGATCCAGGCTCTCCTCATTAAAATGTCTCTATCCATATAAGGAAGATCATTTTGGCAGGCCTTCAAATTTCCTGGGTGTATTCCAAACTTTTCAGATGGAACAAATTATTGAGCAGGTACCAGCATCTGAATTATCATTTTGTGTGAAGTATTTATTTTTGGGCACATGGTGAGCTTAATCTTTCCTGTGAATATTATGGGAGGTCATCTGGAGAACTCCCTGCTCTTGTCTATGTAGTTCTGTGGGATCTTTTATGTCCACCGGGATAGTTGGATGGGACCTTGATTCCCATTCTCAGTACCTCCGATATTGCTTTATTTCTCCAGTACTTTACTGTAGCACTCATCAACATCAAGAATTTCTAACTTGTCCTTTTAAAGTCACGAAAGCACTCTATATAAAGCCTGGAGGCTTCATTTGAAATTGCTCTGTGGCGTATCTGGTTTACATCTGTGAACCAGAAGGCCTCAAGAAAATAAAAGTGCTAATTTTTGATGTTGCGTGGCTTGCAAAATCTCAAGGCACTTTGTAACCATATGAGTGCTTTTTGGAGTACAGTCACGCAGTAACTCCAGCAACCAATGTGTGCACAGATTTGGATGACCGGAAGAGCAATGACCAAATAATCCTGTCTACCATCTGGAGGACAAAGATATACCATAGACAGCAATCTTCAAGTACCGTAATGCTGCGTGATCACCTCAGTCAAATGAACATTTCTTGTTGGTGTCTATCAGATCTGAACTGGTGTGGTGGTTGTGGATTACACACCTAAAAGTTGGTACAACAAGTATTTGGTGTATGCAGCTACACTTTTTTTGAGTGCTACCACTGAGCCAAATAATAACTTGGACTGTTTTTGTGGATGCATCTCAGTTGAGTAAACCAGTACATCTTGGTGTAAATAAGTTGGCGTAGATTATTTTTACATGGGTGTCCATATTTGGGAGTGTCACTGGTGAGGCCAACATTTATTAATCTCTATGGTGGTGGTGAGCTGCTTCCCTGAACTGTTGCTTCCTATAGGTGACAGTAATTTTGCAAAATTTAGAGCCAGAGAAGGAGCAGCAATCGATTTCCAAAACAGGATGGCATGTGACCTAGAGGGAAATTTACAGGGGGTTGTGTTACCATGGAATTTCTGCCTTGTGGTAGAAGTCGGTCAAGACTGGGTGAATTACTGCATGTATTTGTAGACAGTATTTGCTGTAGCTTCAGTGTCCTGACGGTGGAGGTAATGCATCTCTTAACAAAGAGATGTGTAGGTTTAACTGTGGCTCCCAAATGACTTTTTTAATATCTCTAATGTGGATCATGTTCCAGTATTGGACCTGACCCAGTGCTGCACTCCTGCTGTCCATGCCTTCTCTAACAACATCTGGATAGGAAGTTACTCATGAAGGTTCAAATCATAAGTCATGCTAAGATCCAGATTTTTTGTTGTTGAAACATTTTTTTTCAATGAACCTTCAGCAAGAGAAACACTGCAGATTATTAGAGAAATTTTCATGTACTTATTTTGATTTAGCCTGGGATCAGTTAAATCCATGAGTTCTTAACAATGTTGACTCTGGCCACCATTAGTGTAAATGTCAAAGTGCCATCAAGCAGACCAAAACTGACATGCTAAAAGAGCTAATGGAAGATTTTCCTCCACAGGGACTATGTATACTTGTAAGAGGCACTGAATTGCCACATCTTGTAAAAATCAATGTGTTCATGCTCTATTGCATTTCCCTGCAAATAAATGAATTTGCTGCAAACCTTTTCCACTGTCTTGATGAACAGATTTCAACTTCAACCCACATTTGTGCAGTGTTCAGTTTGAACAGGAATCTGCAAGTATGAAATCCCCCCCAGGCCATTCTCCCAAAAATGTGGATGAACGCACCTTGACTTGTTACAGATTTGTACGTGGAATAACGTATTCAAAATTGATTTCTGCACACATGCATGTCTACCTTTACTTGTGTGTCTACACCTTTGCTCATGCGCAATAATTCAAGATCAAGTTGGAACAGATGTGACCACTCCCAGAACCTTCAAGCCATTTTGTGTTATCACTGGACTTTGGGGTGGGGGTGGGTGGGATGGGATTGAAAGGTGGGTTACAAGTTAAGGCTGGAAATATCTTTAACTGCTTTTTTTTTTGTATTGAAAAATATTTTGAGGGAACCAATAGAATAAGAGATCTTTCCCAGGATGTCCATGTGGATAGGAAAGACATGTATCCATCGGGGCATGGATACAGTTCTTTCTTTCTTTATACCTTGATGAAGGGCTCAAGCCCAAAGCATCAGTTCTGAATTGTGTTGGCTGCAGTGTGAACAAAACAAGCACAAACTACGAAGGCTGTACTACAGGCTTTAATTAGCTTAAAACTTGCACACAAGGTTCTGTATCCCTTCTGGCTCTATAAGCTCTGTTCCTGCCCAAGAGGCTGGTGTGAGCTATATGTGGCAGGGAGTAGGTGGAGCCAGTCTCCCAGATTACTTCCCTGCAGGTACAATGGGTTGTCCCCTGCAGTAGGCAGTGCAGGCATGTGGACAGACTCGGGCAGTCATAAACAGTCCAGTGGTATCTCTACATGTACCTTCATCTTTGCTATATAAAATACACTGACCTGCTGAGTTTCTCCAGTATTGTGCTTTTTAACTTCAACCACTGTGTCTGCAGATTTTTTTTTTTAACCAGTGCATGGGAGCCGATGGATGAAAGAGCCCTGTTTGTTTCTGGGCATGTGAACAACTTTCTGGTGAGATTGGTTGTGGCAGCTCATTGTACAATGCAAGCCCACCAATAACCCATAATGTGCAACTCTGTCCTATTTCTGCACTCTGTCTCTGCAGAGATTCTTAACAAGGTTGACATTTATTTGTAACTTGATCCATCCCTCCCCTTCAACTCAGGGGAGCAACCATCCCTCAGTTCCTGCTCTCGGTCTCCAAGAGCAGAAATATCAAAGTTGATTTTGGGAGAGAATCACCTGGTCAGAAGGGATGTATTCTCACACCTACCCATGTGAAGTATGGGATGTATTCTCACACCTACCCATGTGAAGTCCAATTCCGAAAACCATAAGAGGGAATTGCAAGTCATCGGTAATGTCTCGGACTTTATCAGAATCACCAAAACCAGTCTGCTTATTAATGTTGTAAGATGTAAGAGTCTAAGAAACAGGAGTGGGAGACCAGAGGATCCTCAAACCTGCTTAGTTTTCTAATAAGTTGGGTGCTTTGTGTGAAATAGTTTCCCACAGAACAAAAAAATGATTACAGCTAATTTCATTGAATGTGCATGCATTTTGGTCATGAAGTTTATTAAATTTATCCATGTCTGTGTTTTGTACAAGGATTATGCAGCAAGAGACTGGGGAGACTGCTTGGTATTAACTACAGATTGTACCTCATGCTCCCAAAGATATAATAAATGCTCTTGTTAATCCACAGGAAGATCCCACAAGCAGTAAGAGCCAGATAATTGGGTTTACTGACCTGTTTAAGGAGTAAACCTTCAGGAGTATGTGGAGGATTGGCATGCCATGGCAAACCCTTGCAAATTTTTACAAGTATTTAGTGAAAAGTGTGCTGACTGGCTGCATCCTGGCCTGGTCTGGTATGGGGACACCAATAACCCTGGGCATAAAGCTCTGCAAAAGGTAAACGACACAGTCCAGAACATCACAGGTAAAACCCTCCCCAGCATCGAAAATATCGACAGGGAATGCTGCTGTCGAAGAGAAGCAGCACCAATCATCGAGGATCTACACCACCCAGCACACGTTTTTTTCCTCGCTGCTCCTGTCAGGAAAGAGGTACAGGTGCAACAAGACTCGCCCTGCCAGGTTTAGGAACAGCTGCTACTCATCCACCATCAGACTCGACAACAAATAGGGACTTATTCAAGAACTCTTATTTTCGCACTTTGTTGATTTTTTTTCTCTCTGTATTGTACAGTCAGTTTGTGTACATGTGGAGGTCGAGTCTTTTTTTGCATGACCTCTAAGTGGTGATTCTGCTTTACCTTCAGGAAAAAGAATCTCATGGTTATATGTGATGGCATGTATGTGCTCTGACAGCAAATTGGAAATCTTCAATGGTAACACTTCAATTTGCTCTGTGGTCTTTCTCTTCTCTCTGGGAGGGTGGGAAGGGGATAGGTTTCTTCTCACAGAAAAAAAAATAGAATTGGCACTTTGGCCCAGCTAGTTGGCCTCCTGTGCTAGATCCCTTCACCTGCATTTGGGCCACAGTTCAAGATTAATCAAGATGTCTTTCTGAGCATCTATAGTGTCATTCCGAATACAGACTACCCTCTTAGTGGGGGGGGGGAAAAAATGCTCTCTGGGTCTCCTAATTCTCTCTGCCTGCTCTCCAGTTCTCAAATCAATGACCCTGCCGAAAAGACTGAGAATTCACTTTATGAATACCCATCCTGCTTTCATAAACCTTTAACATAACCCCTCACTCTCTTAAGGAAATAAAGACCACCTGAACAGCAACAATAATTTGCATCTAACTGCGATGTCAGATAGGACCTCCATTAAAATGTCACATCCCTACAATTTGCAACAGTACACATCCAACCAGTACTCTAATGGAACAGTTTTCCTCATCTGACAGTGCAATGCTACATCAACAATGCCCCTCCCATTGTGCGGTGCTTCCTCAGTAAACCTTTTCCAATACAACTACACTAGTAGTCTCAGAATCCCTAGTTCAGCTCCTCTGAGAGTGCAGCACTGTCAATGGGATGACCTTGCTACTACCCTCTTTGCAACACCTGATTACTGCTGCCCCTCTGACTGTGCCACACTACAGAATGCCCCTATCACTATACCCGTTTTGCCCTCTTGACAGTACCACACTGTATCATTCCATATTCGGTCAATCGTAGTCACAAACTAATGTTATCAGTTTTTTTCTTGGAAAAAATGCCATCAGTTGGGAAAATAAATTTGAATGGAAGTTGTAATTTATGGAATGTTCTGTCTTATCTTCAGAGCAGGTGGCTGGACCCAGACCGCAGGAGGCCCTGTTGAAGTTCTGCCTGCTTCCTGGTGTTCTTGGAAAAGAAGTGCCTTTACAATGCATTGCATCTCAAGAAAACACACTGTATAAAAACGACTTGGACAAACGTGGAGACAGATAGTGATGGATCAGTCACTGGACCTAGAATGATCTAGTTACGAGAATGATCCCAGGGATGAGAGGGGTAATATTTAATGAGTGTTTGATCACTCTCGGTCTATATTTGCTTTAGAAAGATGAGGAGGAATCTTATTGAAACCTACCGAACGTTGATCGACTTGGAGAGAGTGTACGAGGAGATGTTTCCAGACTGAAGACTCTAGGAGCAGTGGGCATAGCCTCAGAATAAAAGGATGTCCCTATGGAACAGAGATGAGGAAAAATTTATTTAGCCGAAGGGTGGTGAATCTGTGGAATTTGTTGCCAGAAACAAGCTGGGTATTTTATAAGGGGAGGTTAATAGGTTCTTGATAAGTAAGGGTGTCAAAGGTTATGGGGAGAAAGCAGGAGAATGGGGCTGAGGAAAAATATATCAGCTGTGATTTGAATGGTGGGGCAGACTCGATGGGTTGTTCGGCCTAATTCTGTTCCTGCATCTTGAGGAGTATTGATCGGCTGGCAAAATGAAAATCTTGGGATCCCTAACAGTCAGATTGTCAGCTGGTCTTAGAATCTTCACAATGTCATCACTATCCTGGGGGTGAAGCCCTGATGACCGATCTGTGACTCCTACTCTCGACCAGTGTGGTTGATTTTATATGGTAACTGCTCATTTATCCAGCATTTAGGATCCAGGGGTTTGCCCTGCGAATGGCTGCGGCTGGAAAAGATCTGAAGGCACAGGGCAGCAAGTGGTTCCCTCTACCGTTACTGACTAAACATGGTCAGAAGTCATCTGCAGACTCAGGAGCTAAATGTGCGAAAGAGCAGCGAAAGCATTTTTACTCCACTTCCCAAATTTGATACGTGAATGCAAGTAAATTTCAAAAGCAGGAGTTAAGGCACAGCTGCTATGAAATTCCACGTGCGACATGCTCCAATATTCCTGTGCGCAGGGGCTTGTTTCTGCCATCCTCCCTTGCCCCTTCAGCTTCCATGAGCTTTCTAACCCTCCTCGTTCTCTCCCTGTGTGGAGATGCAAATTCATAAGAACTGCTCTTTTAACCCATTCATACGCAGGACAGTGGCAACAACCTGCATTTATTTCTTCTCATAAGCACAACTGAATACTGAAACACACTCGGGGATAATGGGAAAGATGACCTGTGTCATGGGGGATAATGGGATGCTTGTAAAGGAAATGAAGAGGTCTGGAAACAAAGAGATTTATGGACTGGTTTCCAGAGCTTGGAGTTCATTCAGCTGATGATGTGGTTACAATTTCAGCGCCACAGCCAATTACGGCAAAGAGAAGAAATTATTTAACACGAATTTTAGATTTGTCAGAGTACAGATAGTCTCTGACTTACATAGTCCAACTTAGGATTTTTCAAAGTTACAATGGTAGAATCCGTACTGTACTACGAATTTTGGCAAGGCTATGATGTTCAGCGTCTCCCCACAGGCCTCTGCACTGCCCTGCTCTCTCCCGACAGCCCGCTATCAGTGCCCACACTGATCCCACTGAATTGCCCTGCTCCAGCCCCACTATCAATCACTACACTAATCCCACTGCCCTATGATGGGAGTGCCGGAACGTAATCCCATCATAAATTGAGGACTACCTGTACAAATAAGTCATCACATACAACCTTGAGATTCTTTTCCTGCAAGTAAAGCAAAATTACTATTAATTGGTAGTAAATAAAAACTGTTCTCGACGTACACATGTAAACAAATAAATAAATGTAAACAAACTGTGCAACACAGAAAGAAATAAATCAATAAAGTGCACAAGTAAGAGTCCTTAAATGAGCTCCAAGTTGAGTTTGTTGTTGAGTCTGATGGTGGAGGAGGAGCAGCTGTTCCTGAACTTGGCGGTCCAAGTCTTGTAGCACCAGCACCTCTCTCCTGATGGTAACAGTGAGAACAGAACGTGTGCTGAGTGGTGTGGATCCTTGAAGATTGCTGCTGCTCTCCAGCAGCAGCGTTCCCTGTAGATGTTCTCATCCGTAGAAATTTGCCAGGGCTTCCTATGTCATTCCCAACCTCCACAAACTCCTGAGGAAGTCAAGGCGCTGACATGCTTTCTTTGCAATGCTATTGGTGTGTTGAGTCCAGGGAAGATCTTCTGAGATAGTGACTCCCAAAAACTGTTACCTTCTGGATTGTAATACAACAATAGGTAGTAGAAGAGTTTTCAGTCATTTTCAAAGGAAATTTGGATAAAAAGGGAAACAATGTCACCACTATCCATTGGGGGTGAAGCCCTGATGACCGATCTGTGACTCCTACCCTAGACCAGTGTGGTTGATTTTATATGGTAACTGCTTAATTAATCCAACATTTAGGATCCAAGGGTTTGCCCTGAGAATGGCTGCGGCTGGAAAAGATCTGAAGGCACAGGTGGGGAAGTGGTCCCCTCTACTGTTACTGCACACTGACTAAACAAGTAGGACATGGTCAGAAGTCATCTGTAGTCTCAGGAGCTAAATGTGTGTTAGAGGAGCGAAACCATTTTTGCTCCACTTCCCAAATTTCATGCAAGTTAATGCAAGTAAATTTCTCATGGCATAGAAAGGGAGGCATTTATATTTTCAATTCCACAGCAGCTTTTAGAACATTCCCATAAGCCTGCTTATTTTACAGTAACTATTCTCTCTTATGTCCCCATCAGCCCCAATTATCCAACTGCCCTCCAGCATGCCCAGTTATTTACAGTGGCCAATTAACCTACCCTCCTGTGCACCTCTGGGACATGAGAAGAAACCAAAAAAAAAGGTGGGGAACCAAATAATTTAAAGGGTGTACATGCAAACTCCGCAAAGGCAGAATCGCAGGTCAGGATGGAATCTGGGTCGCTGAAATGGTGGGACAGCAGCACTTCCTGCTGTACCGCTCTGCCTTTAAAGCTGCAGTGGGAGAGAACAGAGAAGTGGGACCAATTGGAAAGCTCCTTCAAGGAGGTGGCATGGGTGCAGTAGGGCTGAACACCCTCTCTCTGAGCTGTTGCAGTCAACGATCCCAATGAGAGCCGAGTTCTTGTTTGCTTGCCGGCTGTGGGATCGCAATGGTTCGGACGATAAGCACACACCATTTGTCAAGTTTAATTGTTCCATTCTGAGATGACATGCACAAAGCAGTCAAATTCTAATTAAAACACACAACCTAACTCCTCGTCACTTTAAAAAGCTCGGTCGTGACAAACTGTATCAATTTACTTGACTTATGTACTTTGTTCAATAAATCAAGGGAAGCGATGGTTTCTGGGCAATGAAGTCTGATTAACATGGTCTTCTGCACTCATCAACAGAGAACAAGCAAGCCCACCCACCTTGCTTTGAGTGATCTGACATCAAGGCCACGGAAGGACATCAGGCTAGAGAGGCAAAGCATTTAGGGTGACTCTCCCAGCACAGAACAGAACGAGTGTTGCGTGGTCATTGGTGCTGTCTTTTGAATGTCCCTAAAATGAATCTGAATCTGTCCTCTCCTGGTGGAGGATCCCATGGTGCTTGTTTGGAAGAAAAGGAGGAATGCTCTCCTGGAGGTTAAAAATGCCACAAAACCTAGTCAGCGTGGTCCTACATTGTATGTTTCCTGTGTGCCTATTGGCTGGTACCTTTCTTATATGGCATCTAAAATACCATTTCATTTAATGCTGAGGTAATGTGGGTTGTTCTAATGCTGGAAAGATGTTTTACGAAGTGTTCTCTTTTAATTTTTCTCATGGTATTAACAAAAATTGGCAGATGTATTGGATGTAACACTACACCCTGCTCACAGTTCAAAAAGGCACCACTCTTGATGAATGTGCTCAAGGAGAGCGGTTGCTCCCCTTGTGACATCCCCCCAACCTAGCTACATTATGGTTCTGTGGATTGACCTCCGATCCAAAGGTCTGTCTACAGCAACTGTACCACACTGTGATGCAGCTGGCTAGAGCTCCTGTAGAAAGTCGACAGGATGGTGGCTGGTGGCCTTGAACACTTTATTTCAAGGAAGAGTTGAGAACATCCTTGAATCAGTGTAGTGGCTATTGCACCTTCCTGATGAGATGTTGTGTGTCTCAGGATAGGTCACTAGTTAAGTTAAGTGAACTCCAAGGAACTTGGTGCTCTCCACGCTCTCTAGGAAGAGTTATTGATGTGCAGTGAGGATGGTCGCAGTATCCCTGCTTGCCCCACCCCTTCACATCTAGTATGACCTGCTTTAGACAGAGATGCTGGACTCCTGGAGCAATGTCACGTGTAAATACAGTAAGGATAGAAAAAAAATCAATACTTCTACTTCATTTAGATTCTCTGGGATCATTTGCCAAGAAAGAACAGCTTCAAATTCTAAAATCCTTTCTCTCATCCTCTCTCATTCAGGACTGATTATTTTGGAAGCAGTGAGAGATCTTACAAATCTGATGAATGGCATTGGCCAGCAAATACTCCCTTTTGCTATTCCTCACCCCATGACCCCTGAGGTCTTGGAATAGCAGATGGGAGCCTGAGCTTGCATGACTCCCCCAAAAGTGAAGGGAAATTTGAGAACTGGAGCTTAAGATGATCAGTAGTAAAGTGCCCTCGGGCTCGTGGGCTGAAAGGGCTTGTTACCGTGCTGCGTATCTAAATTAAAGAAGACCAGGAGCACAAGTAGGTTACTCGGCCCATCGAGTCTGCCCCTCCATTCAATCATAAGTTGATCCATTTTCCCACTCAGCCCCTCTGCCCGGCCTTCTCCCCATAAACTTTAATGCCCTGGCTAATCAAGAGCAGATCAATCTCTGCCTTAAATGCACCCGATGACCTGGCTTCCACAATGGCCTGTGGCAACAAATTCCACAGATTCACCACCCTCTGACTGAAGAAATTCCTCTGCTGTTCAAAGCAGATGCCCTACAATTCTGAAGGTGTTCACTCTTGGCCTATACTCTTGCTCTGTGGAAAACAATCCTTTTATATCTACTCTCTCCATGCCTTTCAACATTTGAAATGTTTCAATGCGATTTCCCCCTCAATCTCCTAAATTCCAATGAGTACAGGCCGAGAGCTGTCAAACATTCTTCGCTGAGCCCTCTCCAATGTCAGCACATCCTTTCTTAAGTGAGGAGCTCAAAACTGCTCACAATATCCCGTGAGGTCTCACCAGTGCCTTATGAAGCCTCAACAGCGCATGGAAGTAAAATACGAAAGTCAGCAGACACTGTGGTTGAAGTTACAACACAATGCTGGAGAAACTCAGCAGGTCAAACAGAGCACTTTGTATAGCAAAGACCAAGATATGTCACCGATGTTTCAGCCTTGAGCCCTTCATCAAGATAAGCCTTGATCACTTGATAAAGGACTCAATCCCAAAACGTTGATGATATATCTTTATCTCAACGTCACATCCCTGCTTATTCTATTCCTCTTGAAATAAATGCCATAATTGCACATTTGCCTTCTTCAACAGCGACTCATCTTGCAAGTTTACCTTCAGGCTATTCTGCATGACAAACTTCCAGGTCCCTTTCCATTTGGGATGTGAAGTTGAGATAAAGATACATCATCAGTCAGAGGGTGGTGAATCTGTGGAATTTGTTGCCACAGGCCATTGTGGAAGCCAGGTCATTGGTGCATTCTCCTTCTGCAGCCTCCCTGGTTCCTCAACACTATCTGCTCCTCCACCTACCTTCATATCATCTGCAAACTTGGCCACAAAGCCATTCATTAATTCCAAATCATTAACAGACAGCATGAAGAGAACCGGCCCCAACACTGACCACTAGCAACTGGCAGCCAACCAGAATATGATCTGTGTATTCTGTTTCTGCTTCCTGTTAAACAGCCAAGGCTCTACCCACCCTAGTATATTTCCTGTTATATCTCCAGCTCTTATCTTGTTAAGCAGCCTCGTGTGTGGCACCTTGTCAAATCTGAAAATCCAAATACACAACATCTACTTTATCTCCCTTACCTAGCCTACTTGTCACTTCAGAGAATTCCAATAGGGTTGTCAATCAAGATTTTCCCTTAAGAAAACCTTGAAAGCTTTGGCTTATCTTGTCATTTGCCAATTGACCCCAACATCTTCACAACCACTGACATCAGGCTAATTTCTGTTCTGCTGCTTCTTTTCCTTCTTGAATAGTGGGGTGGGATTTACAATTTTCCCAGTCCACCAGGACTAGACCAGAATCTATTGATTCCTGAAAGATCATTACCAATATCTCCACAATCTCGACTGCTCCTCCTTACAAAACCGAAGGATTCAATCCATCTGGCTTAGGAGACTTTCCAACTCTTAGACCATCCAGCTTTCTGAGCACCTTTTCCCTTGAAAGAATAACTGCACTCACTTCCCTTCCCTGATACCCTTCAACATTTGGCACACTGCAAATGTCTTCCACAGTGATGACTGATGCCAAATACCCATTTAGTTCCTCTGCCATCTCTTCATCCGCCATTATTATTTCTCGTGACATTTTCTACTCTCACCACTCTTTTACTCCTCATATACTTGAAGCATTTCTATCCTTCTTTGATCTTATTTGTTTCAATGCTTCATCTTTTCCCTTCTTATGATGTTTTGTTACATTCTGCAAGTTTAAAAATAATTCCCAATCCTCCATCTTCCCACTAATTTTTGTTTCCTTGCGTGACCTCCCTTTTGCGTTTACGTTGGTTTTGACTTCCCTTGTCAGCCACAGTTGTGACATTTTTCCATTCAAATATTTCCTCTTTTTTTGATATTTATCCTGCACCTTCCCCGCTTCTTGTAGAAACTCCATCTATTGCTGCTCTGCCGTTTTCCCTACCAATGCCCCTTTTCAATCTGCTTTGGCTTCTTCCTCTGTAATCCCCCTTGAAATACCCACACATCTCACCTTCGTCTGGTGCTCTACAGGCCAACAGTTTTTGTGGAGGGGGTAAACAGAGATAGGGTTTTCCGGTCCATGATCCTTATCAGAATGGGGAAAGGTTTTCAGTTGCAGGCTAGGAAAGGGAACAGTTGTGTGTCCTCATTTACGACAGTTTCAGAGGAGAATTATTAGAGTTTCTCTTTATTTAAAATGAAGGTTTGCATTAATAGGGAATAAGGAAAGATTAATTCTTCCAGTTAGAAATTCTCTATTAATTTTTGAATGACAATTTAGAGGGAATGAAAGTTCAAGAGTTGCTTCTTTGCAGAGAGAAGAAGAGTTTGTCTTGACTGTTTTCATACCAGGAGAGATAAAGAGCAATGAGAGCTAGTCATAGTTTTAATTTGTCTTGCAAACACACCATGAGCTAAATGGTCCCCTTCTGTTGACCCTTTCCCGATTATTGCACAATTTACGTTGGCTAACAACTATACAATTCTGAGTCAGGATTGGCCCTAATGTCTTCTGGTTGAAATAATCGGCCAATAGCAGCTGAGAGGCATCTTTCTGTTTCCAGTTCTATCAACTGAGCCAATTAATATTTTGACAGCTTAAGATTGTGAGAATTTTAAACCGAAAACACACGTTCTTTATTTTCCATTTTTGGAAACAAAGAAATACCATGTCAAAGTTCACAGTAAATTGGCAGATAGAATTACATTTTCCAGACTTTGTGAGACATTTGAGCTGTGGGAAAGTGGTGCTTGAATTCAAACATGCATTTCATGACTTTGCATTCAATCAACAGTGTCTTGCTGTTCCTCCTGAATTCTGGAGCGCTTGTCACGTAGGTCTTTGGAAGAGCTTCTGAGGGGCTCATGTCGAGTTGTACACCTCTCCACATCACCTTGGTGGAAGACAGATGTATGGACAGGTTACTTATGTGGAAGAAAGTCTCCGTGATAGGAATGCCTGTGACTTTTACCTGCTCGTGTGAACAATCATTATCCAAAGTGAGTGGAATGAATTCATGGCAAGTCCCAACAATGTCTTTGGGATCCAAATGCAATGTTCATTCCGATCCCTGCAGATTCATAGAATCGTAGCTGTGCTGTGGTCACAGCAATGCTGTCACTAGTGTAGACCTGTGGAGAGTGGAGACACAGCACCCCTCGGTGGGGTTCTACATCCCATTCCAACTACCAATGGCTCCGTGCAGCTTTAAACAGCCTATAAAAGGAGCTGATAGAGGTTAATTTTAACATCTTGTGACCACAGGCACTAGGGCCAAGATGACGGTGGCTGTGTTCAGTAGCAATCATGAGGGATTACAGACTCTGAAGAAACAGAGGACTGGTGCAGGACATCAGAAAATGTTTGAAAGGAAGAAGCAGAGGTGACGACTGTAAGGGACAGAGAGGGGCTAGGAACCCTTGCGAGCTGCGGGCTGCTGGCAATTGCAGTCGGGGGAATTGTGGCAGGTATCGGACTTGGGATGTGCGAGGGTGCCGAGGGCTCCCTGATCGTGTCAGAGGTTTGGATCTGGAGCTCGGGTTGCCGACAGTTTGGACTGAAGTCTTCGTGGAAAGACAGTGCAGAAGCACTGGATGTGAATCCATGGACACTCAGTGACTCTGAATAGATTGCCCTTTCGTTCTCTTTCTCTGATTGCAATTTTGTGCAATGTTACATGACATTTAATAGTAACTGATCCAATAGAAACAGGCCCTTCTGCCCAACCTGTCCATCCATCCGAATTACCCACCAGAGCTAGTCCCATTTACCTGTGTTCAGCCAATATCCCTCCAAACCTTTTCTATTCAAGTATCTGTCTAAATGTCTTTTAAATGTAATTTTTCCATGCCTATTCTACCTCTACTTATAATTCAGGCTCTCTGATCCCAGTTACACCCTTCTGAATCTTTTCCACCTCAATAATATCTTTCCTATGGCTGGATGATCAGAACTGCACACAGTTACCGACGCCTTCCACAATTGTAACTAAACATACCAATTCTGGATCAGTAATATCACCACGCTGGGCTCGGTAGGACTGTTTAGAAAAAAAAACTGCAAAAGGTCATTTGATTTTTTAAAAATATAATGGATCCATAAATAACAGCTCAGTTCCCATCCACTGGATATTCCCCACCTCCTCTGCATGTAAATGTTTATCTGTGTTTCCCTATTTATGCATGTCAGTACATGTGTGAATCTTTGTGAATGAGGGCACAATAACAGTTTGATCACTGGAGTTACGTATAGCAAGGGCTGTTGTCATAAGATACAGAGAATACTGACAGAGAAATTGGAGACGGGGTTTAGACAAGACAACTGATGTGTTGCACTTTGGAGGGTCAAAATTCAAATTTATTGTCACTTGTTCTGAGGTACAATGAGAAAATTTGTTTTGCAAGCAGTCCGGCTAGTGGACCTATGGGTGGTGCAGCAAGTGAAATACAATACAGTTACAGAGAGATCAATTAGTACCGAGCAAAAGCAATGTTATTTTACTTGTGTGAAGTTCATTCAGGGGTATGATGATGGCAGGAAAGAAATGATCCTTTAGTCTTCTGGAGCGTGGGGATCTTTTACCTGACAGGAGGAGGGTGAAGGGTGTCCCGGGTGTGATGAGTCTTTCATTACGTTGGCTGTTTTTCATAAGTGGATGAAGGGAAGGGCTGTGTGTGTGTGTGGGTGTGGGTGTGGGTGTGGGTGTGTTTGTGTGTGTGGGTATGGGTATGTGTGTGTGTGTCTGTGTGTGTGTGTCTGTGTGTGTGTGTCTGTGGGTGTGTGTGGGTGTGTGTGTGGGTGTGTGTGTGTGTATATGTGGGTGTGTGTGGGTGTGTGTGTGTGTGGGTGTGGGTATGTGTGTGTGTGTGTGTGTGTGTCTGTGTGTGTGTGTCTGTGGGTGTGTATGGGTGTGTGTGTGTGTGTGTTGGTCTGAGCTGTGTTCACAATGATCTGCAGTTTCTCCTGTCTTAGACTTGTGTACCTTACCTGGAAACATTCATTAGTGCTTCTGTAGAAGCTGTTGAGGGAATATTAACTCCGGCTTCTGAGGAGTTTCAGATGCTGATGTGCTTCCTTGGCCATTACGTTGATATGGGCATATTGATGGAGTTTCTAGGAACTTAAAGCTGTCAACTATCTCCACAGTACCATTGGTGTCTTTTGACCATCTATGATCAGCTCCTTAGTCTTGCTGACTTTGAGAGAGAGGTTGTTTTCCTGGTACCAAGCCACTTGTTCCTTTATCTCCCTTCTTTATTCCAACCCTTCTTTGTTGGACATCCTACCTGGAGAAAATATGCCTGGCAGGATCCTTTGGAGCATCTATATGCAGGGGAGTCTAGGAATTTAAGTGCATAACTTCCTTCTTGAACTGCTACAGTTCTTGTGTGTCGGCCTCTGTGCTGGTGGACACCTCAAAGCATGGCCAAGATAGTACTAGCATTTCTCCATTAAATCCCTCAAGTGGACTGAGAAAACCAGCATCTCCTCTCAAGTTAACATCACTCGCCATCTTCCTCTGTCATCTCTGCCCGTCGGTCTTTAAATTCTTGGGTCTATCCTGTAGTGAGATGGCAGGGTGCACAGAGGAACTGATTCAAGGATGTTCTCAACTCTTCCTTGAAATGTGCAATGTTCTCACTGAACTCGGAACTCCTTTGCCCATTAAATGTAGTACAGAATATTCAGGATGGCATGGAGAACTTTGAGTCCAAGTCTGGTGGATGGTGTTGGAGGTGGTGGGGGGTGGGTTTAGTGGAACATAAAGGAAGTCTAATTTCCCTGGTCATTTATCGTTGACCCATTAAGGACCTCCTTCCCCCAATCGCCACTCCCCCTGCTGGAAGCTGTGAGTCCCATCCTGACTTCTGCCACACCTCAGAACCCAGGGACCTGTAATGGAAGCAAGTCATTCCTCACCGTGACGTTTTGCCCAAGAAGGAAAAGTAGATTGTGTGCATGTCTGTGAGTTTAAGTGTGTGTGAGATCATTTGTATAATGATAAGTTTGTTGTCAATACACATTATGATGAGCTTATTGTCATATGCAGAAGTACCATGCACTGAAATTCTTGCCTGCTGCAGCTACACAGGTACATGGAATACACTCAAATAATTGGTATAAATTGATTTACCACACTAGAAAATCGAAAAATAATAACAATAAAAGGACAGATTAATATTCACAGTTGCAGTTCGTGCAATAAAATGTGATGTTACTATAAAGCAGTGTATATATATATATATATATATATATATATATATACATGTTTGTATGTAAATAAGGTAACTCAGCAAAATGGCCAAGGTCATTCATTGTCGGGTCCTCTCAGTGTTTGGGCTCCGACATGAAGGCACCTCCAGGGTGAAAAATTAGGAAACGACGTCCACCTGTGTAATCGTCAGATGGTGTGAACCTCCTGCTGGGGCGCAGGCGAATTGGAAAACAAGGCAAATGAGCTGTTAGATTAGCTGGCAGTGAAGGTCAAACATGACCAAAAATACAGCTGTGCTCTGGGAAAATTCCTCCCCAAAATATAAAAGAAAATAATGACGACTCAGTCTGACAAATTGGAGCAATGAGACAATTGGCAAAATCAGGCCTCGATATGCTGGAAAATGCCAGCCATCTGGTGCAGGATGGTGACAGACAGGAGACTGCTCCCAGAGGCTGCCGTGCAGGCAGTACAAGGGTTGCTTTAGATTCTGCCTGCCAGACTTAGCATCTGCTTCTGAGGGGCTTGTGCTCTTTAATTAAGCCTCATTAGAAAGAGCACTGCACAATGTTGCAAAATAATACCCAGAAATTCAACTGAAACAGGCAGGTGTGCGTTACACATCCACACTATGGAAGTGCTCTCTCTCTTCCACCACCATGAGTGCCTGCCAATTTTGGATTGCTTTTGGCTCTGGAGAAGGGTTGCCAACTCAGCCATTATAGCCTAGAAACAGGGTCTTCAGCCCACTGAGCCCAATCCCACAACAAGCACCCGTTTACACAAATCCTTTATTAATCCTATTTTAATTTTCATTGTTGTCAACTCTCCCACCCATGCCAATTTCTACCACTTACTTGGGGCAATATATGGTGACCAATTAACCAACCCACCCACATGACTCTGGAATGCAGGAGGGGACTGGTGTATCTTATAGTCTGAGTATACCTGACATTGTCTGATCACAGAAGCTAAGCAGGCTCAGGACTGGTCTCCTGGGGAGTCTGCCCAGGAACACCAGGTGAGGGGCGTTGGACAAAGTGGCGACTCTCTGTCTGCATTACAGTAGAAAGTTTAAAAATTTCATGGATGTTGCATTCTAAAATGTAGCATTACATGACAATAATGGAACCTTTACCTTTACCTGAGGGAAAAGCAGGCAAATGTCACGCAGGTGGTGCCTGAGGGCAGGATTGAACCATGGCCTTTTGCACTGTGATTCAGCGCCTCTGCTAGATGGTGCACACAACTTCAGGACAGGTTCATAGGAGAGTTACGAAGGCTTATGGGATGCTGGGTTCCATTTGTTGGGGGTTTGGGTTCAAGTGTCAAGAGGTCATCTTGTGACTCTACAAATCTCTGGTGAGACAAAGTATTGCGTTCATTTCTGGTCATCTCATGATAGGAAGGATGTGGAAGTTATGGGGATGGTGCAGAGGAGATTTATTAGGATGTTGCTTGAATTGGAAAAAAAAGTCCGTTGAGGCAAGGTTAGCAGAGCTAGGGCTTTTCTGTTTGGAGTGCAGAAGGATGAGAGGTGACTTAATAGAGGTCTACAAGATTCTGAGAGGCATAGATAGGATGGACAGCCAGTGCCTTTTTCAAAGGGCAGAAGTAGAAAAAAAACCAGAGGACATCAGTACAAAGGGAGGCATCAGGGGTAAGTTTATTACACAGAGAGTTGTGGGTGCCTGGAATGCCTTGCCAGGGGTAGTGGTGGAGGCTCTTAGACAGGATGAAAGGATAATAGGGAATTGCGAGGTAGGAAGGATTTTGTTTTTTTTTGGTAGGAATATATAGATCGGCACAACAAAGAGGGTCGAAGGGCCTATACTGTGCTGTACTGTTCTCTGTTCATGTTTAAAACATAGCAAGTAGATTGTGGAAGGTGTTCTATTGGTCTCATTATCAGAAAAGATGCTTATTTATTAAATGTAAGAAATAGTGAAAATATTGGGAGAATGGTGTTCATGCTGAAATGTGGGATGAGGGGGAATATACTAAGATAGGTTGCAGGTCATGTGGTGGATCTTGATCTCCAGGGATACATCGATGTTGACAACCCAAGGCAATGCTTGCCGCCAAGTTGAAGGAACAAGGAAAAGCTGATGAAAATCCAAATTTGCAAAGAATTCATTTGGCCCAGCAACTGGACAGGGTGATTAATAAGGTGATTAATAATGCCTGTCTTCATTAGCTGGGGCACTGAGTCTCTGAGTGAAGGAAGGCTTCCAGAGGTATAAAACCTTGTTTAGACTGTCCTTGGTAAATTGTCGTCACCTTTGTTTATCGTTCATACCATGCTCCTACAGTAAAGCTGAGATAGCGATTCTCCAGGACCATGGAGCATATTTACATAAATATAAATTAGAATGGAAGTTAAACACATTGAAATATTAAAATATTAAGATGTAAATGTCTATGGTACACTGTCCACATATGTTTTGGGAATTCAGGAACCTGATGCCTTGGTGGAAAAAAAATTGTTGCTCAATCTGGACATAAGCCTCAAGTGCTACAGTACCTCCTACCAGATGGCAGAAGGGGTAACGGTTTATGTGAGGGATGTGTGGAGCCCTTCATAATGCTTATTGCTTTTCACCTGCATTGAGTATTGTAGATGTCCGTCATGGTAGGAAAAGAGCCCCCAATGATCTTTTCCACTGACTTCACTATCCTCTGAAGGGTCTTGTGGTCCGAGGTGGTACAGCTTCCAACCCAGGCGGTGATGCAGTTGCACAGAATGCTCTCAATACATCCTCTGTAGAATGTAGTGAGGATGGAGGATGGGTGATGAACGTATCTCAGCCTTCACAGGAAGTAGAGGGACAGCTGGGCTTTCTTGGCTATGGAGCTGGTGTTAAGGGTCCAGATGAGATTCTCTGCCAAATGACTCCAGGGAACTTGATACTCTTGACAACCTCAACCGTCGAGCCGTCAATGGTCAGCGGAGTGTGGTCCCCCCGGGCCCGCCTGAAGTTGACAACCATCTCTTTTCTTTTATTAACAACATCTGAATACAGGTTGTTGGGCGTGCACAGACTGCCTCCACATCTCTGTACGCTGACTCCTCAATGTTACTGATAAAGCCCACCACGGTCATGTTGTCAGTTGACTTGATGATGATGAGACTTGGAGCAATCAGTGAATTGTCGGGAAAGATGTGGAGGCTTTAGATGGGGCACGAAAGAGATTTACCAGGATGTGGCCCAAATGAGAAGGCAGGAGCTTTGTGTTGAAGTTGCCCAAACTTGGCTGGTTTTCTCTCAAGGCCTTTTTCAGGGTATTGATGTGAAATACTTGAGGGCATGCCTTTAAGGTGATGGGGTTGGGGGGAAGTTTACAGAATATATGAGGGGAAAATTTTTTCACAAAGAGGGTGGTGGGGTGTCTGGAACAGGCTGTCAGGGGTAGTGATGTAAGCTGATAATAGCATTTAAGATGACATATGAATCTGCAGGGAATGGTGGAATAGAGATCATTTGCAGGCAGGAGAGTTTTAGTTTCATTTGGCATCATGTTTGCTGCAGTCATATTGGGCTGAAGGGTCTGTTCCTGTGCTACACTCAGGAAGGCACTCAGACCATTACGTCTGTGCTATCTATTTGCAGAGGTCTCCAATTAATCCCAGAGTCCCACAGCCCTGCAAAACTTCAAATATCCA